>NW_027136992.1:0-300000 GCF_040869045.1 Eurosta solidaginis
ACCGGGCTAAAGGTTAGCATGCTTAAAATACGTAAGTCGTTTTGTTCAACAAATTTGAGTAGATAACTCATCAGTTGTTTGCATCAGAGCGACAATTTTTGAGATAGTTATTAAAACTGTTTAAAGGTTGTCAAACGTTGTTTCTCGTTGTATATCCTTTAATTCTAGAGTTAAATTGATAAATAACGTGTACGAATTTGTTTAACGCATTTGTTTTGGTTACTCGACGTCTCCGTTCTCGTGTAGCCTACATATTGCTTTTTTTTTTTAATTTGCTTACCGGGCTAAAGGTTAGCATGCTTAAAATACGTAAGTCGTTTTGTTCAACAAATTTAAGTAGATAACTCCTCAGTTGTTTGCATCAGAGCGACAATTTTTGAGATAGTTATTAAAACTGTTTAAAGGTTGTCAAACGTTGTTTCTCGTTGTATATCCTTTAATTCTAGAGTTAAATTGATAAATAACGTGTACGAATTTGTTTAACGCATTTGTTTTGGTTACTCGACGTCTCCGTTCTCGTGTAGCCTACATATTGCGTTTTTTTTTTTTAATTTGCTTACCGGGCTAAAGGTTAGCATGCTTAAAATACGTAAGTCGTTTTGTTCAACAAATTTAAGGAGATAACTCATCAGTTGTTTGCATCAGAGCGACAATTTTTGAGATAGTTATTAAAACTGTTTAAAGGTTGTCAAACGTTGTTTCTCGTTGTATATCATTTAACTCTAGAGTTAAATTGATAAATAACGTGTACGAATTTGTTTAACGCATTTGTTTTGGTTACTCGACGTCTCCGTTCTCGTGTAGCCTACATATTGCGTTTTTTTTTAAATTTGCTTACCGGGCTAAAGGTTAGCATGCTTAAAATATGTAAGTCGTTTTGTTCAACAAATTTTAGTAGATAACTCCTCAGTTGTTTGCATCAGAGCGACGATTTTTGAGATAGTTATTAAAACTGTTTAAAGGTTGTCAAACGTTGTTTCTCGTTGTATATCCTTTAATTCTAGAGTTAAATTGATAAATAACGTGTACGAATTTGTTTAACGCATTTGTTTTGGTTACTCGACGTCTCCGTTCTCGTGTAGCCTACATATTGCGTTTTTTTTTTAATTTGCTTACCGGGCTAAAGGTTAGCATGCTTAAAATACGTAAGTCGTTTTGTTCAACAAATTTAAGTAGATAACTCCTCAGTTGTTTGCATCAGAGCGACAATTTTTGAGATAGTTATTAAAACTGTTTAAAGGTTGTCAAACGTTGTTTCTCGTTGTATATCCTTTAATTCAAGAGTTAAATTGATAAATAACGTGTACGAATTTGTTTAACGCATTTGTTTTGGTTACTCGACGTCTCCGTTCTCGTGTAGCCTACATATTGCGTTTTTTTTAATTTGCTTACCGGGCTAAAGGTTAGCATGCTTAAAATACGTAAGTCGTTTTGTTCAACAAATTTGAGTAGATAACTCATCAGTTGTTTGCATCAGAGCGACAATTTTTGAGATAGTTATTAAAACTGTTTAAAGGTTGTCAAACGTTGTTTCTCGTTGTATATCCTTTAATTCTAGAGTTAAATTGATAAATAGCGTGTACGAATTTGTTTAACGCATTTGTTTTGGTTACTCGACGGCTCCGTTCTCGTGTAGCCTACATATTGCGTTTTTTTTTTAATTTGCTTACCGGGCTAAAGGTTAGCATGCTTAAAATACGTAAGTCGTTTTGTTCAACAAATTTAAGTAGATAACTCATCAGTTGTTTGCATCAGAGCCACAATTTTTGAGATAGTTATTAAAACTGTTTAAAGGTTGTCAAACGTTGTTTCTCGTTGTATATCCTTTAATTCTAGAGTTAAATTGATAAATAACGTGTACGAATTTGTTTAACGCATTTGTTTTGGTTACACGACGTCTCCGTTCTCGTGTAGCCTACATATTGCGTTTTTTTTTTAATTTGCTTACCAGGCTAAAGGTTAGCATGCTTAAAATACGTAAGTCGTTTTGTTATTTAAGGAGATAACTCTTCAGTTGTTTGCATCAGAGCGACAATTTTTGAGTTAGTTATTAAAACTGTTTAAAGGTTGTCAAACGTTGTTTCTCGTTGTATATCCTTTAATTCTAGAGTTAAATTGATAAATAACGTGTACGAATTTGTTTAACACATTTGTTTTGGTTACTCGACGTCTCCGTTCTCGTGGAGCCTACATATTGCGTTTTTTTTTTAATTTGCTTACCGGGCTAAAGGTTAGCATGCTTAAAATACGTAAGTAGTTTTGTTCAACAAATTTAAGTAGATAACTCATCAGTTGTTTGCATCAGAGCGACAATTTTGAGATAGTTATTAAAACTGTTTAAAGGTTGTCAAACGTTGTTTCTCGTTGTATATCCTTTAATTCTAGAGTTAAGTTGATAAATAACGTGTACGAATTTGTTTAACGCATTTGTTTTGGTTACTCGACGTCTCCGTTCTCGTGTAGCCTACATATTGCGTTTTTTTTTTTAATTTGCTTACCGGGCTAAAGGTTAGCATGCTTAAAATACGTAAGTAGTTTTGTTCAACAAATTTAAGTAGATAACTCATCAGTTGTTTGCATCAGAGCGACAATTTTGAGATAGTTATTAAAACTGTTTAAAGGTTGTCAAACGTTGTTTCTCGTTGTATATCCTGTAATTCTAGAGTTAAATTGATAAATAACGTGTACGAATTTGTTTAACGCATTTGTTTTGGTTACTCGACGTCTCCGTTCTCGTGTAGCCTACATATTGCGTTTTTTTTTTTTAATTTGCTTACCGGGATAAAGGTTAGCATGCTTAAAATACGTAAGTCGTTTTGTTCAACAAATTTGAGTAGATAACTCATCAGTTGTTTGCATCAGAGCGACAATTTTTGAGATAGTTATTAAAACTGTTTAAAGGTTGTCAAACGTTGTTTCTCGTTGTATATCCTTTAATTCAAGAGTTAAATTGATAAATAACGTGTACGAATTTGTTTAACGCATTTGGTTTGGTTACTCGACGTCTCCGTTCTCGTGTAGCCTACATATTGCGTTTTTTTTTTAATTTGCTTACCGGGCTAAAGGTTAGCATGCTTAAAATACGTAAGTCGTTTTGTTCAACAAATTTGAGTAGATAACTCATCAGTTGTTTGCATCAGATCGACAATTTTTGAGATAGTTATTAAAACTGTTTAAAGGTTGTCAAACGTTGTTTCTCGTTGTATATCCTTTAATTCTAGAGTTAAATTGATAAATAACGTGTACGAATTTGTTTAACGCATTTGTTTTGGTTACTCGACGGCTCCGTTCTCGTGTAGCCTACATATTGCGTTTTTTTTTTAATTTGCTTACCGGGCTAAAGGTTAGCATGCTTAAAATACGTAAGTCGTTTTGTTCAACAAATTTAAGTAGATAACTCATCAGTTGTTTGCATCAGAGCCACAATTTTTGAGATAGTTATTAAAACTGTTTAAAGGTTGTCAAACGTTGTTTCTCGTTGTATATCCTTTAATTCTAGAGTTAAATTGATAAATAACGTGTACGAATTTGTTTAACGCATTTGTTTTGGTTACACGACGTCTCCGTTCTCGTGTAGCCTACATATTGCGTTTTTTTTTAATTTGCTTACCGGGCTAAAGGTTAGCATGCTTAAAATACGTAAGTCGTTTTGTTCAACAAATTTAAGGAGATAACTCTTCAGCTGTTTGCATCAGAGCGACAATTTTTGAGATAGTTATTAAAACTGTTTAAAGGTTGTCAAACGTTGTTTCTCGTTGTATATCCTTTAATTCTAGAGTTAAATTGATAAATAACGTGTACGAATTTGTTTAACGCATTTGTTTTGGTTACTCGACGTCTCCGTTCTCGTGTAGCCTACATATTGCGTTTTTTTTTAATTTGCTTACCGGGCTAAAGGTTAGCATGCTTAAAATACGTAAGTCGTTTTGTTCAACAAATTTAAGTAGATAACTCATCAGTTGTTTGCATCAGAGCGACAATTTTTGAGATAGTTATTAAAACTGTTTAAAGGTTGTCAAACGTTGTTTCTCGTTGTATATCCTTTAATTCTAGAGTTAAATTGATAAATAACGTGTACGAATTTGTTTAACGCATTTGTTTTGGTTACTCGACGTCTCCGTTCTCGTGTAGCCTACATATTGCGTTTTTTTTTTTAATTTGCTTACCGGGCTAAAGGTTAGCATGCTTAAAATACGTAAGTCGTTTTGTTCAACAAATTTAAGTAGATAACTCATCAGTTGTTTGCATCAGAGCGACAATTTTGAGATAGTTATTAAAACTGTTTAAAGGTTGTCAAACGTTATTTCTCGTTGTATATCCTGTAATTCTAGAGTTAAATTGATAAATAACGTGTACGAATTTGTTTAACGCATTTGTTTTGGTTACTCGACGTCTCCGTTCTCGTGTAGCCTACATATTGCGTTTTTTTTTTAATTTGCTTACCGGGCTAAAGGTTAGCATGCTTAAAATACGTAAGTCGTTTTGTTCAACAAATTTAAGAAGATAACTCCTCAGTTGGTTGCATCAGAGCGACAATTTTTGAGATAGTTATTAAAACTGTTTAAAGGTTGTCAAACGTTGTTTCTCGTTGTATATCCTTTAATTCTAAAGTTAAATTGATAAATAACGTGTACGAATTTGTTTAACGCATTTGTTTTGGTTACTCGACGGCTCAGTTCTCGTGTAGCCTACATATTGCGTTTTTTTTTTTAATTTGCTTACCGGGCTAAAGGTTAGCATGCTTAAAATACGTAAGTCGTTTTGTTCAACAAATTTAAGTAGATAACTCCTCAGTTGTTTGCATCAGAGCGACAATTTTTGAGATAGTTATTAAAACTGTTTAAAGGTTGTCAAACGTTGTTTCTCGTTGTATATCCTTTAATTCTAGAGTTAAATTGATAAATAACGTGTACGAATTTGTTTAACGCATTTGTTTTGGTTACCCGACTTCTCCGTTCTCGTGTAGCCTACATATTGCGTTTTTTTTTTAATTTGCTTACCGGGCTAAAGGTTAGCATGCTTAAAATACGTAAGTCGTTTTGTTCAACAAATTTAAGTAGATAACTCATCAGTTGTTTGCATCAGAGCGACGATTTTTGAGATAGTTATTAAAACTTTTTAAAGGTTGTCAAACGTTGTTTCTCGTTGTATATCCTTTAATTCTAGAGTTAAATTGATAAATAACGTGTACGAATTTGTTTAACGCATTTGTTTTGGTTACTCGACGGCTCCGTTCTCGTGTAGCCTACATATTGCGTTTTTTTTTTAATTTGCTTACCGGGCTAAAGGTTAGCATGCTTAAAATATGTAAGTCGTTTTGTTCAACAAATTTGAGTAGATAACTCATCAGTTTTTTGCATCAGAGCGACAATTTTTGAGATAGTTATTAAAACTGTTTAAAGGTTGTCAAACGTTGTTTCTCGTTGTATATCCTGTAATTCTAGAGTTAAATTGATAAATAACGTGTACGAATTTGTTTAACGCATTTCTTTTGGTTACTCGACGTCTCTGTTCTCGTGTAGCCTACATATTGCGTTTTTTTTTTTAATTTGCTTACCGGGCTAAAGGGTAGCATGCTTCAAATACGTAAGTCGTTTTGTTTAACAAATTTAAGTAGATAACTCATCAGTTGTTTGCATCAGAGCGACAATTTTTGAGATAGTTATTAAAACTGTTTAAAGGTTGTCAAACGTTGTTTCTCGTTGTATATCCTTTAATTCTAGAGTTAAATTGATAAATAACGTGTACGAATTTGTTTAACGCATTTGTTTTGGTTACCCGAATTCTCCGTTCTCGTGTAGCCTACATATTGCGTTTTTTTTTTAATTTGCTTACCGGGCTAAAGGTTAGCATGCTTAAAATACGTAAGTCGTTTTGTTCAACAAATTTAAGTAGATAACTCATCAGTTGTTTGCATCAGAGCGACGATTTTTGAGATAGTTATTAAAACTGTTTAAATGTTGTCAAACGTTGTTTCTCGTTGTATATCCTTTAATTCTAGAGTTAAATTGATAAATAACGTGTACGAATTTGTTTAACGCATTTGTTTTGGTTACTCGATGGCTCCGTTCTCGTGTAGCCTACATATTGCGTTTTTTTTTTTAATTTGCTTACCGGGCTAAAGGTTAGCATGCTTAAAATATGTAAGTCGTTTTGTTCAACAAATTTGAGTAGATAACTCATCAGTTGTTTGCATCAGAGCGACAATTTTTGAGATAGTTATTAAAACTGTTTAAAGGTTGTCAAACGTTGTTTCTCGTTGTATATCCTGTAATTCTAGAGTTAAATTGATAAATAACGTGTACGAATTTGTTTAACGCATTTCTTTTGGTTACTCGACGTCTCTGTTCTCGTGTAGCCTACATATTGCGTTTTTTTTTTAATTTGCTTACCGGGCTAAAGGGTAGCATGCTTAAAATACGTAAGTCGTTTTGTTCAACAAATTTAAGTAGATAACTCATCAGTTGTTTGCATCAGAGCGACAATTTTTGAGATAGTTATTAAAACTGTTTAAAGGTTGTCAAACGTTGTTTCTCGTTGTATATCCTTTAATTCTAGAGTTAAATTGATAAATAACGTGTACGAATTTGTTTAACGCATTTGTTTTGGTTACTCGACGTCTCCGTTCTCGTGTAGCCTACATATTGCGTTTTTTTTTTAATTTGCTTACCGGGCTAAAGGTTAGCATGCTTAAAATACGTAAGTCGTTTTGTTCAACAAATTTAAGTAGATAACTCCTCAGTTGTTTGCATCAGAGCGACAATTTTTGAGATAGTTATTAAAACTGTTTAAAGGTTGTCAAACGTTGTTTCTCGTTGTATATCCTTTAATTCTAGAGTTAAATTGATAAATAACGTGTACAAATTTGTTTAACGCATTTGTTTTGGTTACTCGACGGCTCAGTTCTCGTGTAGCCTACATATTGCGTTTTTTTTTAATTTGCTTACCGGGCTAAAGGTTAGCATGCTTAAAATACGTAAGTCGTTTCGTTCAACAAATTTAAGTAGATAACTCATCAGTTGTTTGCATCAGAGCGACAATTTTTGAGATAGTTATTAGAACTGTTTAAAGGTTGCCAAACGTTGTTTCTCGTTGTATATCCTTTAATTCTACAGTTAAATTGATAAATAACGTGTACAAATTTGTTTAACGCATTTGTTTTGGTTACTCGACGTCTCCGTTCTCGTGTAGCCTACATATTGCGTTTTTTTTTAATTTGCTTACCGGGCTAAAGGTTAGCATGCTTAAAATACGTAAGTCGTTTTGTTCAACAAATTTAAGTAGATAACTCCTCAGTTGTTTGCATCAGAGCGACAATTTTTGAGATAGTTATTAAAACTGTTTAAAGGTTGTCAAACGTTGTTTCTCGTTGTATATCCTTTAATTCTAGAGTTAAATTGATAAATAACGTGTACGAATTTGTTTAACGCATTTGTTTTGTTTACTCGACGTCTCCGTTCTCGTGTAGCCTACATATTGCGTTTTTTTTAATTTGCTTACCGGGCTAAAGGTTAGCATGCTTAAAATACGTAAGTCGTTTTGTTCAACAAATTTAAGTAGATAACTCCTCAGTTGTTTGCATCAGAGCGACAATTTTTGAGATAGTTATTAAAACTGTTTAAAGGTTGTCAAACGTTGTTTCTCGTTGTATATCCTTTAATTCTAGAGTTAAATTGATAAATAACGTGTACAAATTTGTTTAACGCATTTGTTTTGGTTACTCGACGTCTCCGTTCTCGTGTAGCCTACATATTGCTTTTTTTTTAATTTGCTTACCGGGCTAAAGGTTAGCATGCTTAAAATACGTAAGTCGTTTTGTTCAACAAATTTAAGTAGATAACTCCTCAGTTGTTTGCATCAGAGCGACAATTTTTGAGATAGTTATTAAAACTGTTTAAAGGTTGTCAAACGTTGTTTCTCGTTGTATATCCTTTAATTCTAGAGTTAAATTTATAAATAACGTGTACGAATTTGTTTAACGCATTTGTTTTGGTTACCCGACTTCTCCGTTCTCGTGTAGCCTACATATTGCGTTTTTTTTTTTTATTTGCTTACCGGGCTAAAGGTTAGCATGCTTAAAATACGTAAGTCGTTTTGTTCAACAAATTTAAGTAGATAACTCATCAGTTGTTTGCATCAGAGCGACGATTTTTGAGATAGTTATTAAAACTGTTTAAAGGTTGTCAAACGTTGTTTCTCGTTGTATATCCTTTAATTCTAGAGTTAAATTGATAAATAACGTGTACGAATTTGTTTAACGCATTTGTTTTGGTTACTCGACGGCTCCGTTCTCGTGTAGCCTACATATTGCGTTTTTTTTTAATTTGCTTACCGGGCTAAAGGTTAGCATGCTTAAAATATGTAAGTCGTTTTGTTCAACAAATTTGAGTAGATAACTCATCAGTTGTTTGCATCAGAGCGACAATTTTTGAGATAGTTATTAAAACTGTTTGAAGGTTGTCAAACGTTGTTTCTCGTTGTATATCCTTTAATTCTAGAGTTAAATTGATAAATAACGTGTACGAATTTGTTTAACGCCTTTGTTTTGGTTACCCGACTTCTCCGTTCTCGTGTAGCCTACATATTGCGTTTTTTTTTTAATTTGCTTACCGGGCTAAAGGTTAGCATGCTTAAAATACGTAAGTCGTTTTGTTCAACAAATTTAAGTAGATAACTCCTCAGTTGTTTGCATCAGAGCGACGATTTTTGAGATAGTTATTAAAACAGTTTAAAGGTTGTCAAACGTTGTTTCTCGTTGTATATCCTTTAATTCTAGAGTTAAATTGATAAATAACGTGTACGAAATTGTTTAACGCTTTTGTTTTGGTTACTCGACGGCTCCGTTCTCGTGTAGCCTACATATTGCGTTTTTTTTTTTAATTTGCTTACCGGGCTAAAGGTTAGCATGCTTAAAATATGTAAGTCGTTTTGTTCAACAAATTTGAGTAGATAACTCATCAGTTGTTTGCATCAGAGCGACAATTTTTGAGATAGTTATTAAAACTGTTTAAAGGTTGTCAAACGTTGTTTCTCGTTGTATATCCTTTAATTCTAGAGTTAAATTGATAAATAACGTGTACGAATTTGTTTAACGCATTTGCTTTGGTTACTCGAAGTCTCCGTTCTCGTGTAGCCTACATATTGCGTTTTTTTTTTAATTTGCTTACCGGGCTAAAGGGTAGCATGCTTAAAATACGTAAGTCGTTTTGTTCAACAAATTTAAGTAGATAACTCATCAGTTGTTTGCATCAGAGCGACAATTTTTGAGATAGTTATTAAAACTGTTTAAAGGTTGTCAAACGTTGTTTCTCGTTGTATATCCTTTAATTCTAGAGTTAAATTGATAAATAACGTGTACGAATTTGTTTAACGCATTTGCTTTGGTTACTCGAAGTCTCCGTTCTCGTGTAGCCTACATATTGCGTTTTTTTTTTAATTTGCTTACCGGGCTAAAGGGTAGCATGCTTAAAATACGTAAGTCGTTTTGTTCAACAAATTTAAGTAGATAACTCCTCAGTTGTTTGCATCAGAGCGACAATTTTTGAGATAGTTATTAAAACTGTTTAAAGGTTGTCAAACGTTGTTTCTCGTTGTATATCCTTTAATTCTAGAGTTAAATTGATAAATAACGTGTACAAATTTGTTTAACGCATTTGTTTTGGTTACTCGACGTCTCCGTTCTCGTGTAGCCTACATATTGCGTTTTTTTTTAATTTGCTTACCGGGCTAAAGGTTAGCATGCTTAAAATACGTAAGTCGTTTTGTTCAACAAATTTAAGTAGATAACTCCTCAGTTGTTTGCATCAGAGCGACAATTTTTGAGATAGTTATTAAAACTGTTTAAAGGTTGTCAAACGTTGTTTCTCGTTGTATATCCTTTAATTCTAGAGTTAAATTGATAAATAACGTGTACAAATTTGTTTAACGCATTTGTTTTGGTTACTCGACGGCTCAGTTCTCGTGTAGCCTACATATTGCGTTTTTTTTTAATTTGCTTACCGGGCTAAAGGTTAGCATGCTTAAAATACGTAAGTCGTTTCGTTCAACAAATTTAAGTAGATAACTCATCAGTTGTTTGCATCAGAGCGACAATTTTTGAGATAGTTATTAGAACTGTTTAAAGGTTGCCGAACGTTGTTTCTCGTTGTATATCCTTTAATTCTACAGTTAAATTGATAAATAACGTGTACAAATTTGTTTAACGCATTTGTTTTGGTTACTCGACGTCTCCGTTCTCGTGTAGCCTACATATTGCGTTTTTTTTTAATTTGCTTACCGGGCTAAAGGTTAGCATGCTTAAAATACGTAAGTCGTTTTGTTCAACAAATTTAAGTAGATAACTCCTCAGTTGTTTGCATCAGAGCGACAATTTTTGAGATAGTTATTAAAACTGTTTAAAGGTTGTCAAACGTTGTTTCTCGTTGTATATCCTTTAATTCTAGAGTTAAATTGATAAATAACGTGTACGAATTTGTTTAACGCATTTGTTTTGTTTACTCGACGTCTCCGTTCTCGTGTAGCCTACATATTGCGTTTTTTTTAATTTGCTTACCGGGCTAAAGGTTAGCATGCTTAAAATACGTAAGTCGTTTTGTTCAACAAATTTAAGTAGATAACTCCTCAGTTGTTTGCATCAGAGCGACAATTTTTGAGATAGTTATTAAAACTGTTTAAAGGTTGTCAAACGTTGTTTCTCGTTGTATATCCTTTAATTCTAGAGTTAAATTGATAAATAACGTGTACAAATTTGTTTAACGCATTTGTTTTGGTTACTCGACGTCTCCGTTCTCGTGTAGCCTACATATTGCGTTTTTTTTTAATTTGCTTACCGGGCTAAAGGTTAGCATGCTTAAAATACGTAAGTCGTTTTGTTCAACAAATTTAAGTAGATAACTCCTCAGTTGTTTGCATCAGAGCGACAATTTTTGAGATAGTTATTAAAACTGTTTAAAGGTTGTCAAACGTTGTTTCTCGTTGTATATCCTTTAATTCTAGAGTTAAATTTATAAATAACGTGTACGAATTTGTTTAACGCATTTGTTTTGGTTACCCGACTTCTCCGTTCTCGTGTAGCCTACATATTGCGTTTTTTTTTTTTATTTGCTTACCGGGCTAAAGGTTAGCATGCTTAAAATACGTAAGTCGTTTTGTTCAACAAATTTAAGTAGATAACTCATCAGTTGTTTGCATCAGAGCGACGATTTTTGAGATAGTTATTAAAACTGTTTAAAGGTTGTCAAACGTTGTTTCTCGTTGTATATCCTTTAATTCTAGAGTTAAATTGATAAATAACGTGTACGAATTTGTTTAACGCATTTGTTTTGGTTACTCGACGGCTCCGTTCTCGTGTAGCCTACATATTGCGTTTTTTTTTAATTTGCTTACCGGGCTAAAGGTTAGCATGCTTAAAATATGTAAGTCGTTTTGTTCAACAAATTTGAGTAGATAACTCATCAGTTGTTTGCATCAGAGCGACAATTTTTGAGATAGTTATTAAAACTGTTTAAAGGTTGTCAAACGTTGTTTCTCGTTGTATATCCTTTAATTCTAGAGTTAAATTGATAAATAACGTGTACGAATTTGTTTAACGCCTTTGTTTTGGTTACCCGACTTCTCCGTTCTCGTGTAGCCTACATATTGCGTTTTTTTTTTAATTTGCTTACCGGGCTAAAGGTTAGCATGCTTAAAATACGTAAGTCGTTTTGTTCAACAAATTTAAGTAGATAACTCCTCAGTTGTTTGCATCAGAGCGACGATTTTTGAGATAGTTATTAAAACTGTTTAAAGGTTGTCAAACGTTGTTTCTCGTTGTATATCCTTTAATTCTAGAGTTAAATTGATAAATAACGTGTACGAATTTGTTTAACGCTTTTGTTTTGGTTACTCGACGGCTCCGTTCTCGTGTAGCCTACATATTGCGTTTTTTTTTTTAATTTGCTTACCGGGCTAAAGGTTAGCATGCTTAAAATATGTAAGTCGTTTTGTTCAACAAATTTGAGTAGATAACTCATCAGTTGTTTGCATCAGAGCGACAATTTTTGAGATAGTTATTAAAACTGTTTAAAGGTTGTCAAACGTTGTTTCTCGTTGTATATCCTTTAATTCTAGAGTTAAATTGATAAATAACGTGTACGAATTTGTTTAACGCATTTGCTTTGGTTACTCGAAGTCTCCGTTCTCGTGTAGCCTACATATTGCGTTTTTTTTTTAATTTGCTTACCGGGCTAAAGGGTAGCATGCTTAAAATACGTAAGTCGTTTTGTTCAACAAATTTAAGTAGATAACTCATCAGTTGTTTGCATCAGAGCGACAATTTTTGAGATAGTTATTAAAACTGTTTAAAGGTTGTCAAACGTTGTTTCTCGTTGTATATCCTTTAATTCTAGAGTTAAATTGATAAATAACGTGTACGAATTTGTTTAACGCATTTGTTTTGGTTACTCGACGTCTCCGTTCTCGTGTAGCCTACATATTGCGTTTTTTTTTTTAATTTGCTTACCGGGCTAAAGGTTAGCATGCTTAAAATACGTAAGTCGTTTTGTTCAACAAATTTAAGTAGATAACTCCTCAGTTGTTTGCATCAGAGCGACAATTTTTGAGATAGTTATTAAAACTGTTTAAAGGTTGTCAAACGTTGTTTCTCGTTGTATATCCTTTAATTCTAGAGTTAAATTGATAAATAACGTGTACGAATTTGTTTAAGGCATTTGTTTTGGTTACTCGACGGCTTAGTTCTCGTGTAGCCTACATATTGCGTTTTTTTTTTAATTTGCTTACCGGGCTAAAGGTTAGCATGCTTAAAATACGTAAGTCGTTTTGTTCAACAAATTTAAGTAGATAACTCATCAGTTGTTTGCATCAGAGCGACAATTTTTGAGATAGTTATTAGAACTGTTTAAAGGTTGCCAAACGTTGTTTCTCGTTGTATATCCTTTAATTCTAGAGTTAAATTGATAAATAACGTGTACAAATTTGTTTAACGCATTTGTTTTGGTTACTCGACGTCTCCGTTCTCGTGTAGCCTACATATTGCGGTTTTTTTTTATTTGCTTACCGGGCTAAAGGTTAGCATGCTTAAAATACGTAAGTCGTTTTGTTCAACAAATTTAAGTAGATAACTCCTCAGTTGTTTGCATCAGAGCGACAATTTTTGAGATAGTTATTTAAACTGTTTAAAGGTTGTCAAACGTTGTTTCTCGTTGTATATCCTTTAATTCTAGAGTTAAATTGATAAATAACGTGTACGAATTTGTTTAACGCATTTGTTTTGTTTACTCGACGTCTCCGTTCTCGTGTAGCCTACATATTGCGTTTTTTTTTTAATTTGCTTACCGGGCTAAAGGTTAGCATGCTTAAAATACGTAAGTCGTTTTGTTCAACAAATTTAAGTAGATAACTCATCAGTTGTTTGCATCAGAGCGACAATTTTTGAGATAGTTATTAAAACTGTTTAAAGGTTGTCAAACGTTGTTTCTCGTTGTATATCCTTTAATTCTAGAGTTAAATTGATAAATTACGTGTACGAATTTGTTTAACGCATTTGTTTTGGTTACTCGACGTCTCCGTTCTCGTGTAGCCTACATATTGCGTTTTTTTTTTAATTTGCTTACCGGGCTAAAGGTTAGCATGCTTAAAATACGTAAGTCGTTTTGTTCAACAAATTTAAGTAGATAACTCATCAGTTGTTTGCATCAGAGCGACAATTTTTGAGATAGTTATTAAAACTGTTTAAAGGTTGTCAAACGTTGTTTCTCGTTGTATATCCTTTAATTCTAGAGTTAAATTGATAAATAACGTGTACGAATTTGTTTAACGCATTTGTTTTGGTTACTTGACGTCTCCGTTCTCGTGTAGCCTACATATTGCGTTTTTTTTTTAATTTGCTTACCGGGCTAAAGGTTAGCATGCTTAAAATACGTAAGTTGTTTTGTTCAACAAATTTAAGTAGATAACTCATCAGTTGTTTGCATCAGAGCGACAATTTTTGAGATAGTTATTAAAACTGTTTAAAGGTTGTCAAACGTTGTTTCTCGTTGTATATCCTTTAATTCTAGAGTTAAATTGATAAATAACGTGTACGAATTTGTTTAACGCATTTGTTTTGTTTACTCGACGTCTCCGTTCTCGTGTAGCCTACATATTGCGTTTTTTTTTTAATTTGCTTACCGGGCTAAAGGTTAGCATGCTTAAAATACGTAAGTCGTTTTGTTCAACAAATTTAAGTAGATAACTCCTCAGTTGTTTGCATCAGAGCGACAATTTTTGAGATAGTTATTTAAACTGTTTAAAGGTTGTCAAACGTTGTTTCTCGTTGTATATCCTTTAATTCTAGAGTTAAATTGATAAATAACGTGTACGAATTTGTTTAACGCATTTGTTTTGGTTACCCGACTTCTCCGTTCTCGTGTAGCCTACATATTGCGTTTTTTTTTAATTTGCTTACCGGGCTAAAGGTTAGCATGCTTAAAATACGTAAGTTGTTTTGTTCAACAAATTTAAGTAGATAACTCCTCAGTTGTTTGCATCAGAGCGACAATTTTTGAGATATTTATTAAAACTGTTTAAAGGTTGTCAAACGTTGTTTCTCGTTGTATATCCTTTAATTCTAGAGTTAAATTGATAAATAACGTGTACGAATTTGTTTAACGCATTTGTTTTGGTTACTCGACGGCTCCGTTCTCGTGTAGCCTACATATTGCGTTTTTTTTTAGTTTGCTTACCGGGCTAAAGGTTAGCATGCTTAAAATACGTAATTCGTTTTGTTCAACAAATTTAATTAGATAACTCCTCAGTTGTTTGCATCAGAGCGACAATTTTTGAGATAGTTATTAAAACTGTTTAAAGGTTGTCAAACGTTGTTTCTCGTTGTATATCCTTTAATTCTAGAGTTAAATTGATAAATAACGTGTACGAATTTGTTTAACGCATTTGTTTTGGTTACCCGACTTCTCCGTTCTCGTGTAGCCTACATATTTCGTTTTTTTTTTTAATTTGCTTACCGGGCTAAAGGTTAGCATGCTTAAAATACGCAAGTCGTTTTGTTGAACAAATTTAAGTAGATAACTCCTCAATATTTGCATCAGAGCGACGATTTTTGAGATAGTTATTAAAACTGTTTAAAGGTTGTCAAACGTTGTTTCTCGTTGTATATCCTTTAATTCTAGAGTTAAATTGATAAATAACGTGTACGAATTTGTTTAACGCATTTGTTTTGGTTACCCGACTTCTCCGTTCTCGTGTAGCCTACATATTGCGTTTTTTTTTTTTATTTGCTTACCGGGCTAAAGGTTAGCATGCTTAAAATACGTAAGTCGTTTTGTTCAACAAATTTAAGTAGATAACTCATCAGTTGTTTGCATCAGAGCGACGATTTTTGAGATAGTTATTAAAACTGTTTAAAGGTTGTCAAACGTTGTTTCTCGTTGTATATCCTTTAATTCTAGAGTTAAATTGATAAATAACGTGTACGAATTTGTTTAACGCATTTGTTTTGGTTACTCGACGGCTCCGTTCTCGTGTAGCCTACATATTGCGTTTTTTTTTAATTTGCTTACCGGGCTAAAGGTTAGCATGCTTAAAATATGTAAGTCGTTTTGTTCAACAAATTTGAGTAGATAACTCATCAGTTGTTTGCATCAGAGCGACAATTTTTGAGATAGTTATTAAAACTGTTTAAAGGTTGTCAAACGTTGTTTCTCGTTGTATATCCTTTAATTCTAGAGTTAAATTGATAAATAACGTGTACGAATTTGTTTAACGCATTTGGTTTGGTTACTCGACGGCTCAGTTCTCGTGTAGCCTACATATTGCGTTTTTTTTTTAATTTGCTTACCGGGCTAAAGGTTAGCATGCTTAAAATACGTAAGTCGTTTTGTTCAACAAATTTAAGTAGATAACTCCTCAGTTGTTTGCATCAGAGCGACAATTTTTGAGATAGTTATTAAAACTATTTAAAGGTTGTCAAACGTTGTTTCTCGTTGTATATCCTTTAATTCTAGAGTTAAATTGATAAATAACGTGTACGAATTTGTTTAACGCATTTGTTTTGGTTACTCGACGGCTCAGTTCTCGTGTAGCCTACATATTGCGTTTTTTTTTTTAATTTGCTTACCGGGCTAAAGGTTAGCATGCTTAAAATATGTAAGTCGTTTTGTTCAACAAATTTGAGTAGATAACTCATCAGTTGTTTGCATCAGAGCGACAATTTTTGAGATAGTTATTAAAACTGTTTAAAGGTTGTCAAACGTTGTTTCTCGTTGTATATCCTTTAATTCTAGAGTTAAATTGATAAATAACGTGTACGAATTTGTTTAACGCATTTGCTTTGGTTACTCGAAGTCTCCGTTCTCGTGTAGCCTACATATTGCGTTTTTTTTCTAATTTGCTTACCGGGCTAAAGGTTAGCATGCTTAAAATACGTAAGTCGTTTTGTTCAACAAATTTAAGTAGATAACTCATCAGTTGTTTGCATCAGAGCGACAATTTTTGAGATAGTTATTAAAACTGTTTAAAGGTTGTCAAACGTTGTTTCTCGTTTTATATCCTTTAATTCTAGAGTTAAATTGATAAATAACGTGTACGAATTTGTTTAATGCATTTGTTTTGGTTACTCGACGTCTCCGTTCTCGTGTAGCCTACATATTGCGTTTTTTTTTAATTTGCTTACCGGGCGAAAGGTTAGCATGCTTAAAATACGTAAGTCGTTTTGTTCAACAAATTTAAGTAGATAACTCATCAGTTGTTTGCATCAGAGCGACAATTTTTGAGATAGTTATTAAAACTGTTTAAAGGTTGTCAAACGTTGTTTCTCGTTGTATATCCTTTAATTCTAGAGTTAAATTGATAAATAACGTGTACGGATTTGTTTAACGCATTTGTTTTGGTTACTCGATGTCTCCGTTCTCGTGTAGCCTACATATTGCGTTTTTTTTTTAATTTGCTTACCGGGCTAAAGGTTAGCATGCTTAAAATACGTAAGTCGTTTTGTTCAACAAATTTAAGTAGATAACTCATCAGTTGTTTGCATCAGAGCGACAATTTTTGAGATAGTTATTAAAACTGTTTAAAGGTTGTCAAACGTTGTTTCTCGTTGTATATCCTTTAATTCTAGAGTTAAATTGATAAATAACGTGTACGAATTTGTTTAATGCATTTGTTTTGGTTACTCGACGTCTCCGTTCTCGTGTATCCTACATATTGCGTTTTTTTTAATTTGCTTACCGGGCTAAAGGTTAGCATGCTTAAAATATGTAAGTCGTTTTGTTCAACAAATTTGAGTAGATAACTCATCAGTTGTTTGCATCAGAGCGACAATTTTTGAGATAGTTATTAAAACTGTTTAAAGGTTGTCAAACGTTGTTTCTCGTTGTATATCCTTTAATTCTAGAGTTAAATTGATAAATAACGTGTACGAATTTGTTTAACGCATTTGTTTTGGTTACTCGACGTCTCCGTTCTCGTGTAGCCTACATATTGCCTTTTTTTTTAATTTGCTTACCGGGCTAAAGGTTAGCATGCTTAAAATACGTAAGTCGTTTTGTTCAACAAATTTAAGTAGATAACTCATCAGTTGTTTGCATCAGAGCGACAATTTTTGAGATAGTTATTAAAACTGTTTAAAGGTTGTCAAACGTTGTTTCTCGTTGTATATCCTTTAATTCTAGAGTTAAACTGATAAATAACGTGTACGAATTTGTTTAACGCATTTGTTTTGGTTACTCGACGTCTCCGTTCTCGTGTAGCCTACATATTGCGTTTTTTTTTAAATTTGCTTACCGGGCTAAAGGTTAGCATGCTTAAAATACGTAAGTCATTTTGTTCAACAAATTTAAGTAGATAACTCCTCAGTTGTTTGAATCAGAGCGACGATTTTTGAGATAGTTATTAAAACTGTTTAAAGGTTGTCAAACGTTGTTTCTTGTTGTATATCCTTTAATTCTAGAGTTAAATTGATAAATAACGTGTACGAATTTGTTTAACGCATTTGTTTTGGTTACTCGACGGCTCCGTTCTCGTGTAGCCTACATATTGCTTTTTTTTTTTAATTTGCTTACCGGGCTAAAGGTTAGCATGCTTAAAATATGTAAGTCGTTTTGTTCAACAAATTTGAGTAGATAACTCATCAGTTGTTTGCATCAGAGCGACAATTTTTGAGATAGTTATTAAAACTGTTTAAAGGTTGTCAAACGTTGTTTCTCGTTGTATATCCTTTAATTCTAGAGTTAAATTGATAAATAACGTGTACGAATTTGTTTAACGCATTTGTGTTGGTTACTCGACGGCTCCGTTCTCGTGTAGCCTACATATTGCGTTTTTTTTTTTAATTTGCTTACCGGGCTAAAGGTTAGCATGCTTAAAATACGTAAGTCGTTTTGTTCAACAAATTTAAGTAGATAACTCATCAGTTGTTTGCATCAGAGCGACAATTTTTGAGATAGTTATTAAAACTGTTTAAAGGTTGTCAAACGTTGTTTCTCGTTGTATATCCTTTAATTCTAGAGTTAAATTGATAAATAACGTGTACGAATTTGTTTAACGCATTTGTTTTGGTTACTCGACGTCTCCCTTCTCGTGTAGCCTACATATTGCGTTTTTTTTCTAAGTTGCTTACCGGGCTAAAGGTTAGCATGCTTAAAATACGTAAGTCGTTTTGTTCAACAAATTTAAGTAGATAACTCCTCAGTTGTTTGCATCAGAGCGACAATTTTTGAGATAGTTATTAAAACTGTTTAAAGGTTGTCAAACGTTGTTTCTCGTTGTATATCCTTTAATTCTAGAGTTAAATTGATAAATAACGTGTACGAATTTGTTTAACGCATTTGTTTTGGTTACTCGACGGTTCCGTTCTCGTGTAGCCTACATATTGCGTTTTTTTTTAATTTGCTTACCGGGCTAAAGGTTAGCATGCTTAAAATACGTAAGTCGTTTTGTTCAACAAATTTAAGTAGATAACTCATCAGTTGTTTGCATCAGAGCGACAATTTTTGAGATAGTTATTAAAACTGTTTAAAGGTTGTCAAACGTTGTTTCTCGTTGTATATCCTTTAATTCTAGAGTCAAATTGATAAATAACGTGTACGAATTTGTTTAACGTATTTGTTTTGGTTACTCGACGTCTCCGTTCTCGTGTAGCCTACATATTGCGTTTTTTTTAATTTGCTTACCGGGCTAAAGGTTAGCATGCTTAAAATATGTAAGTCGTTTTGTTCAACAAATTTGAGTAGATAACTCATCAGTTGTTTGCATCAGAGCGACAATTTTTGAGATAGTTATTAAAACTGTTTAAAGGTTGTCAAACGTTGTTTCTCGTTGTATATCCTTTAATTCTAGAGTTAAATTGATAAATAACGTGTACGAATTTGTTTAACGCATTTGTTTTGGTTACTCGACGTCTCCGTTCTCGTGTAGCCTACATATTGCGTTTTTTTTTAATTTGCTTACCGGGCTAAAGGTTAGCATGCTTAAAATACGTAAGTCGTTTTGTTCAACAAATTTAAGTAGATAACTCCTCAGTTGTTTGCATCAGAGCGACAATTTTTGAGATAGTTATTAAAACTGTTTAAAGGTTGTCAAACGTTGTTTCTCGTTGTATATCCTTTAATTCTAGAGTTAAATTTATAAATAACGTGTACGAATTTGTTTAACGCATTTGTTTTGGTTACCCGACTTCTCCGTTCTCGTGTAGCCTACATATTGCGTTTTTTTTTTTTATTTGCTTACCGGGCTAAAGGTTAGCATGCTTAAAATACGTAAGTCGTTTTGTTCAACAAATTTAAGTAGATAACTCATCAGTTGTTTGCATCAGAGCGACGATTTTTGAGATAGTTATTAAAACTGTTTAAAGGTTGTCAAACGTTGTTTCTCGTTGTATATCCTTTAATTCTAGAGTTAAATTGATAAATAACGTGTACGAATTTGTTTAACGCATTTGTGTTGGTTACTCGACGGCTCCGTTCTCGTGTAGCCTACATATTGCGTTTTTTTTTAATTTGCTTACCGGGCTAAAGGTTAGCATGCTTAAAATATGTAAGTCGTTTTGTTCAACAAATTTGAGTAGATAACTCATCAGTTGTTTGCATCAGAGCGACAATTTTTGAGATAGTTATTAAAACTGTTTAAAGGTTGTCAAACGTTGTTTCTCGTTGTATATCCTTTAATTCTAGAGTTAAATTGATAAATAACGTGTACGAATTTGTTTAACGCCTTTGTTTTGGTTACCCGACTTCTCCGTTCTCGTGTAGCCTACATATTGCGTTTTTTTTTTAATTTGCTTACCGGGCTAAAGGTTAGCATGCTTAAAATACGTAAGTCGTTTTGTTCAACAAATTTAAGTAGATAACTCCTCAGTTGTTTGCATCAGAGCGACGATTTTTGAGATAGTTATTAAAACTGTTTAAAGGTTGTCAAACGTTGTTTCTCGTTGTATATCCTTTAATTCTAGAGTTAAATTGATAAATAACGTGTACGAATTTGTTTAACGCTTTTGTTTTGGTTACTCGACGGCTCCGTTCTCGTGTAGCCTACATATTGCGTTTTTTTTTTTAATTTGCTTACCGGGCTAAAGGTTAGCATGCTTAAAATATGTAAGTCGTTTTGTTCAACAAATTTGAGTAGATAACTCATCAGTTGTTTGCATCAGAGCGACAATTTTTGAGATAGTTATTAAAACTGTTTAAAGGTTGTCAAACGTTGTTTCTCGTTGTATATCCTTTAATTCTAGAGTTAAATTGATAAATAACGTGTACGAATTTGTTTAACGCATTTGCTTTGGTTACTCGAAGTCTCCGTTCTCGTGTAGCCTACATATTGCGTTTTTTTTTTAATTTGCTTACCGGGCTAAAGGGTAGCATGCTTAAAATACGTAAGTCGTTTTGTTCAACAAATTTAAGTAGATAACTCATCAGTTGTTTGCATCAGAGCGACAATTTTTGAGATAGTTATTAAAACTGTTTAAAGGTTGTCAAACGTTGTTTCTCGTTGTATATCCTTTAATTCTAGAGTTAAATTGATAAATAACGTGTACGAATTTGTTTAACGCGTTTGTTTTGGTTACTCGACGTCTCCGTTCTCGTGTAGCCTACATATTGCGTTTTTTTTTTTAATTTGCTTACCGGGCTAAAGGTTAGCATGCTTAAAATACGTAAGTCGTTTTGTTCAACAAATTTAAGTAGATAACTCCTCAGTTGTTTGCATCAGAGCGACAATTTTTGAGATAGTTATTAAAACTGTTTAAAGGTTGTCAAACGTTGTTTCTCGTTGTATATCCTTTAATTCTAGAGTTAAATTGATAAATAACGTGTACGAATTTGTTTAAGGCATTTGTTTTGGTTACTCGACGGCTTAGTTCTCGTGTAGCCTACATATTGCGTTTTTTTTTTAATTTGCTTACCGGGCTAAAGGTTAGCATGCTTAAAATACGTAAGTCGTTTTGTTCAACAAATTTAAGTAGATAACTCCTCAGTTGTTTGCATCAGAGCGACAATTTTTGAGATAGTTATTTAAACTGTTTAAAGGTTGTCAAACGTTGTTTCTCGTTGTATATCCTTTAATTCTAGAGTTAAATTGATAAATAACGTGTACGAATTTGTTTAACGCATTTGTTTTGGTTACCCGACTTCTCCGTTCTCGTGTAGCCTACATATTGCGTTTTTTTTTTAATTTGCTTACCGGGCTAAAGGTTAGCATGCTTAAAATACGTAAGTTGTTTTGTTCAACAAATTTAAGTAGATAACTCCTCAGTTGTTTGCATCAGAGCGACAATTTTTGAGATATTTATTAAAACTGTTTAAAGGTTGTCAAACGTTGTTTCTCGTTGTATATCCTTTAATTCTAGAGTTAAATTGATAAATAGCGTGTACGAATTTGTTTAACGCATTTGTTTTGGTTACTCGACGGCTCCGTTCTCGTGTAGCCTACATATTGCGTTTTTTTTTAATTTGCTTACCGGGCTAAAGGTTAGCATGCTTAAAATACGTAATTCGTTTTGTTCAACAAATTTAATTAGATAACTCCTCAGTTGTTTGCATCAGAGCGACAATTTTTGAGATAGTTATTAAAACTGTTTAAAGGTTGTCAAACGTTGTTTCTCGTTGTATATCCTTTAATTCTAGAGTTAAATTGATAAATAACGTGTACGAATTTGTTTAACGCATTTGTTTTGGTTACCCGACTTCTCCGTTCTCGTGTAGCCTACATATTTCGTTTTTTTTTTTAATTTGCTTACCGGGCTAAAGGTTAGCATGCTTAAAATACGCAAGTCGTTTTGTTGAACAAATTTAAGTAGATAACTCCTCAATATTTGCATCAGAGCGACGATTTTTGAGATAGTTATTAAAACTGTTTAAAGGTTGTCAAACGTTGTTTCTCGTTGTATATCCTTTAATTCTAGAGTTAAATTGATAAATAACGTGTACGAATTTGTTTAACGCATTTGTTTTGGTTACTCGACGGCTCCGTTCTCGTGTAGCCTACATATTGCGTTTTTTTTTTAATTTGCTTACCGGGCTAAAGGTTAGCATGCTTAAAATATGTAAGTCGTTTTGTTCAACAAATTTGAGTAGATAACTCATCAGTTGTTTGCATCAGAGCGACAATTTTTGAGATAGTTATTAAAACTGTTTAAAGGTTGTCAAACGTTGTTTCTCGTTGTATATCCTTTAATTCTAGAGTTAAATTGATAAATAACGTGTACGAATTTGTTTAACGCATTTGTTTTGGTTACTCGACGTCTCCGTTCTCGTGTAGCCTACATATTGCGTTTTTTTTTTAATTTGCTTACCGAGCTAAAGGTTAGCATGCTTAAAATACGCAAGTCGTTTTGTTCAACAAATTTAAGTAGATAACTCATCAGTTGTTTGCATCAGAGCGACAATTTTTGAGATAGTTATTAAAACTGTTTAAAGGTTGTCAAACGTTGTTCCTCGTTGTATATCCTTTAATTCTAGAGTTAAATTGATAAATAACGTGTACGAATTTGTTTAACGCATTTGGTTTGGTTACTAGACGGCTCAGTTCTCGTGTAGCCTACATATTGCGTTTTTTTTTTAATTTGCTTACCGGGCTAAAGGTTAGCATGCTTAAAATACGTAAGTCGTTTTGTTCAACAAATTTAAGTAGATAACTCATCAGTTGTTTGCATCAGAGCGACAATTTTTGAGATAGTTATTAAAACTATTTAAAGGTTGTCAAACGTTGTTTCTCGTTGTATATCCTTTAATTCTAGAGTTAAATTGATAAATAACGTGTACGAATTTGTTTAACGCATTTGTTTTGGTTACTCGACGGCTCAGTTCTCGTGTAGCCTACATATTGCGTTTTTTTTTTAATTTGCTTACCGGGCTAAAGGTTAGCATGCTTAAAATACGTAAGTCGTTTTGTTCAACAAATTTGAGTAGATAACTCATCAGTTGTTTGCATCAGAGCGACAATTTTTGAGATAGTTATTAAAACTGTTTAAAGGTTGTCAAACGTTGTTTCTCGTTGTATATCCTTTAATTCTAGAGTTAAATTGATAAATAACGTGTACGAATTTGTTTAACGCATTTGTTTTGGTTACTCGACGTCTCCGTTCTCGTGTAGCCTACATATTGCGTTTTTTTTCTAATTTGCTTACCGGGCTAAAGGTTAGCATGCTTAAAATACGTAAGTCGTTTTGTTCAACAAATTTAAGTAGATAACTCATCAGTTGTTTGCATCAGAGCGACAATTTTTGAGATAGTTATTAAAACTGTTTAAAGGTTGTCAAACGTTGTTTCTCGTTTTATATCCTTTAATTCTAGAGTTAAATTGATAAATAACGTGTACGAATTTGTTTAATGCATTTGTTTTGGTTACTCGACGTCTCCGTTCTCGTGTAGCCTACATATTGCGTTTTTTTTTAATTTGCTTACCGGGCGAAAGGTTAGCATGCTTAAAATACGTAAGTCGTTTTGTTCAACAAATTTAAGTAGATAACTCATCAGTTGTTTGCATCAGAGCGACAATTTTTGAGATAGTTATTAAAACTGTTTAAAGGTTGTCAAACGTTGTTTCTCGTTGTATATCCTTTAATTCTAGAGTTAAATTGATAAATAACGTGTACGGATTTGTTTAACGCATTTGTTTTGGTTACTCGATGTCTCCGTTCTCGTGTAGCCTACATATTGCGTTTTTTTTTTAATTTGCTTACCGGGCTAAAGGTTAGCATGCTTAAAATACGTAAGTCGTTTTGTTCAACAAATTTAAGTAGATAACTCATCAGTTGTTTGCATCAGAGCGACAATTTTTGAGATAGTTATTAAAACTGTTTAAAGGTTGTCAAACGTTGTTTCTCGTTGTATATCCTTTAATTCTAGAGTTAAATTGATAAATAACGTGTACGAATTTGTTTAATGCATTTGTTTTGGTTACTCGACGTCTCCGTTCTCGTGTATCCTACATATTGCGTTTTTTTTAATTTGCTTACCGGGCTAAAGGTTAGCATGCTTAAAATATGTAAGTCGTTTTGTTCAACAAATTTGAGTAGATAACTCATCAGTTGTTTGCATCAGAGCGACAATTTTTGAGATAGTTATTAAAACTGTTTAAAGGTTGTCAAACGTTGTTTCTCGTTGTATATCCTTTAATTCTAGAGTTAAATTGATAAATAACGTGTACGAATTTGTTTAACGCATTTGTTTTGGTTACTCGACGTCTCCGTTCTCGTGTAGCCTACATATTGCCTTTTTTTTTAATTTGCTTACCGGGCTAAAGGTTAGCATGCTTAAAATACGTAAGTCGTTTTGTTCAACAAATTTAAGTAGATAACTCATCAGTTGTTTGCATCAGAGCGACAATTTTTGAGATAGTTATTAAAACTGTTTAAAGGTTGTCAAACGTTGTTTCTCGTTGTATATCCTTTAATTCTAGAGTTAAATTGATAAATAACGTGTACGAATTTGTTTAACGCATTTGTTTTGGTTACTCGACGTCTCCGTTCTCGTGTAGCCTACATATTGCGTTTTTTTTTAAATTTGCTTACCGGGCTAAAGGTTAGCATGCTTAAAATACGTAAGTCATTTTGTTCAACAAATTTAAGTAGATAACTCCTCAGTTGTTTGAATCAGAGCGACGATTTTTGAGATAGTTATTAAAACTGTTTAAAGGTTGTCAAACGTTGTTTCTTGTTGTATATCCTTTAACTCTAGAGTTAAATTGATAAATAACGTGTACGAATTTGTTTAACGCATTTGTTTTGGTTACTCGACGGCTCCGTTCTCGTGTAGCCTACATATTGCTTTTTTTTTTTAATTTGCTTACCGGGCTAAAGGTTAGCATGCTTAAAATATGTAAGTCGTTTTGTTCAACAAATTTGAGTAGATAACTCATCAGTTGTTTGCATCAGAGCGACAATTTTTGAGATAGTTATTAAAACTGTTTAAAGGTTGTCAAACGTTGTTTCTCGTTGTATATCCTTTAATTCTAGAGTTAAATTGATAAATAACGTGTACGAATTTGTTTAACGCATTTGTGTTGGTTACTCGACGGCTCCGTTCTCGTGTAGCCTACATATTGCGTTTTTTTTTTTAATTTGCTTACCGGGCTAAAGGTTAGCATGCTTAAAATACGTAAGTCGTTTTGTTCAACAAATTTAAGTAGATAACTCATCAGTTGTTTGCATCAGAGCGACAATTTTTGAGATAGTTATTAAAACTGTTTAAAGGTTGTCAAACGTTGTTTCTCGTTGTATATCCTTTAATTCTAGAGTTAAATTGATAAATAACGTGTACGAATTTGTTTAACGCATTTGTTTTGGTTACTCGACGTCTCCCTTCTCGTGTAGCCTACATATTGCGTTTTTTTTCTAAGTTGCTTACCGGGCTAAAGGTTAGCATGCTTAAAATACGTAAGTCGTTTTGTTCAACAAATTTAAGTAGATAACTCCTCAGTTGTTTGCATCAGAGCGACAATTTTTGAGATAGTTATTAAAACTGTTTAAAGGTTGTCAAACGTTGTTTCTCGTTGTATATCCTTTAATTCTAGAGTTAAATTGATAAATAACGTGTACGAATTTGTTTAACGCATTTGTTTTGGTTACTCGACGGTTCCGTTCTCGTGTAGCCTACATATTGCGTTTTTTTTTAATTTGCTTACCGGGCTAAAGGTTAGCATGCTTAAAATACGTAAGTCGTTTTGTTCAACAAATTTAAGTAGATAACTCATCAGTTGTTTGCATCAGAGCGACAATTTTTGAGATAGTTATTAAAACTGTTTAAAGGTTGTCAAACGTTGTTTCTCGTTGTATATCCTTTAATTCTAGAGTCAAATTGATAAATAACGTGTACGAATTTGTTTAACGTATTTGTTTTGGTTACTCGACGTCTCCGTTCTCGTGTAGCCTACATATTGCGTTTTTTTTAATTTGCTTACCGGGCTAAAGGTTAGCATGCTTAAAATATGTAAGTCGTTTTGTTCAACAAATTTGAGTAGATAACTCATCAGTTGTTTGCATCAGAGCGACAATTTTTGAGATAGTTATTAAAACTGTTTAAAGGTTGTCAAACGTTGTTTCTCGTTGTATATCCTTTAATTCTAGAGTTAAATTGATAAATAACGTGTACGAATTTGTTTAACGCATTTGTTTTGGTTACTCGACGTCTCCGTTCTCGTGTAGCCTACATATTGCCTTTTTTTTTAATTTGCTTACCGGGCTAAAGGTTAGCATGCTTAAAATACGTAAGTCGTTTTGTTCAACAAATTTAAGTAGATAACTCATCAGTTGTTTGCATCAGAGCGACAATTTTTGAGATAGTTATTAAAACTGTTTAAAGGTTATCAAACGTTGTTTCTCGTTGTATATCCTTTAATTCTAGAGTTAAATTGATAAATAACGTGTACGAATTTGTTTAACGCATTTGTTTTGGTTACTCGACGTCTCCGTTCTCGTGTAGCCTACATATTGCGTTTTTTTTTTAATTTGCTTACCGGGCTAAAGGTTAGCATGCTTAAAATACGTAAGTCATTTTGTTCAACAAATTTAAATAGATAACTCCTCAGTTGTTTGAATCAGAGCGACGATTTTTGAGATAGTTATTAAAACTGTTTAAAGGTTGTCAAACGTTGTTTCTCGTTGTATATCCTTTAATTCTAGAGTTAAATTGATAAATAACGTGTACGAATTTGTTTAACGCATTTGTTTTGGTTACTCGACGGCTCCGTTCTCGTGTAGCCTACATATTGCGTTTTTTTTTTAATTTGCTTACCGGGCTAAAGGTTAGCATGCTTAAAATATGTAAGTCGTTTTGTTCAACAAATTTGAGTAGATAACTCATCAGTTGTTTGCATCAGAGCGGCAATTTTTGAGATAGTTATTAAAACTGTTTAAAGGTTGTCAAACGTTGTTTCTCGTTGTATATCCTTTAATTCTAGAGTCAAATTGATAAATAACGTGTACGAATTTGTTTAACGCATTTGTTTTGGTTACTCGACGTCTCCGTTCTCGTGTAGCCTACATATTGCGTTTTTTTTTTAATTTGCTTACCGGGCTAAAGGTTAGCATGCTTAAAATACGTAAGTCATTTTGTTCAACAAATTTAAATAGATAACTCCTCAGTTGTTTGAATCAGAGCGACGATTTTTGAGAGAGTTATTAAAACTGTTTAAAGGTTGTCAAACGTTGTTTCTCGTTGTATATCCTTTAATTCTAGAGTTAAATTGATAAATAACGTGTACGAATTTGTTTAACGCATTTGTTTTGGTTACTCGACGGCTCCGTTCTCGTGTAGCCTACATATTGCGTTTTTTTTTTTAATTTGCTTACCGGGCTAAAGGTTAGCATGCTTAAAATACGTAAGTCGTTTTGTTCAACAAATTTAAGTAGATAACTCATCAGTTGTTTGCATCAGAGCGACAATTTTTGAGATAGTTATTAAAACTGTTTAAAGGTTGTCAAACGTTGTTTCTCGTTGTATATCCTTTAATTCTAGAGTTAAATTTATAAATAACGTGTACGAATTTGTTTAACGCATTTGTTTTGGTTACTCGACGCCTCCGTTCTCGTGTAGCCTACATATTGCGTTTTTTTTCTAAGTTGCTTACCGGGCTAAAGGTTAGCATGCTTAAAATACGTAAGTCGTTTTGTTCAACAAATTTAAGTAGATAACTCCTCAGTTGTTTGCATCAGAGCGACAATTTTTGAGATAGTTATTAAAACTGTTTAAAGGTTGTCAAACGTTGTTTCTCGTTGTATATCCTTTAATTCTAGAGTTAAATTGATAAATAACGTGTACGAATTTGTTTAACGCATTTGTTTTGGTTACCCGACTTCTCCGTTCTCGTGTAGCCTACATATTGCGTTTTTTTTAATTTGCTTACCGGGCTAAAGGTTAGCATGCTTAAAATACGTAAGTTGTTTTGTTCAACAAATTTAAGTAGATAACTCCTCAGTTGTTTGCATCAGGGCGACAATTTTTGAGATAGTTATTAAAACTGTTTAAGGGTTGTCAAACGTTGTTTCTCGTTGTATATCCTTTAATTCTAGAGTTAAATTGATAAATAACGTGTACGATTTTGTTTAACGCATTTGTTTTGGTTACTCGACGGCTCCGTTCTCGTGTAGCCTACATATTGCGTTTTTTTTTTTAATTTGCTTACCGGGCTAAAGGTTAGCATGCTTAAAATACGTAAGCCGTTTTGTTCAACAAATTTAAGTAGATAACTCATCAGTTGTTTGCATCAGAGCCACAATTTTTGAGATAGTTATTAAACTGTTTAAAGGTTGTCAAACGTTGTTTCTCGTTGTATATCTTTTAATTCTAGAGTTAAATTGATAAATAACGTGTACGAATTTGTTTAACGCATTTGTTTTGGTTACTCGACGTCTCCGTTCTCGTGTAGCCTACATATTGCGTTTTTTTTTAATTTGCTTACCGGGCTAAAGGTTAGCATGCTTAAAATACGTAAGTCGTTTTGTTCAACAAATTTAAGTAGATAACTCCTCAGTTGATTGCATCAGAGCGACAATTTTTGAGATAGTTATTAAAACTGTTTAAAGGTTGTCAAACGTTGTTTCTCGTTGTATATCCTTTAATTCTAGAGTTAAATTGATAAATAACGTGTACGAATTTGTTTAACGCATTTGTTTTGGTTACTCGACGGTTCCGTTCTCGTGTAGCCTACATATTGCGTTTTTTTTTAATTTGCTTACCGGGCTAAAGGTTAGCATGCTTAAAATACGTAAGTCGTTTTGTTCAACAAATTTAAGTAGATAACTCCTCAGTTGTTTGCATCAGAGCGACAATTTTTGAGATAGTTATTAGAACTGTTTAAAGGTTGTCAAACGTTGTTTCTCGTTGTATATCCTTCAATTCTAGAGTCAAATTGATAAATAACGTGTACGAATTTGTTTAACGCATTTGTTTTGGTTACTCGACGTCTCCGTTCTCGTGTAGCCTACATATTGCGTTTTTTTTTTAATTTGCTTACCGGGCTAAAGGTTAGCATGCTTAAAATACGTAAGTCGTTTTGTTCAACAAATTTGAGTAGATAACTCATCAGTTGTTTGCATCAGAGCGACAATTTTTGAGATAGTTATTAAAACTGTTTAAAGGTTGTCAAACGTTGTTTCTCGTTGTATATCCTTTAATTCTAGAGTTAAATTGATAAATAACGTGTACGAATTTGTTTAACGCATTTGTTTTGGTTACTCGACGGTTCCGTTCTCGTGTAGCCTACATATTGCGTTTTTTTTTTAATTTGCTTACCGGGCTAAAGGTTAGCATGCTTAAAATACGTAAGTCGTTTTGTTCAAAAATTTAAGTAGATAACTCCTCAGTTGTTTGCATCAGAGCGACAATTTTTGAGATAGTTATTAAAACTGTTTAAAGGTTGTCAAACGTTGTTTCTCGTTGTATATCTTTTAATTCTAGAGTTAAATTGATAAATAACGTGTACGAATTTGTTTAACGCATTTGTTTTGGTTACTCGACGGCTCCGTTCTCGTGTAGCCTACATATTGCGTTTTTTTTTTTAATTTGCTTACCGGGCTAAAGGTTAGCATGCTTAAAATATGTAAGTCGTTTTGTTCAACAAATTTGAGTAGATAACTCATCAGTTGCATCAGAGCGACAATTTTTGAGATAGTTATTAAAACTGTTTAAAGGTTGTCTAACGTTGTTTCTCGTTGTATATCCTTTAATTCTAGAGTTAAATTGATAAATAACGTGTACGAATTTGTTTAACGCATTTGTTTTGGTTACTCGACGGCTCAGTTCTCGTGTAGCCTACATATTGCGTTTTTTTTTAATTTGCTTACCGGGCTAAAGGTTAGCATGCTTAAAATACGTAAGTCGTTTTGTTGAACAAATTTAAGTAGATAACTCATCAGTTGTTTGCATCAGAGCGACAATTTTTGAGATAGTTATTAAAACTGTTTAAAGGTTGTCAAACGTTGTTTCTCGTTGTATATACTTTAATTCTAGAGTTAAATTGATAAATAACGTGTACGAATTTGTTTAACGCATTTGTTTTGGTTACTCGACGTCTCCGTTCTCGTGTAGCCTACATATTGCGTTTTTTTTAAATTTGTTTACCGGGCTAAAGGTTAGCATGCTTAAAATACGTAAGTCGTTTTGTTCAACAAATTTAAGTAGATAACTCCTCAGTTGTTTGCATCAGAGCGACAATTTTTGAGATAGTTATTAAAACTGTTTAAAGGTTGTCAAACGTTGTTTCTCGTTGTATATCCTTTAATTCAAGAGTTAAATTGATAAATAACGTGTACGAATTTGTTTAACGCATTTGTTTTGGTTACTCGACGTCTCCGTTCTCGTGTAGCCTACATATTGCGTTTTTTTTAATTTGCTTACCGGGCTAAAGGTTAGCATGCTTAAAATACGTAAGTCGTTTTGTTCAAGAAATTTGAGTAGATAACTCATCAGTTGTTTGCATCAGAGCGACAATTTTTGAGATAGTTATTAAAACTGTTTAAAGGTTGTCAAACGTTGTTTCTCGTTGTATATCCTTTAATTCTAGAGTTAAATTGATAAATAACGTGTACGAATTTGTTTAACGCATTTGTTTTGGTTACTCGACGGCTCCGTTCTCGTGTAGCCTACATATTGCGTTTTTTTTTTAATTTGCTTACCGGGCTAAAGGTTAGCATGCTTAAAATACGTAAGTCGTTTTGTTCAACAAATTTAAGTAGATAACTCATCAGTTGTTTGCATCAGAGCCACAATTTTTGAGATAGTTATTAAAACTGTTTAAAGTTTGTCAAACGTTGTTTCTCGTTGTATATCCTTTAATTCTAGAGTTAAATTGATAAATAACGTGTACGAATTTGTTTAACGCATTTGTTTTGGTTACTCGACGTCTCCGTTCTCGTGTAGCCTACATATTGCGTTTTTTTTTTAATTTGCTTACCGGGCTAAAGGTTAGCATGCTTAAAATACGTAAGTCGTTTTGTTCAACAAATTTAAGTAGATAACTCATCAGTTGTTTGCATCAGAGCGACAATTTTTGAGATAGTTATTAAAACTGTTTAAAGGTTGTCAAACGTTGTTTCTCGTTGTATATCCTTTAATTCTAGAGTTAAGTTGATAAATAACGTGTACGAATTTGTTTAACGCATTTGTTTTGGTTACTCGACGTCTCCGTTCTCGTGTAGCCTACATATTGCGTTTTTTTTTTAATTTGCTTACCGGGCTAAAGGTTAGCATGCTTAAAATACGTAAGTCGTTTTGTTCAACAAATTTAAGTAGATAACTCATCAGTTGTTTGCATCAGAGCGACAATTTTGAGATAGTTATTAAAACTGTTTAAAGGTTGTCAAACGTTGTTTCTCGTTGTATATCCTGTAATTCTAGAGTTAAATTGATAAATAAGGTGAACGAATTTGTTTAACGCATTTGTTTTGGTTACTCGACGTCTCCGTTCTCGTGTAGCCTACATATTGCGTTTTTTTTTTAATTTGCTTACCGGGCTAAAGGTTAGCATGCTTAAAATACGTAAGTCGTTTTGTTCAACAAATTTGAGTAGATAACTCATCAGTTGTTTGCATCAGAGCGACAATTTTTGAGATAGTTACTAAAACTGTTTAAAGGTTGTCAAACGTTGTTTCTCGTTGTATATCCTTTAATTCAAGAGTTAAATTGATAAATAACGTGTACGAATTTGTTTAACGCATTTGTTTTGGTTACTCGACGTCTCCGTTCTCGTGTAGCCTACATATTGCGTTTTTTTTTTAATTTGCTTACCGGGCTAAAGGTTAGCATGCTTAAATACGTAAGTCGTTTTGTTCAACAAATTTGAGTAGATAAATCATCAGTTGTTTGCATCAGAGCGACAATTTTTGAGATAGTTATTAAAACTGTTTAAAGGTTGTCAAACGTTTTTTCTCGTTGTATATCCTTTAATTCTAGAGTTAAATTGATAAATAACGTGTACGAATTTGTTTAACGCATTTGTTTTGGTTACTCGACGTCTCCGTTCTCGTGTAGCCTACATATTGCGTTTTTTTTAATTTGCTTACCGGGCTAAAGGTTAGCATGCTTAAAATACGTAAGTCGTTTTGTTCAAGAAATTTGAGTAGATAACTCATCAGTTGTTTGCATCAGAGCGACAATTTTTGAGATAGTTATTAAAACTGTTTAAAGGTTGTCAAACGTTGTTTCTCGTTGTATATCCTTTAATTCTAGAGTTAAATTGATAAATAACGTGTACGAATTTGTTTAACGCATTTGTTTTGGTTACTCGACGGCTCCGTTCTCGTGTAGCCTACATATTGCGTTTTTTTTTTAATTTGCTTACCGGGCTAAAGGTTAGCATGCTTAAAATACGTAAGTCGTTTTGTTCAACAAATTTAAGTAGATAACTCATCAGTTGTTTGCATCAGAGCCACAATTTTTGAGATAGTTATTAAAACTGTTTAAAGTTTGTCAAACGTTGTTTCTCGTTGTATATCCTTTAATTCTAGAGTTAAATTGATAAATAACGTGTACGAATTTGTTTAACGCATTTGTTTTGGTTACTCGACGTCTCCGTTCTCGTGTAGCCTACATATTGCGTTTTTTTTTTAATTTGCTTACCGGGCTAAAGGTTAGCATGCTTAAAATACGTAAGTCGTTTTGTTCAACAAATTTAAGTAGATAACTCATCAGTTGTTTGCATCAGAGCGACAATTTTTGAGATAGTTATTAAAACTGTTTAAAGGTTGTCAAACGTTGTTTCTCGTTGTATATCATTTAATTCTAGAGTTAAGTTGATAAATAACGTGTACGAATTTGTTTAACGCATTTGTTTTGGTTACTCGACGTCTCCGTTCTCGTGTAGCCTACATATTGCGTTTTTTTTTTAATTTGCTTACCGGGCTAAAGGTTAGCATGCTTAAAATACGTAAGTCGTTTTGTTCAACAAATTTAAGTAGATAACTCATTTGTTGTTTGCATCAGAGCGACAATTTTGAGATAGTTATTAAAACTGTTTAAAGGTTGTCAAACGTTGTTTCTCGTTGTATATCCTGTAATTCTAGAGTTAAATTGATAAATAACGTGAACGAATTTGTTTAACGCATTTGTTTTGGTTACTCGACGTCTCCGTTCTCGTGTAGCCTACATATTGCGTTTTTTTTTTAATTTGCTTACCGGGCTAAAGGTTAGCATGCTTAAAATACGTAAGTCGTTTTGTTCAACAAATTTGAGTAGATAAATCATCAGTTGTTTGCATCAGAGCCACAATTTTTGAGATAGTTATTAAAACTGTTTAAAGGTTGTCAAACGTTGTTTCTCGTTGTAGTTGTATATCCTTTAATTCTAGAGTTAAATTGATAAATAACGTGTACGAATTTGTTTAACGCATTTGTTTTGGTTACGCGACGTCTCCGTTCTCGTGTAGCCTACATATTGCGTTTTTTTTTTAATTTGCTTACCGGGCTAAAGGTTAGCATGCTTAAAATACGTAAGTCGTTTTGTTCAACAAATTTAAGGAGATAACTCTTCAGTTGTTTGCATCAGAGCGACAATTTTTGAGATAGTTATTAAAACTGTTTAAAGGTTGCCAAACGTTGTTTCTCGTTCTATATCCTTTAATTCTAGAGTTAAATTGATAAATAACGTGTACGAATTTGTTTAACGCATTTGTTTTGGTTACTCGACGTCTCCGTTCTCGTGTAGCCTACATATTGCGTTTTTTTTTTTAATTTGCTTACCGGGCTAAAGGTTAGCATGCTTAAAATACGTAAGTCGTTTTGTTCAACAAATTTGAGTAGATAACTCATCAGTTGTTTGCATCAGAGCGACAATTTTTGAGATAGTTATTAAAACTGTTTAAAGGTTGTCAAACGTTGTTTCTCGTTGTATATCATTTAATTCTAGAGTTAAGTTGATAAATAACGTGTACGAATTTGTTTAACGCATTTGTTTTGGTTACTCGACGTCTCCGTTCTCGTGTAGCCTACATATTGCGTTTTTTTTTTAATTTGCTTACCGGGCTAAAGGTTAGCATGCTTAAAATACGTAAGTCGTTTTGTTCAACAAATTTGAGTAGATAACTCATCAGTTGTTTGCATCAGAGCGACAATTTTTGAGATAGTTATTAAAACTGTTTAAAGGTTGTCAAACGTTGTTTCTCGTTGTATATCCTGTAATTCTAGAGTTAAATTGATAAATAACGTGAACGAATTTGTTTAACGCATTTGTTTTGGTTACTCGACGTCTCCGTTCTCGTGTAGCCTACATATTGCGTTTTTTTTTTAATTTGCTTACCGGGCTAAAGGTTAGCATGCTTAAAATACGTAAGTCGTTTTGTTCAACAAATTTGAGTAGATAAATCATCAGTTGTTTGCATCAGAGCCACAATTTTTGAGATAGTTATTAAAACTGTTTAAAGGTTGTCAAACGTTGTTTCTCGTTGTATATCCTTTAATTCTAGAGTTAAATTGATAAATAACGTGTACGAATTTGTTTAACGCATTTGTTTTGGTTACACGACGTCTCCGTTCTCGTGTAGCCTACATATTGCGTTTTTTTTTTTAATTTGCTTACCGGGCTAAAGGTTAGCATGCTTAAAATACGTAAGTCGTTTTGTTCAACAAATTTAAGGAGATAACTCTTCAGTTGTTTGCATCAGAGCGACAATTTTTGAGATAGTTATTAAAACTGTTTAAAGGTTGCCAAACGTTGTTTCTCGTTCTATATCCTTTAATTCTAGAGTTAAATTGATAAATAACGTGTACGAATTTGTTTAACGCATTTGTTTTGGTTACTCGACGTCTCCGTTCTCGTGTAGCCTACATATTGCGTTTTTTTTTTTAATTTGCTTACCGGGCTAAAGGTTAGCATGCTTAAAATACGTAAGTCGTTTTGTTCAACAAATTTAAGTAGATAACTCATCAGTTGTTTGCATCAGAGCGACAATTTTTGAGATAGTTATTAAAACTGTTTAAAGGTTGTCAAACGTTGTTTCTCGTTGTTTATCCTTTAATTCTAGAGTTAAATTGATAAATAACGTGTACGAATTTGTTTAACGCATTTGTTTTGGTTACTCGACGTCTCCGTTCTCGTGTAGCCTACATATTGCGTTTTTTTTTTTAATTTACTTACAGGGCTAAAGGTTAGCATGCTTAAAATACGTAAGTCGTTTTGTTCAACAAATTTAAGTAGATAACTCATCAGTTGTTTGCATCAGAGCGACAATTTTGAGATAGTTATTAAAATTGTTTAAAGGTTGTCAAACGTTGTTTCTCGTTGTATATCCTGTAATTCTAGAGTTAAATTGATAAATAACGTGTACGAATTTGTTTAACGCATTTGTTTTGGTTACTCGACGTCTCCGTTCTCGTGTAGCCTACATATTGCGTTTTTTTTTTAAATTTACTTACCGGGCTAAAGGTTAGCATGCTTAAAATACGTAAGTCGTTTTGTTCAACAAATTTAAGAAGATAACTCCTCAGTTGTTTGCATCAGAGCGACAATTTTTGAGATAGTTATTAAAACTGTTTAAAGGTTGTCAAACGTTGTTTCTCGTTGTATATCCTTTAATTCTAGAGTTAAATTGATAAATAACGTGTACGAATTTGTTTAACGCATTTGTTTTGGTTACTCGACGTCTCCGTTCTCGTGTAGCCTACATATTGCGTTTTTTTTTTAATTTGCTTACCGGGCTAAAGGTTAGCATGCTTAAAATACGTAAGTCGTTTTGTTCAACAAATTTAAGTAGATAACTCATCAGTTGTTTGCATCAGAGCGACAATTTTTGAGATAGTTATTAAAACTGTTTAAAGGTTGTCAAACGTTGTTTCTCGTTGTATATCATTTAATTCTAGAGTTAAGTTGATAAATAACGTGTACGAATTTGTTTAACGCATTTGTTTTGGTTACTCGACGTCTCCGTTCTCGTGTAGCCTACATATTGCGTTTTTTTTTTAATTTGCTTACCGGGCTAAAGGTTAGCATGCTTAAAATACGTAAGTCGTTTTGTTCAACAAATTTAAGTAGATAACTCATTTGTTGTTTGCATCAGAGCGACAATTTTTGAGATAGTTATTAAAACTGTTTAAAGGTTGTCAAACGTTGTTTCTCGTTGTATATCCTTTAATTCTAGAGTTAAATTGATAAATAACGTGTACGAATTTGTTTAACGCATTTGTTTTGGTTACTCGAAGTCTCCGTTCTCGTGTAGCCTACATATTGCGTTTTTTTTTTAATTTGCTTACCGGGCTAAAGGGTAGCATGCTTAAAATACGTAAGTCGTTTTGTTCAACAAATTTAAGTAGATAACTCATCAGTTGTTTGCATCAGAGCGACAATTTTTGAGATAGTTATTAAAACTGTTTAAAGGTTGTCTAACGTTGTTTCTCGTTGTATATCCTTTAATTCTAGAGTTAAATTGATAAATAACGTGTACGAATTTGTTTAACGCATTTGTTTTGGTTACTCGACGGCTCCGTTCTCGTGTAGCCTACATATTGCGTTTTTTTTTTAATTTGCTTACCGGGCTAAAGGTTAGCATGCTTAAAATACGTAAGTCGTTTTGTTCAACAAATTTAAGTAGATAACTCATCAGTTGTTTGCATCAGAGCGACAATTTTTGAGATAGTTATTAAAACTGTTTAAAGGTTGTCTAACGTTGTTTCTCGTTGTATATCCTTTAATTCTAGAGTTAAATTGATAAATAACGTGTACGAATTTGTTTAACGCATTTGTTTTGGTTACTCGACGTCTCCGTTCTCGTGTAGCCTACATATTGCGTTTTTTTTAAATTTGTTTACCGGGCTAAAGGTTAGCATGCTTAAAATACGTAAGTCGTTTTGTTCAACAAATTTAAGTAGATAACTCCTCAGTTGTTTGCATCAGAGCGACAATTTTTGAGATATTTATTAAAACTGTTTAAAGGTTGTCAAACGTTGTTTCTCGTTGTATATCCTTTAATTCAAGAGTTAAATTGATAAATAACGTGTACGAATTTGTTTAACGCATTTGTTTTGGTTACTCGACGTCTCCGTTCTCGTGTAGCCTACATATTGCGTTTTTTTTAATTTGCTTACCGGGCTAAAGGTTAGCATGCTTAAAATACGTAAGTCGTTTTGTTCAAGAAATTTGAGTAGATAACTCATCAGTTGTTTGCATCAGAGCGACAATTTTTGAGATAGTTATTAAAACTGTTTAAAGGTTGTCAAACGTTGTTTCTCGTTGTATATCCTTTAATTCTAGAGTTAAATTGATAAATAACGTGTACGAATTTGTTTAACGCATTTGTTTTGGTTACTCGACGGCTCCGTTCTCGTGTAGCCTACATATTGCGTTTTTTTTTAATTTGCTTACCGGGCTAAAGGTTAGCATGCTTAAAATACGTAAGTCGTTTTGTTCAACAAATTTAAGTAGATAACTCATCAGTTGTTTGCATCAGAGCCACAATTTTTGAGATAGTTATTAAAACTGTTTAAAGTTTGTCAAACGTTGTTTCTCGTTTTATATCCTTTAATTCTAGAGTTAAATTGATAAATAACGTGTACGAATTTGTTTAACGCATTTGTTTTGGTTACTCGACGTCTCCGTTCTCGTGTAGCCTACATATTGCGTTTTTTTTTTAATTTGCTTACCGGGCTAAAGGTTAGCATGCTTAAAATACGTAAGTCGTTTTGTTCAACAAATTTAAGTAGATAACTCATCAGTTGTTTGCATCAGAGCGACAATTTTTGAGATAGTTATTAAAACTGTTTAAAGGTTGTCAAACGTTGTTTCTCGTTGTATATCCTTTAATTCTAGAGTTAAGTTGATAAATAACGTGTACGAATTTGTTTAACGCATTTGTTTTGGTTACTCGACGTCTCCGTTCTCGTGTAGCCTACATATTGCGTTTTTTTTTAATTTGCTTACCGGGCTAAAGGTTAGCATGCTTAAAATACGTAAGTCGTTTTGTTCAACAAATTTAAGTAGATAACTCATCAGTTGTTTGCATCAGAGCGACAATTTTGAGATAGTTATTAAAACTGTTTAAAGGTTGTCAAACGTTGTTTCTCGTTGTATATCCTGTAATTCTAGAGTTAAATTGATAAATAACGTGAACGAATTTGTTTAACGCATTTGTTTTGGTTACTCGACGTCTCCGTTCTCGTGTAGCCTACATATTGCGTTTTTTTTTTAATTTGCTTACCGGGCTAAAGGTTAGCATGCTTAAAATACGTAAGTCGTTTTGTTCAACAAATTTGAGTAGATAACTCATCAGTTGTTTGCATCAGAGCGACAATTTTTGAGATAGTTACTAAAACTGTTTAAAGGTTGTCAAACGTTGTTTCTCGTTGTATATCCTTTAATTCAAGAGTTAAATTGATAAATAACGTGTACGAATTTGTTTAACGCATTTGTTTTGGTTACTCGACGTCTCCGTTCTCGTGTAGCCTACATATTTCGTTTTTTTTTTTAATTTGCTTACCGGGCTAAAGGTTAGCATGCTTAAAATACGTAAGTCGTTTTGTTCAACAAATTTGAGTAGATAAATCATCAGTTGTTTGCATCAGAGCGACAATTTTTGAGATAGTTATTAAAACTGTTTAAAGGTTGTCAAACGTTTTTTCTCGTTGTATATCCTTTAATTCTAGAGTTAAATTGATAAATAACGTGTACGAATTTGTTTAACGCATTTGTTTTGGTTACTCGACGGCTCCGTTCTCGTGTAGCCTACATATTGCGTTTTTTTTTAATTTGCTTACCGGGCTAAAGGTTAGCATGCTTAAAATACGTAAGTCGGTTTGTTCAACAAATTTAAGTAGATAACTCATCAGATGTTTGCATCAGAGCCACAATTTTTGAGATAGTTATTAAAACTGTTTAAAGGTTGTCAAACGTTGTTTCTCGTTGTATATCCTTTAATTCTAGAGTTAAATTGATAAATAACGTGTACGAATTTGTTTAACGCATTTGTTTTGGTTACACGACGTCTCCGTTCTCGTGTAGCCTTCATATTGCGTTTTTTTTTTAATTTGCTTACCGGGCTAAAGGTTAGCATGCTTAAAATACGTAAGTCGTTTTGTTCAACAAATTTAAGGAGATATCTCTTCAGTTGTTTGCATCAGAGCGACAATTTTTGAGATAGTTATTAAAACTGTTTAAAGGTTGCCAAACGTTGTTTCTCGTTCTATATCCTTTAATTCTAGAGTTAAATTGATAAATAACGTGTACGAATTTGTTTAACGCATTTGTTTTGGTTACTCGACGTCTCCGTTCTCGTGTAGCCTACATATTAAGTTTTTTTTTTAATTTGCTTACCGGGCTAAAGATTAGCATGCTTAAAATACGTAAGTCGTTTTGTTCAACAAATTTAAGTAGATAACTCATCAGTTGTTTGCATCAGAGCGACAATTTTTGAGTTAGTTATTAAAACTGTTTAAAGGTTGTCAAACGTTGATTCTCGTTGTTTATCCTTTAATTCTAGAGTTAAATTGATAAATAACGTGTACGAATTTGTTTAACGCATTTGTTTTGGTTACTCGACGTCTCCGTTCTCGTGTAGCCTACATATTGCGTTTTTTTTTTAATTTGCTTACAGGGCTAAAGGTTAGCATGCTTAAAATACGTAAGTCGTTTTGTTCAACAAATTTAAGTAGATAACTCATCAGTTGTTTGCATCAGAGCGACAATTTTGAGATAGTTATTAAAACTGTTTAAAGGTTGTCAAACGTTGTTTCTCGTTGTATATCCTGTAATTCTAGAGTTAAATTGATAAATAACGTGTACGAATTTGTTTAACGCATTTGTTTTGGTTACTCGACGTCTCCGTTCTCGTGTAGCCTACATATTGCGTTTTTTTTTTTAAATTTGCTTACCGGGCTAAAGGTTAGCATGCTTAAAATACGTAAGTCGTTTTGTTCAACAAATTTAAGAAGATAACTCCTCAGTTGTTTGCATCAGAGCGACAATTTTTGAGATAGTTATTAAAACTGTTTAAAGGTTGTCAAACGTTGTTTCTCGTTGTATATCCTTTAATTCTAGAGTTAAATTGATAAATAACGTGTACGAATTTGTTTAACGCATTTGTTTTGGTTACTCGACGGCTCAGTTCTCGTGTAGCCTACATATTGCGTTTTTTTTTTAAATTTGCTTACCGGGCTAAAGGTTAGCATGCTTAAAATATGTAAGTCGTTTTGTTCAACAAATTTGAGTAGATAACTCATCAGTTGTTTGCATCAGAGCGACAATTTTTGAGATAGTTATTAAAACTGTTTAAAGGTTGTCAAACGTTGTTTCTCGTTGTATATCCTTTAATTCTAGAGTTAAATTGATAAATAACGTGTACGAATTTGTTTAACGCATTTGTTTTGGTTACTCGAAGTCTCCGTTCTCGTGTAGCCTACATATTGCGTTTTTTTTTTAATTTGCTTACCGGGCTAAAGGTTAGCATGCTTAAAATATGTAAGTCGTTTTGTTCAACAAATTTGAGTAGATAACTCATCAGTTGCTTGCATCAGAGCGACAATTTTTGAGATAGTTATTAAAACTGTTTAAAGGTTGTCAAACGTTGTTTCTCGTTGTATATCCTTTAATTCTAGAGTTAAATTGATAAATAACGTGTACGAATTTGTTTAACGCATTTGTTTTGGTTACTCGAAGTCTCCGTTCTCGTGTAGCCTACATATTGCGTTTTTTTTTTAATTTGCTTACCGGGCTAAAGGGTAGCATGCTTAAAATACGTAAGTCGTTTTGTTCAACAAATTTAAGTAGATAACTCATCAGTTGTTTGCATCAGAGCGACAATTTTTGAGATAGTTATTAAAACTGTTTAAAGGTTATCAAACGTTGTTTCTCGTTGTATATCCTTTAATTCTAGAGTTAAATTGATAAATAACGTGTACGAATTTGTTTAACGCATTTGTTTTGGTTACTCGACGTCTCCGTTCTCGTGTAGCCTACATATTGCGTTTTTTTTTTTAATTTGCTTACAGGGCTAAAGGTTAGCATGCTTAAAATACGTAAGTCGTTTTGTTCAACAAATTTAAGTAGATAACTCATCAGTTGTTTGCATCAGAGCGACAATTTTGAGATAGTTATTAAAACTGTTTAAAGGTTGTCAAACGTTGTTTCTCGTTGTATATCCTGTAATTCTAGAGTTAAATTGATAAATAACGTGTACGAATTTGTTTAACGCATTTGTTTTGGTTACTCGACGTCTCCGTTCTCGTGTAGCCTACATATTGCGTTTTTTTTTTTTAAATTTGCTTACCGGGCTAAAGGTTAGCATGCTTAAAATACGTAAGTCGTTTTGTTCAACAAATTTAAGAAGATAACTCCTCAGTTGTTTGCATCAGAGCGACAATTTTTGAGATAGTTATTAAAACTGTTTAAAGGTTGTCAAACGTTGTTTCTCGTTGTATATCCTTTAATTCTAGAGTTAAATTGATAAATAACGTGTACGAATTTGTTTAACGCATTTGTTTTGGTTACTCGACGGCTCAGTTCTCGTGTAGCCTACATATTGCGTTTTTTTTTTTAAATTTGCTTACCGGGCTAAAGGTTAGCATGCTTAAAATATGTAAGTCGTTTTGTTCAACAAATTTGAGTAGATAACTCATCAGTTGTTTGCATCAGAGCGACAATTTTTGAGATAGTTATTAAAACTGTTTAAAGGTTGTCAAACGTTGTTTCTCGTTGTATATCCTTTAATTCTAGAGTTAAATTGATAAATAACGTGTACGAATTTGTTTAACGCATTTGTTTTGGTTACTCGAAGTCTCCGTTCTCGTGTAGCCTACATATTGCGTTTTTTTTTTTAATTTGCTTACCGGGCTAAAGGGTAGCATGCTTAAAATACGTAAGTCGTTTTGTTCAACAAATTTAAGTAGATAACTCATCAGTTGTTTGCATCAGAGCGACAATTTTTGAGATAGTTATTAAAACTGTTTAAAGGTTGTCAAACGTTGTTTCTCGTTGTATATCCTTTAATTCTAGAGTTAAATTGATAAATAACGTGTACGAATTTGTTTAACGCATTTGTTTTGGTTACTCGACGGCTCCGTTCTCGTGTAGCCTACATATTGCGTTTTTTTTTTAATTTGCTTACCGGGCTAAAGGTTAGCATGCTTAAAATATGTAAGTCGTTTTGTTCAACAAATTTGAGTAGATAACTCATCAGTTGCTTGCATCAGAGCGACAATTTTTGAGATAGTTATTAAAACTGTTTAAAGGTTGTCAAACGTTGTTTCTCGTTGTATATCCTTTAATTCTAGAGTTAAATTGATAAATAACGTGTACGAATTTGTTTAACGCATTTGTTTTGGTTACTCGAAGTCTCCGTTCTCGTGTAGCCTACATATTGCGTTTTTTTTTTAATTTGCTTACCGGGCTAAAGGGTAGCATGCTTAAAATACGTAAGTCGTTTTGTTCAACAAATTTAAGTAGATAACTCATCAGTTGTTTGCATCAGAGCGACAATTTTTGAGATAGTTATTAAAACTGTTTAAAGGTTGTCAAACGTTGTTTCTCGTTGTATATCCTTTAATTCTAGAGTTAAATTGATAAATAACGTGTACGAATTTGTTTAACGCATTTGTTTTGGTTACTCGACGTCTCCGTTCTCGTGTAGCCTACATATTGCGTTTTTTTTTTAATTTGCTTACCGGGCTAAAGGTTAGCATGCTTAAAATACGTAAGTCGTTTTGTTCAACAAATTTAAGTAGATAACTCCTCAGTTGTTTGCATCAGAGCGACAATTTTTGAGATAGTTATTAAAACTGTTTAAAGGTTGTCAAACGTTGTTTCTCGTTGTATATCCTTTAATTCTAGAGTTAAATTGATAAATAACGTGTACGAATTTGTTTAACGCATTTGTTTTGGTTACTCGACGGCTCAGTTCTCGTGTAGCCTACATATTGCGTTTTTTTTTAATTTGCTTACCGGGCTAAAGGTTAGCATGCTTAAAATACGTAAGTCGTTTCGTTCAACAAATTTAAGTAGATAACTCATCAGTTGTTTGCATCAGAGCGACAACTTTTGAGATAGTTATTAGAACTGTTTAAAGGTTGCCAAACGTTGTTTCTCGTTGTATATCCTTTAATTCTAGAGTTAAATTGATAAATAACGTGTACAAATTTGTTTAACGCATTTGTTTTGGTTACTCGACGTCTCCGTTCTCGTGTAGCCTACATATTGCGTTTTTTTTTAATTTGCTTACCGGGCTAAAGGTTAGCATGCTTAAAATACGTAAGTCGTTTTGTTCAACAAATTTAAGTAGATAACTCCTCAGTTGTTTGCATCAGAGAGAAAATTTTTGAGATAGATATTAAAACTGTTTAAAGGTTGTCAAACGTTGTTTCTCGTTGTATATCCTTTAATTCTAGAGTTAAATTGATAAATAACGTGTACGAATTTGTTTAACGCATTTGTTTTGTTTACTCGACGTCTCCGTTCTCGTGTAGCCTACATATTGCGTTTTTTTTTTAATTTGCTTACCGGGCTAAAGGTTAGCATGCTTAAAATACGTAAGTCGTTTTGTTCAACAAATTTAAGTAGATAACTCCTCAGTTGTTTGCATCAGAGCGACAATTTTTGAGATAGTTATTAAAACTGTTTAAAGGTTGTCAAACGTTGTTTCTCGTTGTATATCCTTTAATTCTAGAGTTAAATTTATAAATAACGTGTACGAATTTGTTTAACGCATTTGTTTTGGTTACCCGACTTCTCCATTCTCGTGTAGCCTACATATTGCGTTTTTTTTTTAATTTGCTTACCGGGCTAAAGGTTAGCATGCTTAAAATACGTAAGTCGTTTTGTTCAACAAATTTAAGTAGATAACTCATCAGTTGTTTGCATCAGAGCGACGATTTTTGAGATAGTTATTAAAACTGTTTAAAGGTTGTCAAACGTTGTTTCTCGTTGTATATCCTTTAATTCTAGAGTTAAATTGATAAATAACGTGTACGAATTTGTTTAACGCATTTGTTTTGGTTACTCGAAGTCTCTGTTCTCGTGTAGCCTACATATTGCGTTTTTTTTTTAATTTGCTTACCGGGCTAAAGGGTAGCATGCTTAAAATACGTAAGTCGTTTTGTTCAACAAATTTAAGTAGATAACTCATCAGTTGTTTGCATCAGAGCGACAATTTTTGAGATAGTTATTAAAACTGTTTAAAGGTTATCAAACGTTGTTTCTCGTTGTATATCCTTTAATTCTAGAGTTAAATTGATAAATAACGTGTACGAATTTGTTTAACGCATTTGTTTTGGTTACTCGACGTCTCCGTTCTCGTGTAGCCTACATATTGCGTTTTTTTTTTAATTTGCTTACAGGGCTAAAGGTTAGCATGCTTAAAATACGTAAGTCGTTTTGTTCAACAAATTTAAGTAGATAACTCATCAGTTGTTTGCATCAGAGCGACAATTTTGAGATAGTTATTAAAACTGTTTAAAGGTTGTCAAACGTTGTTTCTCGTTGTATATCCTGTAATTCTAGAGTTAAATTGATAAATAACGTGTACGAATTTGTTTAACGCATTTGTTTTGGTTACTCGACGTCTCCGTTCTCGTGTAGCCTACATATTGCGTTTTTTTTTTTAAATTTGCTTACCGGGCTAAAGGTTAGCATGCTTAAAATACGTAAGTCGTTTTGTTCAACAAATTTAAGAAGATAACTCCTCAGTTGTTTGCATCAGAGCGACAATTTTTGAGATAGTTATTAAAACTGTTTAAAGGTTGTCAAACGTTGTTTCTCGTTGTATATCCTTTAATTCTAGAGTTAAATTGATAAATAACGTGTACGAATTTGTTTAACGCATTTGTTTTGGTTACTCGACGGCTCAGTTCTCGTGTAGCCTACATATTGCGTTTTTTTTTTTAAATTTGCTTACCGGGCTAAAGGTTAGCATGCTTAAAATATGTAAGTCGTTTTGTTCAACAAATTTGAGTAGATAACTCATCAGTTGTTTGCATCAGAGCGACAATTTTTGAGATAGTTATTAAAACTGTTTAAAGGTTGTCAAACGTTGTTTCTCGTTGTATATCCTTTAATTCTAGAGTTAAATTGATAAATAACGTGTACGAATTTGTTTAACGCATTTGTTTTGGTTACTCGAAGTCTCCGTTCTCGTGTAGCCTACATATTGCGTTTTTTTTTTTAATTTGCTTACCGGGCTAAAGGGTAGCATGCTTAAAATACGCAAGTCGTTTTGTTCAACAAATTTAAGTAGATAACTCATCAGTTGTTTGCATCAGAGCGACAATTTTTGAGATAGTTATTAAAACTGTTTAAAGGTTGTCAAACGTTGTTTCTCGTTGTATATCCTTTAATTCTAGAGTTAAATTGATAAATAACGTGTACGAATTTGTTTAACGCATTTGTTTTGGTTACTCGACGGCTCCGTTCTCGTGTAGCCTACATATTGCGTTTTTTTTTTTAATTTGCTTACCGGGCTAAAGGTTAGCATGCTTAAAATATGTAAGTCGTTTTGTTCAACAAATTTGAGTAGATAACTCATCAGTTGCTTGCATCAGAGCGACAATTTTTGAGATAGTTATTAAAACTGTTTAAAGGTTGTCAAACGTTGTTTCTCGTTGTATATCCTTTAATTCTAGAGTTAAATTGATAAATAACGTGTACGAATTTGTTTAACGCATTTGTTTTGGTTACTCGAAGTCTCCGTTCTCGTGTAGCCTACATATTGCGTTTTTTTTTTTAATTTGCTTACCGGGCTAAAGGGTAGCATGCTTAAAATACGTAAGTCGTTTTGTTCAACAAATTTAAGTAGATAACTCATCAGTTGTTTGCATCAGAGCGACAATTTTTGAGATAGTTATTAAAACTGTTTAAAGGTTGTCAAACGTTGTTTCTCGTTGTATATCCTTTAATTCTAGAGTTAAATTGATAAATAACGTGTACGAATTTGTTTAACGCATTTGTTTTGGTTACTCGACGTCTCCGTTCTCGTGTAGCCTACATATTGCGTTTTTTTTTTAATTTGCTTACCGGGCTAAAGGTTAGCATGCTTAAAATACGTAAGTCGTTTTGTTCAACAAATTTAAGTAGATAACTCCTCAGTTGTTTGCATCAGAGCGACAATTTTTGAGATAGTTATTAAAACTGTTTAAAGGTTGTCAAACGTTGTTTCTCGTTGTATATCCTTTAATTCTAGAGTTAAATTGATAAATAACGTGTACGAATTTGTTTAACGCATTTGTTTTGGTTACTCGACGGCTCAGTTCTCGTGTAGCCTACATATTGCGTTTTTTTTTAATTTGCTTACCGGGCTAAAGGTTAGCATGCTTAAAATACGTAAGTCGTTTCGTTCAACAAATTTAAGTAGATAACTCATCAGTTGTTTGCATCAGAGCGACAACTTTTGAGATAGTTATTAGAACTGTTTAAAGGTTGCCAAACGTTGTTTCTCGTTGTATATCCTTTAATTCTAGAGTTAAATTGATAAATAACGTGTACAAATTTGTTTAACGCATTTGTTTTGGTTACTCGACGTCTCCGTTCTCGTGTAGCCTACATATTGCGTTTTTTTTTAATTTGCTTACCGGGCTAAAGGTTAGCATGCTTAAAATACGTAAGTCGTTTTGTTCAACAAATTTAAGTAGATAACTCCTCAGTTGTTTGCATCAGAGAGAAAATTTTTGAGATAGATATTAAAACTGTTTAAAGGTTGTCAAACGTTGTTTCTCGTTGTATATCCTTTAATTCTAGAGTTAAATTGATAAATAACGTGTACGAATTTGTTTAACGCATTTGTTTTGTTTACTCGACGTCTCCGTTCTCGTGTAGCCTACATATTGCGTTTTTTTTTAATTTGCTTACCGGGCTAAAGGTTAGCATGCTTAAAATACGTAAGTCGTTTTGTTCAACAAATTTAAGTAGATAACTCCTCAGTTGTTTGCATCAGAGCGACAATTTTTGAGATAGTTATTAAAACTGTTTAAAGGTTGTCAAACGTTGTTTCTCGTTGTATATCCTTTAATTCTAGAGTTAAATTTATAAATAACGTGTACGAATTTGTTTAACGCATTTGTTTTGGTTACCCGACTTCTCCATTCTCGTGTAGCCTACATATTGCGTTTTTTTTTTAATTTGCTTACCGGGCTAAAGGTTAGCATGCTTAAAATACGTAAGTCGTTTTGTTCAACAAATTTAAGTAGATAACTCATCAGTTGTTTGCATCAGAGCGACGATTTTTGAGATAGTTATTAAAACTGTTTAAAGGTTGTCAAACGTTGTTTCTCGTTGTATATCCTTTAATTCTAGAGTTAAATTGATAAATAACGTGTACGAATTTGTTTAACGCATTTGTTTTGGTTACTCGACGTCTCCGTTCTCGTGTAGCCTACATATTGCGTTTTTTTTTTAATTTGCTTACCGGGCTAAAGGTTAGCATGCTTAAAATATGTAAGTCGTTTTGTTCAATAAATTTGAGTAGATAACTCATCAGTTGTTTGCATCAGAGCGACAATTTTTGAGATAGTTATTAAAACTGTTTAAAGGTTGTCAAACGTTGTTTCTCGTTGTATATCCTTTAATTCTAGAGTTAAATTGATAAATAACGTGTACGAATTTGTTTAACGCATTTGTTTTGGTTACTCGAAGTCTCCGTTCTCGTGTAGCCTACATATTGCGTTTTTTTTTTAATTTGCTTACCGGGCTAAAGGGTAGCATGCTTAAAATACGTAAGTCGTTTTGTTCAACAAATTTAAGTAGATAACTCCTCAGTTGTTTGCATCAGAGAGACAATTTTTGAGATAGTTATTAAAACTGTTTAAAGGTTGTCAAACGTTGTTTCTCGTTGTATATCCTTTAATTCTAGAGTTAAATTGATAAATAACGTGTACGAATTTGTTTAACGCATTTGTTTTGTTTACTCGACGTCTCCGTTCTCGTGTAGCCTACATATTGCGTTTTTTTTTAATTTGCTTACCGGGCTAAAGGTTAGCATGCTTAAAATACGTAAGTCGTTTCGTTCAACAAATTTAAGTAGATAACTCATCAGTTGTTTGCATCAGAGCGACAACTTTTGAGATAGTTATTAGAACTGTTTAAAGGTTGCCAAACGTTGTTTCTCGTTGTATATCCTTTAATTCTAGAGTTAAATTGATAAATAACGTGTACAAATTTGTTTAACGCATTTGTTTTGGTTACTCGACGTCTCCGTTCTCGTGTAGCCTACATATTGCGTTTTTTTTAATTTGCTTACCGGGCTAAAGGTTAGCATGCTTAAAATACGTAAGTCGTTTTGTTCAACAAATTTAAGTAGATAACTCCTCAGTTGTTTGCATCAGAGCGACAATTTTTGAGATAGTTATTAAAACTGTTTAAAGGTTGTCAAACGTTGTTTCTCGTTGTATATCCTTTAATTCTAGAGTTAAATTTATAAATAACGTGTACGAATTTGTTTAACGCATTTGTTTTGGTTACCCGACTTCTCCATTCTCGTGTAGCCTACATATTGCGTTTTTTTTTTAAATTTGCTTACCGGGCTAAAGGTTAGCATGCTTAAAATACGTAAGTCGTTTTGTTCAACAAATTTAAGAAGATAACTCCTCAGTTGTTTGCATCAGAGCGACAATTTTTGAGATAGTTATTAAAACTGTTTAAAGGTTGTCAAACGTTGTTTCTCGTTGTATATCCCTTAATTCTAGAGTTAAATTGATAAATAACGTGTACGAATTTGTTTAACGCATTTGTTTTGGTTACTCGACGGCTCAGTTCTCGTGTAGCCTACATATTGCGTTTTTTTTTTAAATTTGCTTACCGGGCTAAAGGTTAGCATGCTTAAAATATGTAAGTCGTTTTGTTCAACAAATTTGAGTAGATAACTCATCAGTTGTTTGCATCATAGCGACAATTTTTGAGATAGTTATTAAAACTGTTTAAAGGTTGTCAAACGTTGTTTCTCGTTGTATATCCTTTAATTCTAGAGTTAAATTGATAAATAACGTGTACGAATTTGTTTAACGCATTTGTTTTGGTTACTCGAAGTCTCCGTTCTCGTGTAGCCTACATATTGCGTTTTTTTTTAATTTGCTTACCGGGCTAAAGGGTAGCATGCTTAAAATACGTAAGTCGTTTTGTTCAACAAATTTAAGTAGATAACTCATCAGTTGTTTGCATCAGAGCGACAATTTTTGAGATAGTTATTAAAACTGTTTAAAGGTTGTCAAACGTTGTTTCTCGTTGTATATCCTTTAATTCTAGAGTTAAATTGATAAATAACGTGTACGAATTTGTTTAACGCATTTGTTTTGGTTACTCGACGGCTCCGTTCTCGTGTAGCCTACATATTGCGTTTTTTTTTTAATTTGCTTACCGGGCTAAAGGTTAGCATGCTTAAAATATGTAAGTCGTTTTGTTCAACAAATTTGAGTAGATAACTCATCAGTTGCTTGCATCAGAGCGACAATTTTTGAGATAGTTATTAAAACTGTTTAAAGGTTGTCAAACGTTGTTTCTCGTTGTATATCCTTTAATTCTAGAGTTAAATTGATAAATAACGTGTACGAATTTGTTTAACGCATTTGTTTTGGTTACTCGAAGTCTCCGTTCTCGTGTAGCCTACATATTGCGTTTTTTTTTAATTTGCTTACCTGGCTAAAGGGTAGCATGCTTAAAATACGTAAGTCGTTTTGTTCAACAAATTTAAGTAGATAACTCATCAGTTGTTTGCATCAGAGCGACAATTTTTGAGATAGTTATTAAAACTGTTTAAAGGTTGTCAAACGTTGTTTCTCGTTGTATATCCTTTAATTCTAGAGTTAAATTGATAAATAACGTGTACGAATTTGTTTAACGCATTTGTTTTGGTTACTCGACGTCTCCGTTCTCGTGTAGCCTACATATTGCGTTTTTTTTTTTAATTTGCTTACCGGGCTAAAGGTTAGCATGCTTAAAATACGTAAGTCGTTTTGTTCAACAAATTTAAGTAGATAACTCCTCAGTTGTTTGCATCAGAGCGACAATTTTTGAGATAGTTATTAAAACTGTTTAAAGGTTGTCAAACGTTGTTTCTCGTTGTATATCCTTTAATTCTAGAGTTAAATTGATAAATAACGTGTACGAATTTGTTTAACGCATTTGTTTTGGTTACTCGACGGCTCAGTTCTCGTGTAGCCTACATATTGCGTTTTTTTTTAATTTGCTTACCGGGCTAAAGGTTAGCATGCTTAAAATACGTAAGTCGTTTCGTTCAACAAATTTAAGTAGATAACTCATCAGTTGTTTGCATCAGAGCGACAACTTTTGAGATAGTTATTAGAACTGTTTAAAGGTTGCCAAACGTTGTTTCTCGTTGTATATCCTTTAATTCTAGAGTTAAATTGATAAATAACGTGTACAAATTTGTTTAACGCATTTGTTTTGGTTACTCGACGTCTCCGTTCTCGTGTAGCCTACATATTGCGTTTTTTTTTAATTTGCTTACCGGGCTAAAGGTTAGCATGCTTAAAATACGTAAGTCGTTTTGTTCAACAAATTTAAGTAGATAACTCCTCAGTTGTTTGCATCAGAGAGACAATTTTTGAGATAGTTATTAAAACTGTTTAAAGGTTGTCAAACGTTGTTTCTCGTTGTATATCCTTTAATTCTAGAGTTAAATTGATAAATAACGTGTACGAATTTGTTTAACGCATTTGTTTTGGTTACTCGACGGCTCAGTTCTCGTGTAGCCTACATATTGCGTTTTTTTTTAATTTGCTTACCGGGCTAAAGGTTAGCATGCTTAAAATACGTAAGTCGTTTCGTTCAACAAATTTAAGTAGATAACTCATCAGTTGTTTGCATCAGAGCGACAACTTTTGAGATAGTTATTAGAACTGTTTAAAGGTTGCCAAACGTTGTTTCTCGTTGTATATCCTTTAATTCTAGAGTTAAATTGATAAATAACGTGTACGAATTTGTTTAACGCATTTGTTTTGGTTACTCGACGGCTCCGTTCTCGTGTAGCCTACATATTGCGTTTTTTTTTTAATTTGCTTACCGGGCTAAAGGTTAGCATGCTTAAAATATGTAAGTCGTTTTGTTCAACAAATTTGAGTAGATAACTCATCAGTTGTTTGCATCAGACCGACAATTTTTGAGATAGTTATTAAAACTGTTTAAAGGTTGTCAAACGTTGTTTCTCGTTGTATATCCTTTAATTCTAGAGTTAAATTGATAAATAACGTGTACGAATTTGTTTAACGCATTTGTTTTGGTTACTCGACGGCTCCGTTCTCGTGTAGCCTACATATTGCGTTTTTTTTTTTAATTTGCTTACCGGGCTAAAGGTTAGCATGCTTAAAATATGTAAGTCGTTTTGTTCAACAAATTTGAGTAGATAACTCATCAGTTGCTTGCATCAGAGCGACAATTTTTGAGATAGTTATTAAAACTGTTTAAAGGTTGTCAAACGTTGTTTCTCGTTGTATATCCTTTAATTCTAGAGTTAAATTGATAAATAACGTGTACGAATTTGTTTAACGCATTTGTTTTGGTTACTCGAAGTCTCCGTTCTCGTGTAGCCTACATATTGCGTTTTTTTTTTAATTTGCTTACCGGGCTAAAGGGTAGCATGCTTAAAATACGTAAGTCGTTTTGTTCAACAAATTTAAGTAGATAACTCATCAGTTGTTTGCATCAGAGCGACAATTTTTGAGATAGTTATTAAAACTGTTTAAAGGTTGTCAAACGTTGTTTCTCGTTGTATATCCTTTAATTCTAGAGTTAAATTGATAAATAACGTGTACGAATTTGTTTAACGCATTTGTTTTGGTTACTCGACGTCTCCGTTCTCGTGTAGCCTACATATTGCGTTTTTTTTTTAATTTGCTTACCGGGCTAAAGGTTAGCATGCTTAAAATACGTAAGTCGTTTTGTTCAACAAATTTAAGTAGATAACTCCTCAGTTGTTTGCATCAGAGAGACAATTTTTGAGATAGTTATTAAAACTGTTTAAAGGTTGTCAAACGTTGTTTCTCGTTGTATATCCTTTAATTCTAGAGTTAAATTGATAAATAACGTGTACGAATTTGTTTAACGCATTTGTTTTGGTTACTCGACGGCTCAGTTCTCGTGTAGCCTACATATTGCGTTTTTTTTTAATTTGCTTACCGGGCTAAAGGTTAGCATGCTTAAAATACGTAAGTCGTTTCGTTCAACAAATTTAAGTAGATAACTCATCAGTTGTTTGCATCAGAGCGACAACTTTTGAGATAGTTATTAGAACTGTTTAAAGGTTGCCAAACGTTGTTTCTCGTTGTATATCCTTTAATTCTAGAGTTAAATTGATAAATAACGTGTACGAATTTGTTTAACGCATTTGTTTTGGTTACTCGACGGCTCCGTTCTCGTGTAGCCTACATATTGCGTTTTTTTTTTAATTTGCTTACCGGGCTAAAGGTTAGCATGCTTAAAATATGTAAGTCGTTTTGTTCAACAAATTTGAGTAGATAACTCATCAGTTGTTTGCATCAGAGCGACGATTTTTGAGATAGTTATTAAAACTGTTTAAAGGTTGTCAAACGTTGTTTCTCGTTGTATATCCTTTAATTCTAGAGTTAAATTGATAAATAACGTGTACGAATTTGTTTAACGCATTTGTTTTGGTTACTCGACGGCTCCGTTCTCGTGTAGCCTACATATTGCGTTTTTTTTTTTAATTTGCTTACCGGGCTAAAGGTTAGCATGCTTAAAATATGTAAGTCGTTTTGTTCAACAAATTTGAGTAGATAACTCATCAGTTGCTTGCATCAGAGCGACAATTTTTGAGATAGTTATTAAAACTGTTTAAAGGTTGTCAAACGTTGTTTCTCGTTGTATATCCTTTAATTCTAGAGTTAAATTGATAAATAACGTGTACGAATTTGTTTAACGCATTTGTTTTGGTTACTCGAAGTCTCCGTTCTCGTGTAGCCTACATATTGCGTTTTTTTTTTAATTTGCTTACCGGGCTAAAGGGTAGCATGCTTAAAATACGTAAGTCGTTTTGTTCAACAAATTTAAGTAGATAACTCATCAGTTGTTTGCATCAGAGCGACAATTTTTGAGATAGTTATTAAAACTGTTTAAAGGTTGTCAAACGTTGTTTCTCGTTGTATATCCTTTAATTCTAGAGTTAAATTGATAAATAACGTGTACGAATTTGTTTAACGCATTTGTTTTGGTTACTCGACGTCTCCGTTCTCGTGTAGCCTACATATTGCGTTTTTTTTTTAATTTGCTTACCGGGCTAAAGGTTAGCATGCTTAAAATACGTAAGTCGTTTTGTTCAACAAATTTAAGTAGATAACTCCTCAGTTGTTTGCATCAGAGCGACAATTTTTGAGATAGTTATTAAAACTGTTTAAAGGTTGTCAAACGTTGTTTCTCGTTGTATATCCTTTAATTCTAGAGTTAAATTGATAAATAACGTGTACGAATTTGTTTAACGCATTTGTTTTGGTTACTCGACGGCTCAGTTCTCGTGTAGCCTACATATTGCGTTTTTTTTTAATTTGCTTACCGGGCTAAAGGTTAGCATGCTTAAAATACGTAAGTCGTTTCGTTCAACAAATTTAAGTAGATAACTCATCAGTTGTTTGCATCAGAGCGACAACTTTTGAGATAGTTATTAGAACTGTTTAAAGGTTGCCAAACGTTGTTTCTCGTTGTATATCCTTTAATTCTAGAGTTAAATTGATAAATAACGTGTACAAATTTGTTTAACGCATTTGTTTTGGTTACTCGACGTCTCCGTTCTCGTGTAGCCTACATATTGCGTTTTTTTTTAATTTGCTTACCGGGCTAAAGGTTAGCATGCTTAAAATACGTAAGTCGTTTTGTTCAACAAATTTAAGTAGATAACTCCTCAGTTGTTTGCATCAGAGAGAAAATTTTTGAGATAGATATTAAAACTGTTTAAAGGTTGTCAAACGTTGTTTCTCGTTGTATATCCTTTAATTCTAGAGTTAAATTGATAAATAACGTGTACGAATTTGTTTAACGCATTTGTTTTGTTTACTCGACGTCTCCGTTCTCGTGTAGCCTACATATTGCGTTTTTTTTTAATTTGCTTACCGGGCTAAAGGTTAGCATGCTTAAAATACGTAAGTCGTTTTGTTCAACAAATTTAAGTAGATAACTCCTCAGTTGTTTGCATCAGAGCGACAATTTTTGAGATAGTTATTAAAACTGTTTAAAGGTTGTCAAACGTTGTTTCTCGTTGTATATCCTTTAATTCTAGAGTTAAATTTATAAATAACGTGTACGAATTTGTTTAACGCATTTGTTTTGGTTACCCGACTTCTCCATTCTCGTGTAGCCTACATATTGCGTTTTTTTTTTTAATTTGCTTACCGGGCTAAAGGTTAGCATGCTTAAAATACGTAAGTCGTTTTGTTCAACAAATTTAAGTAGATAACTCATCAGTTGTTTGCATCAGAGCGACGATTTTTGAGATAGTTATTAAAACTGTTTAAAGGTTGTCAAACGTTGTTTCTCGTTGTATATCCTTTAATTCTAGAGTTAAATTGATAAATAACGTGTACGAATTTGTTTAACGCATTTGTTTTGGTTACTCGACGTCTCCGTTCTCGTGTAGCCTACATATTGCGTTTTTTTTTTAATTTGCTTACCGGGCTAAAGGTTAGCATGCTTAAAATATGTAAGTCGTTTTGTTCAATAAATTTGAGTAGATAACTCATCAGTTGTTTGCATCAGAGCGACAATTTTTGAGATAGTTATTAAAACTGTTTAAAGGTTGTCAAACGTTGTTTCTCGTTGTATATCCTTTAATTCTAGAGTTAAATTGATAAATAACGTGTACGAATTTGTTTAACGCATTTGTTTTGGTTACTCGAAGTCTCCGTTCTCGTGTAGCCTACATATTGCGTTTTTTTTTTTAATTTGCTTACCGGGCTAAAGGGTAGCATGCTTAAAATACGTAAGTCGTTTTGTTCAACAAATTTAAGTAGATAACTCCTCAGTTGTTTGCATCAGAGAGACAATTTTTGAGATAGTTATTAAAACTGTTTAAAGGTTGTCAAACGTTGTTTCTCGTTGTATATCCTTTAATTCTAGAGTTAAATTGATAAATAACGTGTACGAATTTGTTTAACGCATTTGTTTTGTTTACTCGACGTCTCCGTTCTCGTGTAGCCTACATATTGCGTTTTTTTTTAATTTGCTTACCGGGCTAAAGGTTAGCATGCTTAAAATACGTAAGTCGTTTCGTTCAACAAATTTAAGTAGATAACTCATCAGTTGTTTGCATCAGAGCGACAACTTTTGAGATAGTTATTAGAACTGTTTAAAGGTTGCCAAACGTTGTTTCTCGTTGTATATCCTTTAATTCTAGAGTTAAATTGATAAATAACGTGTACAAATTTGTTTAACGCATTTGTTTTGGTTACTCGACGTCTCCGTTCTCGTGTAGCCTACATATTGCGTTTTTTTTAATTTGCTTACCGGGCTAAAGGTTAGCATGCTTAAAATACGTAAGTCGTTTTGTTCAACAAATTTAAGTAGATAACTCCTCAGTTGTTTGCATCAGAGCGACAATTTTTGAGATAGTTATTAAAACTGTTTAAAGGTTGTCAAACGTTGTTTCTCGTTGTATATCCTTTAATTCTAGAGTTAAATTTATAAATAACGTGTACGAATTTGTTTAACGCATTTGTTTTGGTTACCCGACTTCTCCATTCTCGTGTAGCCTACATATTGCGTTTTTTTTTTAAATTTGCTTACCGGGCTAAAGGTTAGCATGCTTAAAATACGTAAGTCGTTTTGTTCAACAAATTTAAGAAGATAACTCCTCAGTTGTTTGCATCAGAGCGACAATTTTTGAGATAGTTATTAAAACTGTTTAAAGGTTGTCAAACGTTGTTTCTCGTTGTATATCCCTTAATTCTAGAGTTAAATTGATAAATAACGTGTACGAATTTGTTTAACGCATTTGTTTTGGTTACTCGACGGCTCAGTTCTCGTGTAGCCTACATATTGCGTTTTTTTTTTTAAATTTGCTTACCGGGCTAAAGGTTAGCATGCTTAAAATATGTAAGTCGTTTTGTTCAACAAATTTGAGTAGATAACTCATCAGTTGTTTGCATCATAGCGACAATTTTTGAGATAGTTATTAAAACTGTTTAAAGGTTGTCAAACGTTGTTTCTCGTTGTATATCCTTTAATTCTAGAGTTAAATTGATAAATAACGTGTACGAATTTGTTTAACGCATTTGTTTTGGTTACTCGAAGTCTCCGTTCTCGTGTAGCCTACATATTGCGTTTTTTTTTTAATTTGCTTACCGGGCTAAAGGGTAGCATGCTTAAAATACGTAAGTCGTTTTGTTCAACAAATTTAAGTAGATAACTCATCAGTTGTTTGCATCAGAGCGACAATTTTTGAGATAGTTATTAAAACTGTTTAAAGGTTGTCAAACGTTGTTTCTCGTTGTATATCCTTTAATTCTAGAGTTAAATTGATAAATAACGTGTACGAATTTGTTTAACGCATTTGTTTTGGTTACTCGACGGCTCCGTTCTCGTGTAGCCTACATATTGCGTTTTTTTTTTAATTTGCTTACCGGGCTAAAGGTTAGCATGCTTAAAATATGTAAGTCGTTTTGTTCAACAAATTTGAGTAGATAACTCATCAGTTGCTTGCATCAGAGCGACAATTTTTGAGATAGTTATTAAAACTGTTTAAAGGTTGTCAAACGTTGTTTCTCGTTGTATATCCTTTAATTCTAGAGTTAAATTGATAAATAACGTGTACGAATTTGTTTAACGCATTTGTTTTGGTTACTCGAAGTCTCCGTTCTCGTGTAGCCTACATATTGCGTTTTTTTTTAATTTGCTTACCTGGCTAAAGGGTAGCATGCTTAAAATACGTAAGTCGTTTTGTTCAACAAATTTAAGTAGATAACTCATCAGTTGTTTGCATCAGAGCGACAATTTTTGAGATAGTTATTAAAACTGTTTAAAGGTTGTCAAACGTTGTTTCTCGTTGTATATCCTTTAATTCTAGAGTTAAATTGATAAATAACGTGTACGAATTTGTTTAACGCATTTGTTTTGGTTACTCGACGTCTCCGTTCTCGTGTAGCCTACATATTGCGTTTTTTTTTTTAATTTGCTTACCGGGCTAAAGGTTAGCATGCTTAAAATACGTAAGTCGTTTTGTTCAACAAATTTAAGTAGATAACTCCTCAGTTGTTTGCATCAGAGCGACAATTTTTGAGATAGTTATTAAAACTGTTTAAAGGTTGTCAAACGTTGTTTCTCGTTGTATATCCTTTAATTCTAGAGTTAAATTGATAAATAACGTGTACGAATTTGTTTAACGCATTTGTTTTGGTTACTCGACGGCTCAGTTCTCGTGTAGCCTACATATTGTGTTTTTTTTTAATTTGCTTACCGGGCTAAAGGTTAGCATGCTTAAAATACGTAAGTCGTTTCGTTCAACAAATTTAAGTAGATAACTCATCAGTTGTTTGCATCAGAGCGACAACTTTTGAGATAGTTATTAGAACTGTTTAAAGGTTGCCAAACGTTGTTTCTCGTTGTATATCCTTTAATTCTAGAGTTAAATTGATAAATAACGTGTACAAATTTGTTTAACGCATTTGTTTTGGTTACTCGACGTCTCCGTTCTCGTGTAGCCTACATATTGCGTTTTTTTTTTAATTTGCTTACCGGGCTAAAGGTTAGCATGCTTAAAATACGTAAGTCGTTTTGTTCAACAAATTTAAGTAGATAACTCCTCAGTTGTTTGCATCAGAGAGACAATTTTTGAGATAGTTATTAAAACTGTTTAAAGGTTGTCAAACGTTGTTTCTCGTTGTATATCCTTTAATTCTAGAGTTAAATTGATAAATAACGTGTACGAATTTGTTTAACGCATTTGTTTTGGTTACTCGACGGCTCAGTTCTCGTGTAGCCTACATATTGCGTTTTTTTTTTAATTTGCTTACCGGGCTAAAGGTTAGCATGCTTAAAATACGTAAGTCGTTTCGTTCAACAAATTTAAGTAGATAACTCATCAGTTGTTTGCATCAGAGCGACAACTTTTGAGATAGTTATTAGAACTGTTTAAAGGTTGCCAAACGTTGTTTCTCGTTGTATATCCTTTAATTCTAGAGTTAAATTGATAAATAACGTGTACGAATTTGTTTAACGCATTTGTTTTGGTTACTCGACGGCTCCGTTCTCGTGTAGCCTACATATTGCGTTTTTTTTTTAATTTGCTTACCGGGCTAAAGGTTAGCATGCTTAAAATATGTAAGTCGTTTTGTTCAACAAATTTGAGTAGATAACTCATCAGTTGTTTGCATCAGACCGACAATTTTTGAGATAGTTATTAAAACTGTTTAAAGGTTGTCAAACGTTGTTTCTCGTTGTATATCCTTTAATTCTAGAGTTAAATTGATAAATAACGTGTACGAATTTGTTTAACGCATTTGTTTTGGTTACTCGAAGTCTCCGTTCTCGTGTAGCCTACATATTGCGTTTTTTTTTTTAATTTGCTTACCGGGCTAAAGGCTAGCATGCTTAAAATACGTAAGTCGTTTTGTTCAACAAATTTAAGTAGATAACTCATCAGTTGTTTGCATCAGAGCAACAATTTTTGAGATAGTTATTAAAACTGTTTAAAGGTTGTCAAACGTTGTTCCTCGTTGTATATCCTTTAATTCTAGAGTTAAATTGATAAATAACGTGTACGAATTTGTTTAACGCATTTGTTTTGTTTACTCGACGTCTCCGTTCTCGTGTAGCCTACATATTGCGTTTTTTTTTTAATTTGCTTACCGGGCTAAAGGTTAGCATGCTTAAAATACGTAAGTCGTTTTGTTCAACAAATTTAAGTAGATAACTCCTCAGTTGTTTGCATCAGAGCGACAATTTTTGAGATAGTTATTAAAACTGTTTAAAGGTTGTCAAACGTTGTTTCTCGTTGTATATCCTTTAATTCTAGAGTTAAATTGATAAATAACGTGTACGAATTTGTTTAACGCATTTGTTTTGTTTACTCGACGTCTCCGTTCTCGTGTAGCCTACATATTGCGTTTTTCTTTAATTTGCTTACCGGGCTAAAGGTTAGCATGCTTAAAATACGTAAGTCGTTTTGTTCAACAAATTTAAGTAGATAACTCCTCAGTTGTTTGCATCAGAGCGACAATTTTTGAGATAGTTATTAAAACTGTTTAAAGGTTGTCAAACGTTGTTTCTCGTTGTATATCCTTTAATTCTAGAGTTAAATTGATAAATAACGTGTAAAAATTTGTTTAACGCATTTGTTTTGGTTACTCGACGTCTCCGTTCTCGTGTAGCCTACATATTGCGTTTTTTTTAATTTGCTTACCGGGCTAAAGGTTAGCATGCTTAAAATACGTAAGTCGTTTTGTTCAACAAATTTAAGTAGATAACTCCTCAGTTGTTTGCATCAGAGCGACAATTTGTGAGATAGTTATTAAAACTGTTTAAAGGTTGCCAAACGTTGTTTCTCGTTGTATATCCTTTAATTCTAGAGTTAAATTTATAAATAACGTGTACGAATTTGTTTAACGCATTTGTTTTGGTTACCCGACTTCTCCGTTCTCGTGTAGCCTACATATTGCGTTTTTTTTTTTAATTTGCTTACCGGGCTAAAGGTTAGCATGCTTAAAATACGTAAGTCGTTTTGTTCAACAAATTTAAGTAGATAACTCATCAGTTGTTTGCATCAGAGCGACGATTTTTGAGATAGTTATTAAAACTGTTTAAAGGTTGTCAAACGTTGTTTCTCGTTGTATATCCTTTAATTCTAGAGTTAAATTGATAAATAACGTGTACGAATTTGTTTAACGCATTTGTTTTGGTTACTCGACGGCTCCGTTCTCGTGTAGCCTACATATTGCGTTTTTTTTTTAATTTGCTTACCGGGCTAAAGGTTAGCATGCTTAAAATATGTAAGTCGTTTTGTTCAACAAATTTGAGTAGATAACTCATCAGTTGTTTGCATCAGAGCGACAATTTTTGAGATAGTTATTAAAACTGTTTAAAGGTTGTCAAACGTTGTTTCTCGTTGTATATCCTTTAATTCTAGAGTTAAATTGATAAATAACGTGTACGAATTTGTTTAACGTATTTGTTTTGGTTACTCGAAGTCTCCGTTCTCGTGTAGCCTACATATTGCGTTTCTTTTTTAATTTGCTTACCGGGCTAAAGGCTAGCATGCTTAAAATACGTAAGTCGTTTTGTTCAACAAATTTAAGTAGATAACTCATCAGTTGTTTGCATCAGAGCGACAATTTTTGAGATAGTTATTAAAACTGTTTAAAGGTTGTCAAACGTTGTTTCTCGTTGTATATCCTTTAATTCTAGAGTTAAATTGATAAATAACGTGTACGAATTTGTTTAACGCATTTGTTTTGGTTACTCGACGTCTCCGTTCTCGTGTAGCCTACATATTGCGTTTTTTTTTAATTTGCTTACCGGGCTAAAGGTTAGCATGCTTAAAATACGTAAGTCGTTTTGTTCAACAAATTTAAGTAGATAACTCCTCAGTTGTTTGCATCAGAGCGACAATTTTTGAGATAGTTATTAAAACTGTTTAAAGGTTGTCAAACGTTGTTTCTCGTTGTATATCCTTTAATTCTAGAGTTAAATTGATAAATAACGTGTACGAATTTGTTTAACGCATTTGTTTTGTTTACTCGACGTCTCCGTTCTCGTGTAGCCTACATATTGCGTTTTTTTTTTAATTTGCTTACCGGGCTAAAGGTTAGCATGCTTAAAATACGTAAGTCGTTTTGTTCAACAAATTTAAGTAGATAACTCCTCAGTTGTTTGCATCAGAGCGACAATTTTTGAGATAGTTATTAAAACTGTTTAAAGGTTGTCAAACGTTGTTTCTCGTTGTATATCCTTTAATTCTAGAGTTAAATTGATAAATAACGTGTACAAATTTGTTTAACGCATTTGTTTTGGTTACTCGACGTCTCCGTTCTCGTGTAGCCTACATATTGCGTTTTTTTTAATTTGCTTACCGGGCTAAAGGTTAGCATGCTTAAAATACGTAAGTCGTTTTGTTCAACAAATTTAAGTAGATAACTCCTCAGTTGTTTGCATCAGAGCGACAATTTTTGAGATAGTTATTAAAACTGTTTAAAGGTTGTCAAACGTTGTTTCTCGTTGTATATCCTTTAATTCTAGAGTTAAATTTATAAATAACGTGTACGAATTTGTTTAACGCATTTGTTTTGGTTACCCGACTTCTCCGTTCTCGTGTAGCCTACATATTGCGTTTTTTTTTTAATTTGCTTACCGGGCTAAAGGTTAGCATGCTTAAAATACGTAAGTCGTTTTGTTCAACAAATTTAAGTAGATAACTCATCAGTTGTTTGCATCAGAGCGACGATTTTTGAGATAGTTATTAAAACTGTTTAAAGGTTGTCAAACGTTGTTTCTCGTTGTATATCCTTTAATTCTAGAGTTAAATTGATAAATAACGTGTACGAATTTGTTTAACGCATTTGTTTTGGTTACTCGACGGCTCCGTTCTCGTGTAGCCTACATATTGCGTTTTTTTTTTAATTTGCTTACCGGGCTAAAGGTTAGCATGCTTAAAATATGTAAGTCGTTTTGTTCAACAAATTTGAGTAGATAACTCATCAGTTGTTTGCATCAGAGCGAAAATTTTTGAGATAGTTATTAAAACTGTTTAAAGGTTGTCAAACGTTGTTTCTCGTTGTATATCCTTTAATTCTAGAGTTAAATTGATAAATAACGTGTACGAATTTGTTTAACGCATTTGTTTTGGTTACCCGACTTCTCCGTTCTCGCGTAGCCTACATATTGCGTTTTTTTTTTAATTTGCTTACCGGGCTAAAGGTTAGCATGCTTAAAATACGTAAGTCGTTTTGTTCAACAAATTTAAGTAGATAACTCCTCAGTTGTTTGCATCAGAGCGACGATTTTTGAGATAGTTATTAAAACTGTTTAAAGGTTGTCAAACGTTGTTTCTCGTTGTATATCCTTTAATTCTAGAGTTAAATTGATAAATAACGTGTACGAATTTGTTTAACGCATTTGTTTTGGTTACTCGACGGCTCCGTTCTCGTGTAGCCTACATATTGCGTTTTTTTTTTAATTTGCTTACCGGGCTAAAGGTTAGCATGCTTAAAATATGTAAGTCGTTTTGTTCAACAAATTTGAGTAGATAACTCATCAGTTGTTTGCATCAGAGCGACAATTTTTGAGATAGTTATTAAAACTGTTTAAAGGTTGTCAAACGTTGTTTCTCGTTGTATATCCTTTAATTCTAGAGTTAAATTGATAAATAACGTGTACGAATTTGTTTAACGCATTTGTTTTGGTTACTCGAAGTCTCCGTTCTCGTGTAGCCTACATATTGCGTTTTTTTTTTAATTTGCTTACCGGGCTAAAGGGTAGCATGCTTAAAATACGTAAGTCGTTTTGTTCAACAAATTTAAGTAGATAACTCATCAGTTGTTTGCATCAGAGCGACAATTTTTGATATAGTTATTAAAACTGTTTAAAGGTTGTCAAACGTTGTTTCTCGTTGTATATCCTTTAATTCTAGAGTTAAATTGATAAATAACGTGTACGAATTTGTTTAACGCATTTGTTTTGGTTACTCGACGTCTCCGTTCTCGTGTAGCCTACATATTGCGTTTTTTTTCTAAGTTGCTTACCGGGCTAAAGGTTAGCATGCTTAAAATACGTAAGTCGTTTTGTTCAACAAATTTAAGTAGATAACTCCTCAGTTGTTTGCATCAGAGCGACAATTTTTGAGATAGTTATTAAAACTGTTTAAAGGTTGTCAAACGTTGTTTCTCGTTGTATATCCTTTAATTCTAGAATTAAATTGATAAATAACGTGTACGAATTTGTTCAACGCATTTGTTTTGGTTACTCGACGGCTCCGTTCTCGTGTAGCCTACATATTGCGTTTTTTTTTTTAATTTGCTTACCGGGCTAAAGGTTAGCATGCTTAAAATACGTAAGTCGTTTTGTTCAACAAATTTAAGTAGATAACTCATCAGTTGTTTGCATCAGAGCGACAATTTTTGAGATAGTTATTAAAACTGTTTAAAGGTTGTCAAACGGTGTTTCTCGTTGTATATCCTTTAATTCTAGAGTTAAATTAATAAATAACGTGTACGAATTTGTTTAACGCATTTGTTTTGGTTACTCGACGTCTCCGTTCTCGTGTAGCCTACATATTGCGTTTTTTTTCTAAGTTGCTTACCGGGCTAAAGGTTAGCATGCTTAAAATATGTAAGTCGTTTTGTTCAACAAATTTGAGTAGATAACTCATCAGTTGTTTGCATCAGAGCGACAATTTTTGAGATAGTTATTAAAACTGTTTAAAGGTTGTCAAACGTTGTTTCTCGTTGTATATCCTTTAATTCTAGAGTTAAATTGATAAATAACGTGTACGAATTTGTTTAACGCATTTGTTTTGGTTACCCGACTTCTCCGTTCTCGCGTAGCCTACATATTGCGTTTTTTTTTTAATTTGCTTACCGGGCTAAAGGTTAGCATGCTTAAAATACGTAAGTCGTTTTGTTCAACAAATTTAAGTAGATAACTCCTCAGTTGTTTGCATCAGAGCGACGATTTTTGAGATAGTTATTAAAACTGTTTAAAGGTTGTCAAACGTTGTTTCTCGTTGTATATCCTTTAATTCTAGAGTTAAATTGATAAATAACGTGTACGAATTTGTTTAACGCATTTGTTTTGGTTACTCGACGGCTCCGTTCTCGTGTAGCCTACATATTGCGTTTTTTTTTTAATTTGCTTACCGGGCTAAAGGTTAGCATGCTTAAAATATGTAAGTCGTTTTGTTCAACAAATTTGAGTAGATAACTCATCAGTTGTTTGCATCAGAGCGACAATTTTTGAGATAGTTATTAAAACTGTTTAAAGGTTGTCAAACGTTGTTTCTCGTTGTATATCCTTTAATTCTAGAATTAAATTGATAAATAACGTGTACGAATTTGTTCAACGCATTTGTTTTGGTTACTCGACGGCTCCGTTCTCGTGTAGCCTACATATTGCGTTTTTTTTTTTTAATTTGCTTACCGGGCTAAAGGTTAGCATGCTTAAAATACGTAAGTCGTTTTGTTCAACAAATTTAAGTAGATAAGTCATCAGTTGTTTGCATCAGAGCGACAATTTTTGAGATAGTTATTAAAACTGTTTTAAAGGTTGTCAAACGTTGTTTCTCGTTGTATATCCTTTAATTCTAGAGTTAAATTGATAAATAACGTGTACGAATTTGTTTAACGCATTTGTTTTGGTTACTCGACGTCTCCGTTCTCGTGTAGCCTACATATTGCGTTTTTTTTTTAATTTGCTTACAGGGCTAAAGGTTAGCATGCTTAAAATACGTAAGTCGTTTTGTTCAACAAATTTAAGTAGATAACTCATCAGTTGTTTGCATCAGAGCGACAATTTTGAGATAGTTATTAAAACTGTTTAAAGGTTGTCAAACGTTGTTTCTCGTTGTATATCCTGTAATTCTAGAGTTAAATTGATAAATAACGTGTACGAATTTGTTTAACGCATTTGTTTTGGTTACTCGACGTCTCCGTTCTCGTGTAGCCTACATATTGCGTTTTTTTTTTTAAATTTGCTTACCGGGCTAAAGGTTAGCATGCTTAAAATACGTAAGTCGTTTTGTTCAACAAATTTAAGAAGATAACTCCTCAGTTGTTTGCATCAGAGCGACAATTTTTGAGATAGTTATTAAAACTGTTTAAAGGTTGTCAAACGTTGTTTCTCGTTGTATATCCTTTAATTCTAGAGTTAAATTGATAAATAACGTGTTACGAATTTGTTTAACGCATTTGTTTTGGTTACTCGACGGCTCAGTTCTCGTGTAGCCTACATATTGCGTTTTTTTTTTTAAATTTGCTTACCGGGCTAAAGGTTAGCATGCTTAAAATATGTAAGTCGTTTTGTTCAACAAATTTGAGTAGATAACTCATCAGTTGTTTGCATCAGAGCGACAATTTTTGAGATAGTTATTAAAACTGTTTAAAGGTTGTCAAACGTTGTTTCTCGTTGTATATCCTTTAATTCTAGAGTTAAATTGATAAATAACGTGTACGAATTTGTTTAACGCATTTGTTTTGGTTACTCGAAGTCTCCGTTCTCGTGTAGCCTACATATTGCGTTTTTTTTTTTTAATTTGCTTACCGGGCTAAAGGGTAGCATGCTTAAAATACGCAAGTCGTTTTGTTCAACAAATTTAAGTAGATAACTCATCAGTTGTTTGCATCAGAGCGACAATTTTTGAGATAGTTATTAAAACTGTTTAAAGGTTGTCAAACGTTGTTTCTCGTTGTATATCCTTTAATTCTAGAGTTAAATTGATAAATAACGTGTACGAATTTGTTTAACGCATTTGTTTTGGTTACTCGACGGCTCCGTTCTCGTGTAGCCTACATATTGCGTTTTTTTTTTAATTTGCTTACCGGGCTAAAGGTTAGCATGCTTAAAATATGTAAGTCGTTTTGTTCAACAAATTTGAGTAGATAACTCATCAGTTGCTTGCATCAGAGCGACAATTTTTGAGATAGTTATTAAAACTGTTTAAAGGTTGTCAAACGTTGTTTCTCGTTGTATATCCTTTAATTCTAGAGTTAAATTGATAAATAACGTGTACGAATTTGTTTAACGCATTTGTTTTGGTTACTCGAAGTCTCCGTTCTCGTGTAGCCTACATATTGCGTTTTTTTTTTAATTTGCTTACCGGGCTAAAGGGTAGCATGCTTAAAATACGTAAGTCGTTTTGTTCAACAAATTTAAGTAGATAACTCATCAGTTGTTTGCATCAGAGCGACAATTTTTGAGATAGTTATTAAAACTGTTTAAAGGTTGTCAAACGTTGTTTCTCGTTGTATATCCTTTAATTCTAGAGTTAAATTGATAAATAACGTGTACGAATTTGTTTAACGCAATTTGTTTTGGTTACTCGACGTCTCCGTTCTCGTGTAGCCTACATATTGCGTTTTTTTTTTTAATTTGCTTACCGGGCTAAAGGTTAGCATGCTTAAAATACGTAAGTCGTTTTGTTCAACAAATTTAAGTAGATAACTCCTCAGTTGTTTGCATCAGAGCGACAATTTTTGAGATAGTTATTAAAACTGTTTAAAGGTTGTCAAACGTTGTTTCTCGTTGTATATCCTTTAATTCTAGAGTTAAATTGATAAATAACGTGTACGAATTTGTTTAACGCATTTGTTTTGGTTACTCGACGGCTCAGTTCTCGTGTAGCCTACATATTGCGTTTTTTTTTAATTTGCTTACCGGGCTAAAGGTTAGCATGCTTAAAATACGTAAGTCGTTTCGTTCAACAAATTTAAGTAGATAACTCATCAGTTGTTTGCATCAGAGCGACAACTTTTGAGATAGTTATTAGAACTGTTTAAAGGTTGCCAAACGTTGTTTCTCGTTGTATATCCTTTAATTCTAGAGTTAAATTGATAAATAACGTGTACAAATTTGTTTAACGCATTTGTTTTGGTTACTCGACGTCTCCGTTCTCGTGTAGCCTACATATTGCGTTTTTTTTTAATTTGCTTACCGGGCTAAAGGTTAGCATGCTTAAAATACGTAAGTCGTTTTGTTCAACAAATTTAAGTAGATAACTCCTCAGTTGTTTGCATCAGAGAGAAAATTTTTGAGATAGATATTAAAACTGTTTAAAGGTTGTCAAACGTTGTTTCTCGTTGTATATCCTTTAATTCTAGAGTTAAATTGATAAATAACGTGTACGAATTTGTTTAACGCATTTGTTTTGTTTACTCGACGTCTCCGTTCTCGTGTAGCCTACATATTGCGTTTTTTTTTAATTTGCTTACCGGGCTAAAGGTTAGCATGCTTAAAATACGTAAGTCGTTTTGTTCTTTAAGTAGATAACTCCTCAGTTGTTTGCATCAGAGCGACAATTTTTGAGATAGTTATTAAAACTGTTTAAAGGTTGTCAAACGTTGTTTCTCGTTGTATATCCTTTAATTCTAGAGTTAAATTTATAAATAACGTGTACGAATTTGTTTAACGCATTTGTTTTGGTTACCCGACTTCTCCATTCTCGTGTAGCCTACATATTGCGTTTTTTTTTTAATTTGCTTACCGGGCTAAAGGTTAGCATGCTTAAAATACGTAAGTCGTTTTGTTCAACAAATTTAAGTAGATAACTCATCAGTTGTTTGCATCAGAGCGACGATTTTTGAGATAGTTATTAAAACTGTTTAAAGGTTGTCAAACGTTGTTTCTCGTTGTATATCCTTTAATTCTAGAGTTAAATTGATAAATAACGTGTACGAATTTGTTTAACGCATTTGTTTTGGTTACTCGACGTCTCCGTTCTCGTGTAGCCTACATATTGCGTTTTTTTTTTAATTTGCTTACCGGGCTAAAGGTTAGCATGCTTAAAATATGTAAGTCGTTTTGTTCAATAAATTTGAGTAGATAACTCATCAGTTGTTTGCATCAGAGCGACAATTTTTGAGATAGTTATTAAAACTGTTTAAAGGTTGTCAAACGTTGTTTCTCGTTGTATATCCTTTAATTCTAGAGTTAAATTGATAAATAACGTGTACGAATTTGTTTAACGCATTTGTTTTGGTTACTCGAAGTCTCCGTTCTCGTGTAGCCTACATATTGCGTTTTTTTTTTAATTTGCTTACCGGGCTAAAGGGTAGCATGCTTAAAATACGTAAGTCGTTTTGTTCAACAAATTTAAGTAGATAACTCCTCAGTTGTTTGCATCAGAGAGACAATTTTTGAGATAGTTATTAAAACTGTTTAAAGGTTGTCAAACGTTGTTTCTCGTTGTATATCCTTTAATTCTAGAGTTAAATTTATAAATAACGTGTACGAATTTGTTTAACGCATTTGTTTTGGTTACCCGACTTCTCCATTCTCGTGTAGCCTACATATTGCGTTTTTTTTTTTAATTTGCTTACCGGGCTAAAGGTTAGCATGCTTAAAATACGTAAGTCGTTTTGTTCAACAAATTTAAGTAGATAACTCCTCAGTTGTTTGCATCAGAGCGACAATTTTTGAGATAGTTATTAAAACTGTTTAAAGGTTGTCAAACGTTGTTTCTCGTTGTATATCCTTTAATTCTAGAGTTAAATTTATAAATAACGTGTACGAATTTGTTTAACGCATTTGTTTTGGTTACCCGACTTCTCCATTCTCGTGTAGCCTACATATTGCGTTTTTTTTTTAAATTTGCTTACCGGGCTAAAGGTTAGCATGCTTAAAATACGTAAGTCGTTTTGTTCAACAAATTTAAGAAGATAACTCCTCAGTTGTTTGCATCAGAGCGACAATTTTTGAGATAGTTATTAAAACTGTTTAAAGGTTGTCAAACGTTGTTTCTCGTTGTATATCCTTTAATTCTAGAGTTAAATTGATAAATAACGTGTACGAATTTGTTTAACGCATTTGTTTTGGTTACTCGACGGCTCAGTTCTCGTGTAGCCTACATATTGCGTTTTTTTTTTAAATTTGCTTACCGGGCTAAAGGTTAGCATGCTTAAAATATGTAAGTCGTTTTGTTCAACAAATTTGAGTAGATAACTCATCAGTTGTTTGCATCATAGCGACAATTTTTGAGATAGTTATTAAAACTGTTTAAAGGTTGTCAAACGTTGTTTCTCGTTGTATATCCTTTAATTCTAGAGTTAAATTGATAAATAACGTGTACGAATTTGTTTAACGCATTTGTTTTGGTTACTCGAAGTCTCCGTTCTCGTGTAGCCTACATATTGCGTTTTTTTTTAATTTGCTTACCGGGCTAAAGGGTAGCATGCTTAAAATACGTAAGTCGTTTTGTTCAACAAATTTAAGTAGATAACTCATCAGTTGTTTGCATCAGAGCGACAATTTTTGAGATAGTTATTAAAACTGTTTAAAGGTTGTCAAACGTTGTTTCTCGTTGTATATCCTTTAATTCTAGAGTTAAATTGATAAATAACGTGTACGAATTTGTTTAACGCATTTGTTTTGGTTACTCGACGGCTCCGTTCTCGTGTAGCCTACATATTGCGTTTTTTTTTTAATTTGCTTACCGGGCTAAAGGTTAGCATGCTTAAAATATGTAAGTCGTTTTGTTCAACAAATTTGAGTAGATAACTCATCAGTTGCTTGCATCAGAGCGACAATTTTTGAGATAGTTATTAAAACTGTTTAAAGGTTGTCAAACGTTGTTTCTCGTTGTATATCCTTTAATTCTAGAGTTAAATTGATAAATAACGTGTACGAATTTGTTTAACGCATTTGTTTTGGTTACTCGAAGTCTCCGTTCTCGTGTAGCCTACATATTGCGTTTTTTTTTAATTTGCTTACCTGGCTAAAGGGTAGCATGCTTAAAATACGTAAGTCGTTTTGTTCAACAAATTTAAGTAGATAACTCATCAGTTGTTTGCATCAGAGCGACAATTTTTGAGATAGTTATTAAAACTGTTTAAAGGTTGTCAAACGTTGTTTCTCGTTGTATATCCTTTAATTCTAGAGTTAAATTGATAAATAACGTGTACGAATTTGTTTAACGCATTTGTTTTGGTTACTCGACGTCTCCGTTCTCGTGTAGCCTACATATTGCGTTTTTTTTTTTAATTTGCTTACCGGGCTAAAGGTTAGCATGCTTAAAATACGTAAGTCGTTTTGTTCAACAAATTTAAGTAGATAACTCATCAGTTGTTTGCATCAGAGCGACAATTTTTGAGATAGTTATTAAAACTGTTTAAAGGTTGTCAAACGTTGTTTCTCGTTGTATATCCTTTAATTCTAGAGTTAAATTGATAAATAACGTGTACGAATTTGTTTAACGCATTTGTTTTGGTTACTCGACGGCTCAGTTCTCGTGTAGCCTACATATTGCGTTTTTTTTTAATTTGCTTACCGGGCTAAAGGTTAGCATGCTTAAAATACGTAAGTCGTTTCGTTCAACAAATTTAAGTAGATAACTCATCAGTTGTTTGCATCAGAGCGACAACTTTTGAGATAGTTATTAGAACTGTTTAAAGGTTGCCAAACGTTGTTTCTCGTTGTATATCCTTTAATTCTAGAGTTAAATTGATAAATAACGTGTACAAATTTGTTTAACGCATTTGTTTTGGTTACTCGACGTCTCCGTTCTCGTGTAGCCTACATATTGCGTTTTTTTTTAATTTGCTTACCGGGCTAAAGGTTAGCATGCTTAAAATACGTAAGTCGTTTTGTTCAACAAATTTAAGTAGATAACTCCTCAGTTGTTTGCATCAGAGAGACAATTTTTGAGATAGTTATTAAAACTGTTTAAAGGTTGTCAAACGTTGTTTCTCGTTGTATATCCTTTAATTCTAGAGTTAAATTGATAAATAACGTGTACGAATTTGTTTAACGCATTTGTTTTGGTTACTCGACGGCTCAGTTCTCGTGTAGCCTACATATTGCGTTTTTTTTTAATTTGCTTACCGGGCTAAAGGTTAGCATGCTTAAAATACGTAAGTCGTTTCGTTCAACAAATTTAAGTAGATAACTCATCAGTTGTTTGCATCAGAGCGACAACTTTTGAGATAGTTATTAGAACTGTTTAAAGGTTGCCAAACGTTGTTTCTCGTTGTATATCCTTTAATTCTAGAGTTAAATTGATAAATAACGTGTACGAATTTGTTTAACGCATTTGTTTTGGTTACTCGACGGCTCCGTTCTCGTGTAGCCTACATATTGCGTTTTTTTTTTAATTTGCTTACCGGGCTAAAGGTTAGCATGCTTAAAATATGTAAGTCGTTTTGTTCAACAAATTTGAGTAGATAACTCATCAGTTGTTTGCATCAGACCGACAATTTTTGAGATAGTTATTAAAACTGTTTAAAGGTTGTCAAACGTTGTTTCTCGTTGTATATCCTTTAATTCTAGAGTTAAATTGATAAATAACGTGTACGAATTTGTTTAACGCATTTGTTTTGGTTACTCGAAGTCTCCGTTCTCGTGTAGCCTACATATTGCGTTTTTTTTTTAATTTGCTTACCGGGCTAAAGGCTAGCATGCTTAAAATACGTAAGTCGTTTTGTTCAACAAATTTAAGTAGATAACTCATCAGTTGTTTGCATCAGAGCAACAATTTTTGAGATAGTTATTAAAACTGTTTAAAGGTTGTCAAACGTTGTTCCTCGTTGTATATCCTTTAATTCTAGAGTTAAATTGATAAATAACGTGTACGAATTTGTTTAACGCATTTGTTTTGTTTACTCGACGTCTCCGTTCTCGTGTAGCCTACATATTGCGTTTTTTTTTAATTTGCTTACCGGGCTAAAGGTTAGCATGCTTAAAATACGTAAGTCGTTTTGTTCAACAAATTTAAGTAGATAACTCCTCAGTTGTTTGCATCAGAGCGACAATTTTTGAGATAGTTATTAAAACTGTTTAAAGGTTGTCAAACGTTGTTTCTCGTTGTATATCCTTTAATTCTAGAGTTAAATTGATAAATAACGTGTACGAATTTGTTTAACGCATTTGTTTTGTTTACTCGACGTCTCCGTTCTCGTGTAGCCTACATATTGCGTTTTTTTTTAATTTGCTTACCGGGCTAAAGGTTAGCATGCTTAAAATACGTAAGTCGTTTTGTTCAACAAATTTAAGTAGATAACTCCTCAGTTGTTTGCATCAGAGCGACAATTTTTGAGATAGTTATTAAAACTGTTTAAAGGTTGTCAAACGTTGTTTCTCGTTGTATATCCTTTAATTCTAGAGTTAAATTGATAAATAACGTGTAAAAATTTGTTTAACGCATTTGTTTTGGTTACTCGACGTCTCCGTTCTCGTGTAGCCTACATATTGCGTTTTTTTTAATTTGCTTACCGGGCTAAAGGTTAGCATGCTTAAAATACGTAAGTCGTTTTGTTCAACAAATTTAAGTAGATAACTCCTCAGTTGTTTGCATCAGAGCGACAATTTGTGAGATAGTTATTAAAACTGTTTAAAGGTTGTCAAACGTTGTTTCTCGTTGTATATCCTTTAATTCTAGAGTTAAATTTATAAATAACGTGTACGAATTTGTTTAACGCATTTGTTTTGGTTACCCGACTTCTCCGTTCTCGTGTAGCCTACATATTGCGTTTTTTTTTTTAATTTGCTTACCGGGCTAAAGGTTAGCATGCTTAAAATACGTAAGTCGTTTTGTTCAACAAATTTAAGTAGATAACTCATCAGTTGTTTGCATCAGAGCGACGATTTTTGAGATAGTTATTAAAACTGTTTAAAGGTTGTCAAACGTTGTTTCTCGTTGTATATCCTTTAATTCTAGAGTTAAATTGATAAATAACGTGTACGAATTTGTTTAACGCATTTGTTTTGGTTACTCGACGGCTCCGTTCTCGTGTAGCCTACATATTGCGTTTTTTTTTTAATTTGCTTACCGGGCTAAAGGTTAGCATGCTTAAAATATGTAAGTCGTTTTGTTCAACAAATTTGAGTAGATAACTCATCAGTTGTTTGCATCAGAGCGACAATTTTTGAGATAGTTATTAAAACTGTTTAAAGGTTGTCAAACGTTGTTTCTCGTTGTATATCCTTTAATTCTAGAGTTAAATTGATAAATAACGTGTACGAATTTGTTTAACGTATTTGTTTTGGTTACTCGAAGTCTCCGTTCTCGTGTAGCCTACATATTGCGTTTCTTTTTTAATTTGCTTACCGGGCTAAAGGCTAGCATGCTTAAAATACGTAAGTCGTTTTGTTCAACAAATTTAAGTAGATAACTCATCAGTTGTTTGCATCAGAGCGACAATTTTTGAGATAGTTATTAAAACTGTTTAAAGGTTGTCAAACGTTGTTTCTCGTTGTATATCCTTTAATTCTAGAGTTAAATTGATAAATAACGTGTACGAATTTGTTTAACGCATTTGTTTTGGTTACTCGACGTCTCCGTTCTCGTGTAGCCTACATATTGCGTTTTTTTTTAATTTGCTTACCGGGCTAAAGGTTAGCATGCTTAAAATACGTAAGTCGTTTTGTTCAACAAATTTAAGTAGATAACTCCTCAGTTGTTTGCATCAGAGCGACAATTTTTGAGATAGTTATTAAAACTGTTTAAAGGTTGTCAAACGTTGTTTCTCGTTGTATATCCTTTAATTCTAGAGTTAAATTGATAAATAACGTGTACGAATTTGTTTAACGCATTTGTTTTGTTTACTCGACGTCTCCGTTCTCGTGTAGCCTACATATTGCGTTTTTTTTTAATTTGCTTACCGGGCTAAAGGTTAGCATGCTTAAAATACGTAAGTCGTTTTGTTCAACAAATTTAAGTAGATAACTCCTCAGTTGTTTGCATCAGAGCGACAATTTTTGAGATAGTTATTAAAACTGTTTAAAGGTTGTCAAACGTTGTTTCTCGTTGTATATCCTTTAATTCTAGAGTTAAATTGATAAATAACGTGTACAAATTTGTTTAACGCATTTGTTTTGGTTACTCGACGTCTCCGTTCTCGTGTAGCCTACATATTGCGTTTTTTTTAATTTGCTTACCGGGCTAAAGGTTAGCATGCTTAAAATACGTAAGTCGTTTTGTTCAACAAATTTAAGTAGATAACTCCTCAGTTGTTTGCATCAGAGCGACAATTTTTGAGATAGTTATTAAAACTGTTTAAAGGTTGTCAAACGTTGTTTCTCGTTGTATATCCTTTAATTCTAGAGTTAAATTTATAAATAACGTGTACGAATTTGTTTAACGCATTTGTTTTGGTTACCCGACTTCTCCGTTCTCGTGTAGCCTACATATTGCGTTTTTTTTTTAATTTGCTTACCGGGCTAAAGGTTAGCATGCTTAAAATACGTAAGTCGTTTTGTTCAACAAATTTAAGTAGATAACTCATCAGTTGTTTGCATCAGAGCGACGATTTTTGAGATAGTTATTAAAACTGTTTAAAGGTTGTCAAACGTTGTTTCTCGTTGTATATCCTTTAATTCTAGAGTTAAATTGATAAATAACGTGTACGAATTTGTTTAACGCATTTGTTTTGGTTACTCGACGGCTCCGTTCTCGTGTAGCCTACATATTGCGTTTTTTTTTTAATTTGCTTACCGGGCTAAAGGTTAGCATGCTTAAAATATGTAAGTCGTTTTGTTCAACAAATTTGAGTAGATAACTCATCAGTTGTTTGCATCAGAGCGAAAATTTTTGAGATAGTTATTAAAACTGTTTAAAGGTTGTCAAACGTTGTTTCTCGTTGTATATCCTTTAATTCTAGAGTTAAATTGATAAATAACGTGTACGAATTTGTTTAACGCATTTGTTTTGGTTACCCGACTTCTCCGTTCTCGCGTAGCCTACATATTGCGTTTTTTTTTTAATTTGCTTACCGGGCTAAAGGTTAGCATGCTTAAAATACGTAAGTCGTTTTGTTCAACAAATTTAAGTAGATAACTCCTCAGTTGTTTGCATCAGAGCGACGATTTTTGAGATAGTTATTAAAACTGTTTAAAGGTTGTCAAACGTTGTTTCTCGTTGTATATCCTTTAATTCTAAAGTTAAATTGATAAATAACGTGTACGAATTTGTTTAACGCATTTGTTTTGGTTACTCGACGGCTCCGTTCTCGTGTAGCCTACATATTGCGTTTTTTTTTTTAATTTGCTTACCGGGCTAAAGGTTAGCATGCTTAAAATATGTAAGTCGTTTTGTTCAACAAATTTGAGTAGATAACTCATCAGTTGTTTGCATCAGAGCGACAATTTTTGAGATAGTTATTAAAACTGTTTAAAGGTTGTCAAACGTTGTTTCTCGTTGTATATCCTTTAATTCTAGAGTTAAATTGATAAATAACGTGTACGAATTTGTTTAACGCATTTGTTTTGGTTACTCGAAGTCTCCGTTCTCGTGTAGCCTACATATTGCGTTTTTTTTTTAATTTGCTTACCGGGCTAAAGGGTAGCATGCTTAAAATACGTAAGTCGTTTTGTTCAACAAATTTAAGTAGATAACTCATCAGTTGTTTGCATCAGAGCGACAATTTTTGATATAGTTATTAAAACTGTTTAAAGGTTGTCAAACGTTGTTTCTCGTTGTATATCCTTTAATTCTAGAGTTAAATTGATAAATAACGTGTACGAATTTGTTTAACGCATTTGTTTTGGTTACTCGACGTCTCCGTTCTCGTGTAGCCTACATATTGCGTTTTTTTTCTAAGTTGCTTACCGGGCTAAAGGTTAGCATGCTTAAAATACGTAAGTCGTTTTGTTCAACAAATTTAAGTAGATAACTCCTCAGTTGTTTGCATCAGAGCGACAATTTTTGAGATAGTTATTAAAACTGTTTAAAGGTTGTCAAACGTTGTTTCTCGTTGTATATCCTTTAATTCTAGAATTAAATTGATAAATAACGTGTACGAATTTGTTCAACGCATTTGTTTTGGTTACTCGACGGCTCCGTTCTCGTGTAGCCTACATATTGCGTTTTTTTTTTTAATTTGCTTACCGGGCTAAAGGTTAGCATGCTTAAAATACGTAAGTCGTTTTGTTCAACAAATTTAAGTAGATAACTCATCAGTTGTTTGCATCAGAGCGACAATTTTTGAGATAGTTATTAAAACTGTTTAAAGGTTGTCAAACGGTGTTTCTCGTTGTATATCCTTTAATTCTAGAGTTAAATTAATAAATAACGTGTACGAATTTGTTTAACGCATTTGTTTTGGTTACTCGAAGTCTCCGTTCTCGTGTAGCCTACATATTGCGTTTTTTTTCTAAGTTGCTTACCGGGCTAAAGGTTAGCATGCTTAAAATATGTAAGTCGTTTTGTTCAACAAATTTGAGTAGATAACTCATCAGTTGTTTGCATCAGAGCGACAATTTTTGAGATAGTTATTAAAACTGTTTAAAGGTTGTCAAACGTTGTTTCTCGTTGTATATCCTTTAATTCTAGAGTTAAATTGATAAATAACGTGTACGAATTTGTTTAACGCATTTGTTTTGGTTACCCGACTTCTCCGTTCTCGCGTAGCCTACATATTGCGTTTTTTTTTTAATTTGCTTACCGGGCTAAAGGTTAGCATGCTTAAAATACGTAAGTCGTTTTGTTCAACAAATTTAAGTAGATAACTCCTCAGTTGTTTGCATCAGAGCGACGATTTTTGAGATAGTTATTAAAACTGTTTAAAGGTTGTCAAACGTTGTTTCTCGTTGTATATCCTTTAATTCTAGAGTTAAATTGATAAATAACGTGTACGAATTTGTTTAACGCATTTGTTTTGGTTACTCGACGGCTCCGTTCTCGTGTAGCCTACATATTGCGTTTTTTTTTTAATTTGCTTACCGGGCTAAAGGTTAGCATGCTTAAAATATGTAAGTCGTTTTGTTCAACAAATTTGAGTAGATAACTCATCAGTTGTTTGCATCAGAGCGACAATTTTTGAGATAGTTATTAAAACTGTTTAAAGGTTGTCAAACGTTGTTTCTCGTTGTATATCCTTTAATTCTAGAATTAAATTGATAAATAACGTGTACGAATTTGTTCAACGCATTTGTTTTGGTTACTCGACGGCTCCGTTCTCGTGTAGCCTACATATTTCGTTTTTTTTTTTAATTTGCTTACCGGGCTAAAGGTTAGCATGCTTAAAATACGTAAGTCGTTTTGTTCAACAAATTTAAGTAGATAAGTCATCAGTTGTTTGCATCAGAGCGACAATTTTTGAGATAGTTATTAAAACTGTTTAAAGGTTGTCAAACGTTGTTTCTCGTTGTATATCCTTTAATTCTAGAGTTAAATTGATAAATAACGTGTACGAATTTGTTTAACGCGTTTGTTTTGGTTACTCGACGTCTCCGTTCTCGTGTAGCCTACATATTGCGTTTTTTTTTTAATTTGCTTACCGGGCTAAAGGTTAGCATGCTTAAAATACGTAAGTTGTTTTGTTCAACAAATTTAAGTAGATAACTCCTCATTTATTTGCATCAGGGCGACAATTTTTGAGATAGTTATTAAAACTGTTTAAAGGTTGTCAAACGTTGTTTCTCGTTGTATATCCTTTAATTCTAGAGTTAAATTGATAAATAACGTGTACGATTTTGTTTAACGCATTTGTTTTGGTTACTCGACGGCTCCGTTCTCGTGTAGCCTACATATTGCGTTTTTTTTTTAATTTGCTTACCGGGCTAAAGGTTAGCATGCTTAAAATACGTAAGCCGTTTTGTTCAACAAATTTAAGTAGATAACTCATCAGTTGTTTGCATCAGAGCCACAATTTTTGAGATAGTTATTAAAACTGTTTAAAGGTTGTCAAATGTTGTTTCTCGTTGTATATCTTTTAATTCTAGAGTTAAATTGATAAATAACGTGTACGAATTTGTTTAACGCATTTGTTTTGGTTACTCGACGGTTCCGTTCTCGTGTAGCCTACATATTGCGTTTTTTTTTAATTTGCTTACCGGGCTAAAGGTTAGCATGCTTAAAATACGTAAGTCGTTTTGTTCAACAAATTTAAGTAGATAACTCCTCAGTTGTTTGCATCAGAGCGACAATTTTTGAGATAGTTATTAAAACTGTTTAAAGGTTGTGAAACGTTGTTTCTCGTTGTATATCCTTTAATTCTAGAGTTAAATTGATAAATAACGTGTACGAATTTGTTTAACGCATTTGTTTTGGTTACTCGACGGCTCCGTTCTCGTGTAGCCTACATATTGCGTTTTTTTTTTAATTTGCTTACCGGGCTAAAGGTTAGCATGCTTAAAATACGTAAGTTGTTTTGTTCAACAAATTTAAGTAGATAACTCCTCATTTATTTGCATCAGGGCGACAATTTTTGAGATAGTTATTAAAACTGTTTAAAGGTTGTCAAACGTTGTTTCTCGTTGTATATCCTTTAATTCTAGAGTTAAATTGATAAATAACGTGTACGATTTTGTTTAACGCATTTGTTTTGGTTACTCGACGGCTCCGTTCTCGTGTAGCCTACATATTGCGTTTTTTTTTTAATTTGCTTACCGGGCTAAAGGTTAGCATGCTTAAAATACGTAAGTCGTTTTGTTCAACAAATTTAAGTAGATAACTCCTCAGTTGTTTGCATCAGAGCGACAATTTTTGAGATAGTTATTAAAACTGTTTAAAGGTTGTGAAACGTTGTTTCTCGTTGTATATCCTTTAATTCTAGAGTTAAATTGATAAATAACGTGTACGAATTTGTTTAACGCATTTGTTTTGGTTACTCGACGGTTCCGTTCTCGTGTAGCCTACATATTGCGTTTTTTTTTAATTTGCTTACCGGGCTAAAGGTTAGCATGCTTAAAATACGTAAGTCGTTTTGTTCAACAAATTTAAGTAGATAACTCCTCAGTTGTTTGCATCAGAGCGACAATTTTTGAGATAGTTATTAAAACTGTTTAAAGGTTGTCAAACGTTGTTTCTCGTTGTATATCCTTCAATTCTAGAGTCAAATTGATAAATAACGTGTACGAATTTGTTTAACGCATTTGTTTTGGTTACTCGACGTCTCCGTTCTCGTGTAGCCTACATATTGCGTTTTTTTTTTTTAATTTGCTTACCGGGCTAAAGGTTAGCATGCTTAAAATACGTAAGTCGTTTTGTTCAACAAATTTGAGTAGATAACTCATCAGTTGTTTGCATCAGAGCGACAATTTTTGAGATAGTTATTAAAACTGTTTAAAGGTTGTCAAACGTTGTTTCTCGTTGTATATCCTTTAATTCTAGAGTTAAATTGATAAATAACGTGTACGAATTTGTTTAACGCATTTGTTTTGGTTACTCGACGGTTCCGTTCTCGTGTAGCCTACATATTGCGTTTTTTTTTTAATTTGCTTACCGGGCTAAAGGTTAGCATGCTTAAAATACGTAAGTCGTTTTGTTCAACAAATTTAAGTAGATAACTCCTCAGTTGTTTGCATCAGAGCGACAATTTTTGAGATAGTTATTAAAACTGTTTAAAGGTTGTCAAACGTTGTTTCTCGTTGTATATCTTTTAATTCTAGAATTAAATTGATAAATAACGTGTACGAATTTGTTTAACGCATTTGTTTTGGTTACTCGACGGCTCCGTTCTCGTGTAGCCTACATATTGCGTTTTTTTTTTAATTTGCTTACCGGGCTAAAGGTTAGCATGCTTAAAATATGTAAGTCGTTTTGTTCAACAAATTTGAGTAGATAACTCATCAGTTGTTTGCATCAGAGCGACAATTTTTGAGATAGTTATTAAAACTGTTTAAAGGTTGTCAAACGTTGTTTCTCGTTGTATATCCTTTAATTCTAGAGTTAAATTGATAAATAACGTGTACGAATTTGTTTAACGCATTTGTTTTGGTTACTCGACGTCTCCGTTCTCGTGTAGCCTACATATTGCGTTTTTTTTTTAATTTGCTTACCGGGCTAAAGGTTAGCATGCTTAAAATACGCATGTCGTTTTGTTCAACAAATTTAAGTAGATAACTCATCAGTTGTTTGCATCAGAGCGACAATTTTTGAGATAGTTATTAAAACTGTTTAAAGGTTGTCAAACGTTGTTTCTCGTTGTATATCTTTTAATTCTAGAGTTAAATTGATAAATAACGTGTACGAATTTGTTTAACTCATTTGTTTTGGTTACTCGACGGCTCAGTTCTCGTGTAGCCTACATATTGCGTTTTTTTTTTAATTTGCTTACCGGGCTAAAGGTTAGCATGCTTAAAATACGTAAGTCGTTTTGTTCAACAAATTTAAGTAGATAACTCATCAGTTGTTTGCATCAGAGCGACAATTTTTGAGATAGTTATTAAAACTATTTAAAGGTTGTCAAACGTTGTTTCTCGTTGTATATCCTTTAATTCTAGAGTTAAATTGATAAATAACGTGTACGAATTTGTTCAACGCATTTGTTTTGGTTACTCGACGCCTCAGTTATCGTGTAGCCTACATATTGCGTTTTTTTTTTTAATTTGCTTACCGGGCTAAAGGTTAGCATGCTTAAAAACGTAAGTCATTTTGTTCAACAAATTTTAGTAGATAACTCATCAGTTGTTTGCATCAGAGCGACAATTTTTGAGATAGTTATTAAAACTGTTTAAAGGTTGTCAAACGTTGTTTCTCGTTGTATATCCTTTAATTCTAGAGTTAAATTGATAAATAACGTGTACGAATTTGTTTAACGCATTTGTTTTGGTTACTCGACGTCTCCGTTCTCGTGTAGCCTACATATTGCGTTTTTTTTCTAATTTGCTTACCGGGCTAAAGGTTAGCATGCTTAAAATACGTAAGTCGTTTTGTTCAACAAATTTAAGTAGATAACTCATCAGTTGTTTGCATCAGAGCGACAATTTTTGAGATAGTTATTAAAACTGTTTAAAGGTTGTCAAACGTTGTTTCTCGTTATATATCCTTTAATTCTAGAGTTAAATTGATAAATAACGTGTACGAATTTGTTTAACGCATTTGTTTTGGTTACTCGACGTCTCCGTTCTCGTGTAGCCTACATATTGCGTTTTTTTTAATTTGCTTACCGGGCTAAAGGTTAGCATGCTTAAAATACGTAAGTCGTTTTGTTCAACAAATTTAAGTAGATAACTCATCAGTTGTTTGCATCAGAGCGACAATTTTTGAGATAGTTATTAAAACTGTTTAAAGGTTGTCAAACGTTGTTTCAGGTTGTATATCCTTTAATTCTAGAGTTAAATTGATAAATAACGTGTACGAATTTGTTTAACGCATTTGTTTTGGTTACTCGACGTCTCCGTTCTCGTGTAGCCTACATATTGCCTTTTTTTTTAATTTGCTTACCGGGCTAAAGGTTAGCATGCTTAAAATACGTAAGTCGTTTTGTTCAACAAATTTAAGTAGATAACTTATCAGTTGTTTGCATCAGAGCGACAATTTTTGAGATAGTTATTAAAACTGTTTAAAGGTTGTCAAACGTTGTTTCTCTTGTATATCCTTTAATTCTAGAGTTAAATTGATAAATAGCGTGTACGAATTTGTTTAACGCATTTGTTTTGGTTACTCGACGTCTCCGTTCTCGTGTAGCCTACATATTGCGTTTTTTTTTTTAATTTGCTTACCGGGCTAAAGGTTAGCATGCTTAAAATACGTAAGTCGTTTTGTTCAACAAATTTAAGTAGATAACTCCTCAGTTGTTTGCATCAGAGCGACGATTTTTGAGATAGTTATTAAAACTGTTTAAAGGTTGTCAAACGTTGTTTCTCGTTGTATATCCTTTAATTCTAGAGTTAAATTGATAAATAACGTGTACGAATTTGTTTAACGCATTTGTTTTGGTTACTCGACGGCTCCGTTCTCGTGTAGCCTACATATTGCGTTTTTTTTTTAATTTGCTTACTGGGCTAAAGGTTAGCATGCTTAAAATATGTAAGTCGTTTTGTTCAACAAATTTGAGTAGATAACTCATCAGTTGTTTGCATCAGAGCGACAATTTTTGAGATAGTTATTAAAACTGTTTAAAGGTTGTCAAACGTTGTTTCTCGTTGTATATCCTTTAATTCTAGAGTCAAATTGATAAATAACGTGTACGAATTTGTTTAACGCATTTGTTTTGGTTACTCGACGTCTCCGTTCTCGTGTAGCCTACATATTGCGTTTTTTTTTAATTTGCTTACCGGGCTAAAGGTTAGCATGCTTAAAATACGTAAGTCGTTTTGTTCAACAAATTTAAGTAGATAACTCATCAGTTGTTTGCATCAGAGCGACGATTTTTGAGATAGTTATTAAAACTGTTTAAAGGTTGTCAAACGTTGTTTCTCGTTGTATATCCTTTAATTCTAGAGTTAAATTGATAAATAACGTGTACGAATTTGTTTAACGCATTTGTTTTGGTTACTCGACGTCTCCGTTCTCGTGTAGCCTACATATTGCGTTTTTTTTTTTAATTTGCTTACCGGGCTAAAGGGTAGCATGCTTAAAATACGTAAGTCGTTTTGTTCAACAAATTTAAGTAGATAACTCCACAGTTGTTTGCATCAGAGCGACGATTTTTGAGATAGTTATTAAAACTGTTTAAAGGTTGTCAAACGTTGTTTCTCGTTGTATATCCTTTAATTCTAGAGTTAAATTGATAAATAACGTGTACGAATTTGTTTAACGCATTTGTTTTGGTTACTCGACGGCTCCGTTTTCGTGTAGCCTACATATTGCGTTTTTTTTTAATTTGCTTACCGGGCTAAAGTTTAGCATGCTTAAAATATGTAAGTCGTTTTGTTCAACAAATTTGAGTAGATAACTCATCAGTTGTTTGCATCAGAGCGACAATTTTTGATATAGTTATTAAAACTGTTTAAAGGTTGTCAAACGTTGTTTCTCGTTGTATATCCTTTAATTCTAGAGTCAAATTGATAAATAACGTGTACGAATTTGTTTAACGCATTTGTTTTGGTTACTCGACGTCTCCGTTCTCGTGTAGCCTACATATTGCGTTTTTTTTTAATTTGCTTACCGGGCTAAAGGTTAGCATGATTAAAATACGTAAGTCGTTTTGTTCAACAAATTTAAGTAGATAACTCATCAGTTGTTTGCATCAGAGCGACAATTTTTGAGATAGTTATTAAAACTGTTTAAAGGTTGTCAAACGTTGTTTCTCGTTTTATATCCTTTAATTCTAGAGTTAAATTAATAAATAACGTGTACGAATTTGTTTAACGAATTTGTTTTGGTTACTCGACGTCTCCGTTCTCGTGTAGCCTACATATTGCGTTTTTTTTTTAATTTGCTTACCGGGCTAAAGGTTAGCATACTTAAAATACGTAAGTCGTTTTGTTCAACAAATTTTAGTAGATAACTCAGCAGTTGTTTGCATCAGAGCGACAATTTTGGAGATAGTTATTAAAACTGTTTAAAGGTTGTCAAACGTTGTTTCTCGTTGTATATCCTTTAATTCTAGAGTTAAATTGATAAATAACGTGTACGAATTTGTTTAACGCATTTGTTTTGGTTACTCGACGGCTCCGTTCTCGTGTAGCCTACATATTGCGTTTTTTTTTAATTTGCTTACCGGGCTAAAGGTTAGCATGCTTAAAATATGTAAGTCGTTGTGTTCAACAAATTTAAGTAGATAACTCATCAGTTGTTTGCATCAGAGCGACAATTTTTGAGATAGTTATTAAAACTGTTTAAAGGTTGTCAAACGTTGTTTCTCGTTGTATATCCTTTAATTCTAGAATTAAATTGATAAATAACGTGTACGAATTTGTTTAACGCATTTGTTTTGGTTACTCGACGTCTCCGTTCTCGTGTAGCCTACATATTGCGTTTTTTTTTTTTAATTTGCTTACCGGGCTAAAGGTTAGCATACTTAAAATACGTAAGTCGTTTTGTTCAACAAATTTTAGTAGATAACTCAGCAGTTGTTTGCATCAGAGCGACAATTTTTGAGATAGTTATTAAAACTGTTTAAAGGTTGTCAAACGTTAGTTCTCGTTATATATCCTTTAATTCTAGAGTTAAATTGATAAATAACGTGTACGAATTTGTTTAACGCATTTGTTTTGGTTATTCGACGTCTCCGTTCTCGTGTAGCCTACATATTGCTTTTTTTTTTTAATTTGCTTACCGGGCTAAAGGTTAGCATGCTTAAAATACGTAAGTCGTTTTGTTCAACAAATTTAAGTAGATAACTCATCAGTTGTTTGCATCAGAGCGACAATTTTTGAGATAGTTATTAAAACTGTTTAAAGGTTGTCAAACGTTGTTTCTCGTTGTATATCCTTTAATTCTAGAGTCAAATTGATAAATAACGTGTACGAATTTGTTTAACGCATTTGTTTTGGTTACTCGACGTCTCCGTTCTCGTGTAGCCTACATATTGCGTTTTTTTTAATTTGCTTACCGGGCTAAAGGTTAGCATGCTTAAAATATGTAAGTCGTTTTGTTCAACAAATTTGAGTAGATAACTCATCAGTTGTTTGCATCAGAGCGACAATTTTTGAGATAGTTATTAAAACTGTTTAAAGGTTGTCAAACGTTGTTTCTCGTTGTATATCCTTTAATTCTAGAGTTAAATTGATAAATAACGTGTACGAATTTGTTTAACGCATTTGTTTTGGTTACTCGACGTCTCCGTTCTTGTGTAGCCTACATATTGCCTTTTTTTTTTAATTTGCTTACCGGGCTAAAGGTTAGCATGCTTAAAATACGTAAGTCGTTTTGTTCAACAAATTTAAGTAGATAACTCATCAGTTGTTTGCATCAGAGCGACAATTTTTGAGATAGTTATTAAAACTGTTTAAAGGTTGTCAAACGTTGTTTCTCGTTGTATATCCTTTAATTCTAGAGTTAAATTGATAAATAACGTGTACGAATTTGTTTAACGCATTTGTTTTGGTTACTCGACGTCTCCGTTCTCGTGTAGCCTACATATTGCGTTTTTTTTTAATTTGCTTACCGGGCTAAAGGTTAGCATGATTAAAATACGTAAGTCGTTTTGTTCAACAAATTTAAGTAGATAACTCATCAGTTGTTTGCATCAGAGCGACAATTTTTGAGATAGTTATTAAAACTGTTTAAAGGTTGTCAAACGTTGTTTCTCGTTGTATATCCTTTAATTCTAGAGTTAAATTGATAAATAACGTGTACGAATTTGTTTAACGCATTTGTTTTGGTTACTCGACGGCTCCGTTTTCGTGTAGCCTACATATTGCGTTTTTTTTTAATTTGCTTACCGGGCTAAAGTTTAGCATGCTTAAAATATGTAAGTCGTTTTGTTCAACAAATTTGAGTAGATAACTCATCAGTTGTTTGCATCAGAGCGACAATTTTTGATATAGTTATTAAAACTGTTTAAAGGTTGTCAAACGTTGTTTCTCGTTGTATATCCTTTAATTCTAGAGTCAAATTGATAAATAACGTGTACGAATTTGTTTAACGCATTTGTTTTGGTTACTCGACGTCTCCGTTCTCGTGTAGCCTACATATTGCGTTTTTTTTTAATTTGCTTACCGGGCTAAAGGTTAGCATGATTAAAATACGTAAGTCGTTTTGTTCAACAAATTTAAGTAGATAACTCATCAGTTGTTTGCATCAGAGCGACAATTTTTGAGATAGTTATTAAAACTGTTTAAAGGTTGTCAAACGTTGTTTCTCGTTTTATATCCTTTAATTCTAGAGTTAAATTAATAAATAACGTGTACGAATTTGTTTAACGAATTTGTTTTGGTTACTCGACGTCTCCGTTCTCGTGTAGCCTACATATTGCGTTTTTTTTTTAATTTGCTTACCGGGCTAAAGGTTAGCATACTTAAAATACGTAAGTCGTTTTGTTCAACAAATTTTAGTAGATAACTCAGCAGTTGTTTGCATCAGAGCGACAATTTTGGAGATAGTTATTAAAACTGTTTAAAGGTTGTCAAACGTTGTTTCTCGTTGTATATCCTTTAATTCTAGAGTTAAATTGATAAATAACGTGTACGAATTTGTTTAACGCATTTGTTTTGGTTACTCGACGGCTCCGTTCTCGTGTAGCCTACATATTGCGTTTTTTTTTAATTTGCTTACCGGGCTAAAGGTTAGCATGCTTAAAATATGTAAGTCGTTGTGTTCAACAAATTTAAGTAGATAACTCATCAGTTGTTTGCATCAGAGCGACAATTTTTGAGATAGTTATTAAAACTGTTTAAAGGTTGTCAAACGTTGTTTCTCGTTGTATATCCTTTAATTCTAGAATTAAATTGATAAATAACGTGTACGAATTTGTTTAACGCATTTGTTTTGGTTACTCGACGTCTCCGTTCTCGTGTAGCCTACATATTGCGTTTTTTTTTTTTAATTTGCTTACCGGGCTAAAGGTTAGCATACTTAAAATACGTAAGTCGTTTTGTTCAACAAATTTTAGTAGATAACTCAGCAGTTGTTTGCATCAGAGCGACAATTTTTGAGATAGTTATTAAAACTGTTTAAAGGTTGTCAAACGTTAGTTCTCGTTATATATCCTTTAATTCTAGAGTTAAATTGATAAATAACGTGTACGAATTTGTTTAACGCATTTGTTTTGGTTATTCGACGTCTCCGTTCTCGTGTAGCCTACATATTGCTTTTTTTTTTTAATTTGCTTACCGGGCTAAAGGTTAGCATGCTTAAAATACGTAAGTCGTTTTGTTCAACAAATTTAAGTAGATAACTCATCAGTTGTTTGCATCAGAGCGACAATTTTTGAGATAGTTATTAAAACTGTTTAAAGGTTGTCAAACGTTGTTTCTCGTTGTATATCCTTTAATTCTAGAGTCAAATTGATAAATAACGTGTACGAATTTGTTTAACGCATTTGTTTTGGTTACTCGACGTCTCCGTTCTCGTGTAGCCTACATATTGCGTTTTTTTTAATTTGCTTACCGGGCTAAAGGTTAGCATGCTTAAAATATGTAAGTCGTTTTGTTCAACAAATTTGAGTAGATAACTCATCAGTTGTTTGCATCAGAGCGACAATTTTTGAGATAGTTATTAAAACTGTTTAAAGGTTGTCAAACGTTGTTTCTCGTTGTATATCCTTTAATTCTAGAGTTAAATTGATAAATAACGTGTACGAATTTGTTTAACGCATTTGTTTTGGTTACTCGACGTCTCCGTTCTTGTGTAGCCTACATATTGCCTTTTTTTTTTAATTTGCTTACCGGGCTAAAGGTTAGCATGCTTAAAATACGTAAGTCGTTTTGTTCAACAAATTTAAGTAGATAACTCCACAGTTGTTTGCATCAGAGCGACGATTTTTGAGATAGTTATTAAAACTGTTTAAAGGTTGTCAAACGTTGTTTCTCGTTGTATATCCTTCAATTCTAGAGTCAAATTGATAAATAACGTGTACGAATTTGTTTAACGCATTTGTTTTGGTTACTCGACGTCTCCGTTCTCGTGTAGCCTACATATTGCGTTTTTTTTTTTTAATTTGCTTACCGGGCTAAAGGTTAGCATGCTTAAAATACGTAAGTCGTTTTGTTCAACAAATTTGAGTAGATAACTCATCAGTTGTTTGCATCAGAGCGACAATTTTTGAGATAGTTATTAAAACTGTTTAAAGGTTGTCAAACGTTGTTTCTCGTTGTATATCCTTTAATTCTAGAGTTAAATTGATAAATAACGTGTACGAATTTGTTTAACGCATTTGTTTTGGTTACTCGACGGTTCCGTTCTCGTGTAGCCTACATATTGCGTTTTTTTTTTAATTTGCTTACCGGGCTAAAGGTTAGCATGCTTAAAATACGTAAGTCGTTTTGTTCAACAAATTTAAGTAGATAACTCCTCAGTTGTTTGCATCAGAGCGACAATTTTTGAGATAGTTATTAAAACTGTTTAAAGGTTGTCAAACGTTGTTTCTCGTTGTATATCTTTTAATTCTAGAATTAAATTGATAAATAACGTGTACGAATTTGTTTAACGCATTTGTTTTGGTTACTCGACGGCTCCGTTCTCGTGTAGCCTACATATTGCGTTTTTTTTTTAATTTGCTTACCGGGCTAAAGGTTAGCATGCTTAAAATATGTAAGTCGTTTTGTTCAACAAATTTGAGTAGATAACTCATCAGTTGTTTGCATCAGAGCGACAATTTTTGAGATAGTTATTAAAACTGTTTAAAGGTTGTCAAACGTTGTTTCTCGTTGTATATCCTTTAATTCTAGAGTTAAATTGATAAATAACGTGTACGAATTTGTTTAACGCATTTGTTTTGGTTACTCGACGTCTCCGTTCTCGTGTAGCCTACATATTGCGTTTTTTTTTTAATTTGCTTACCGGGCTAAAGGTTAGCATGCTTAAAATACGCAAGTCGTTTTGTTCAACAAATTTAAGTAGATAACTCATCAGTTGTTTGCATCAGAGCGACAATTTTTGAGATAGTTATTAAAACTGTTTAAAGGTTGTCAAACGTTGTTTCTCGTTGTATATCTTTTAATTCTAGAGTTAAATTGATAAATAACGTGTACGAATTTGTTTAACTCATTTGTTTTGGTTACTCGACGGCTCAGTTCTCGTGTAGCCTACATATTGCGTTTTTTTTTTAATTTGCTTACCGGGCTAAAGGTTAGCATGCTTAAAATACGTAAGTCGTTTTGTTCAACAAATTTAAGTAGATAACTCATCAGTTGTTTGCATCAGAGCGACAATTTTTGAGATAGTTATTAAAACTATTTAAAGGTTGTCAAACGTTGTTTCTCGTTGTATATCCTTTAATTCTAGAGTTAAATTGATAAATAACGTGTACGAATTTGTTTAACGCATTTGTTTTGGTTACTCGACGCCTCAGTTATCGTGTAGCCTACATATTGCGTTTTTTTTTTTAATTTGCTTACCGGGCTAAAGGTTAGCATGCTTAAAATACGTAAGTCGTTTTGTTCAACAAATTTTAGTAGATAACTCATCAGTTGTTTGCATCAGAGCGACAATTTTTGAGATAGTTATTAAAACTGTTTAAAGGTTGTCAAACGTTGTTTCTCGTTGTATATCCTTTAATTCTAGAGTTAAATTGATAAATAACGTGTACGAATTTGTTTAACGCATTTGTTTTGGTTACTCGACGTCTCCGTTCTCGTGTAGCCTACATATTGCGTTTTTTTTCTAATTTGCTTACCGGGCTAAAGGTTAGCATGCTTAAAATACGTAAGTCGTTTTGTTCAACAAATTTAAGTAGATAACTCATCAGTTGTTTGCATCAGAGCGACAATTTTTGAGATAGTTATTAAAACTGTTTAAAGGTTGTCAAACGTTGTTTCTCGTTATATATCCTTTAATTCTAGAGTTAAATTGATAAATAACGTGTACGAATTTGTTTAACGCATTTGTTTTGGTTACTCGACGTCTCCGTTCTCGTGTAGCCTACATATTGCGTTTTTTTTAATTTGCTTACCGGGCTAAAGGTTAGCATGCTTAAAATACGTAAGTCGTTTTGTTCAACAAATTTAAGTAGATAACTCATCAGTTGTTTGCATCAGAGCGACAATTTTTGAGATAGTTATTAAAACTGTTTAAAGGTTGTCAAACGTTGTTTCAGGTTGTATATCCTTTAATTCTAGAGTTAAATTGATAAATAACGTGTACGAATTTGTTTAACGCATTTGTTTTGGTTACTCGACGTCTCCGTTCTCGTGTAGCCTACATATTGCCTTTTTTTTTAATTTGCTTACCGGGCTAAAGGTTAGCATGCTTAAAATACGTAAGTCGTTTTGTTCAACAAATTTAAGTAGATAACTTATCAGTTGTTTGCATCAGAGCGACAATTTTTGAGATAGTTATTAAAACTGTTTAAAGGTTGTCAAACGTTGTTTCTCTTGTATATCCTTTAATTCTAGAGTTAAATTGATAAATAGCGTGTACGAATTTGTTTAACGCATTTGTTTTGGTTACTCGACGTCTCCGTTCTCGTGTAGCCTACATATTGCGTTTTTTTTTTTAATTTGCTTACCGGGCTAAAGGTTAGCATGCTTAAAATACGTAAGTCGTTTTGTTCAACAAATTTAAGTAGATAACTCCTCAGTTGTTTGCATCAGAGCGACGATTTTTGAGATAGTTATTAAAACTGTTTAAAGGTTGTCAAACGTTGTTTCTCGTTGTATATCCTTTAATTCTAGAGTTAAATTGATAAATAACGTGTACGAATTTGTTTAACGCATTTGTTTTGGTTACTCGACGGCTCCGTTCTCGTGTAGCCTACATATTGCGTTTTTTTTTTTAATTTGCTTACTGGGCTAAAGGTTAGCATGCTTAAAATATGTAAGTCGTTTTGTTCAACAAATTTGAGTAGATAACTCATCAGTTGGTTGCATCAGAGCGACAATTTTTGAGATAGTTATTAAAACTGTTTAAAGGTTGTCAAACGTTGTTTCTCGTTGTATATCCTTTAATTCTAGAGTCAAATTGATAAATAACGTGTACGAATTTGTTTAACGCATTTGTTTTGGTTACTCGACGTCTCCGTTCTCGTGTAGCCTACATATTGCGTTTTTTTTTAATTTGCTTACCGGGCTAAAGGTTAGCATGCTTAAAATACGTAAGTCGTTTTGTTCAACAAATTTAAGTAGATAACTCATCAGTTGTTTGCATCAGAGCGACGATTTTTGAGATAGTTATTAAAACTGTTTAAAGGTTGTCAAACGTTGTTTCTCGTTGTATATCCTTTAATTCTAGAGTTAAATTGATAAATAACGTGTACGAATTTGTTTAACGCATTTGTTTTGGTTACTCGACGTCTCCGTTCTCGTGTAGCCTACATATTGCGTTTTTTTTTTTAATTTGCTTACCGGGCTAAAGGGTAGCATGCTTAAAATACGTAAGTCGTTTTGTTCAACAAATTTAAGTAGATAACTCCACAGTTGTTTGCATCAGAGCGACGATTTTTGAGATAGTTATTAAAACTGTTTAAAGGTTGTCAAACGTTGTTTCTCGTTGTATATCCTTTAATTCTAGAGTTAAATTGATAAATAACGTGTACGAATTTGTTTAACGCATTTGTTTTGGTTACTCGACGGCTCCGTTTTCGTGTAGCCTACATATTGCGTTTTTTTTTAATTTGCTTACCGGGCTAAAGTTTAGCATGCTTAAAATATGTAAGTCGTTTTGTTCAACAAATTTGAGTAGATAACTCATCAGTTGTTTGCATCAGAGCGACAATTTTTGATATAGTTATTAAAACTGTTTAAAGGTTGTCAAACGTTGTTTCTCGTTGTATATCCTTTAATTCTAGAGTCAAATTGATAAATAACGTGTACGAATTTGTTTAACGCATTTGTTTTGGTTACTCGACGTCTCCGTTCTCGTGTAGCCTACATATTGCGTTTTTTTTTAATTTGCTTACCGGGCTAAAGGTTAGCATGATTAAAATACGTAAGTCGTTTTGTTCAACAAATTTAAGTAGATAACTCATCAGTTGTTTGCATCAGAGCGACAATTTTTGAGATAGTTATTAAAACTGTTTAAAGGTTGTCAAACGTTGTTTCTCGTTTTATATCCTTTAATTCTAGAGTTAAATTAATAAATAACGTGTACGAATTTGTTTAACGAATTTGTTTTGGTTACTCGACGTCTCCGTTCTCGTGTAGCCTACATATTGCGTTTTTTTTTTAATTTGCTTACCGGGCTAAAGGTTAGCATACTTAAAATACGTAAGTCGTTTTGTTCAACAAATTTTAGTAGATAACTCAGCAGTTGTTTGCATCAGAGCGACAATTTTGGAGATAGTTATTAAAACTGTTTAAAGGTTGTCAAACGTTGTTTCTCGTTGTATATCCTTTAATTCTAGAGTTAAATTGATAAATAACGTGTACGAATTTGTTTAACGCATTTGTTTTGGTTACTCGACGGCTCCGTTCTCGTGTAGCCTACATATTGCGTTTTTTTTTAATTTGCTTACCGGGCTAAAGGTTAGCATGCTTAAAATATGTAAGTCGTTGTGTTCAACAAATTTAAGTAGATAACTCATCAGTTGTTTGCATCAGAGCGACAATTTTTGAGATAGTTATTAAAACTGTTTAAAGGTTGTCAAACGTTGTTTCTCGTTGTATATCCTTTAATTCTAGAATTAAATTGATAAATAACGTGTACGAATTTGTTTAACGCATTTGTTTTGGTTACTCGACGTCTCCGTTCTCGTGTAGCCTACATATTGCGTTTTTTTTTTTTAATTTGCTTACCGGGCTAAAGGTTAGCATACTTAAAATACGTAAGTCGTTTTGTTCAACAAATTTTAGTAGATAACTCAGCAGTTGTTTGCATCAGAGCGACAATTTTTGAGATAGTTATTAAAACTGTTTAAAGGTTGTCAAACGTTAGTTCTCGTTATATATCCTTTAATTCTAGAGTTAAATTGATAAATAACGTGTACGAATTTGTTTAACGCATTTGTTTTGGTTATTCGACGTCTCCGTTCTCGTGTAGCCTACATATTGCTTTTTTTTTTTAATTTGCTTACCGGGCTAAAGGTTAGCATGCTTAAAATACGTAAGTCGTTTTGTTCAACAAATTTAAGTAGATAACTCATCAGTTGTTTGCATCAGAGCGACAATTTTTGAGATAGTTATTAAAACTGTTTAAAGGTTGTCAAACGTTGTTTCTCGTTGTATATCCTTTAATTCTAGAGTCAAATTGATAAATAACGTGTACGAATTTGTTTAACGCATTTGTTTTGGTTACTCGACGTCTCCGTTCTCGTGTAGCCTACATATTGCGTTTTTTTTAATTTGCTTACCGGGCTAAAGGTTAGCATGCTTAAAATATGTAAGTCGTTTTGTTCAACAAATTTGAGTAGATAACTCATCAGTTGTTTGCATCAGAGCGACAATTTTTGAGATAGTTATTAAAACTGTTTAAAGGTTGTCAAACGTTGTTTCTCGTTGTATATCCTTTAATTCTAGAGTTAAATTGATAAATAACGTGTACGAATTTGTTTAACGCATTTGTTTTGGTTACTCGACGTCTCCGTTCTTGTGTAGCCTACATATTGCCTTTTTTTTTTAATTTGCTTACCGGGCTAAAGGTTAGCATGCTTAAAATACGTAAGTCGTTTTGTTCAACAAATTTAAGTAGATAACTCATCAGTTGTTTGCATCAGAGCGACAATTTTTGAGATAGTTATTAAAACTGTTTAAAGGTTGTCAAACGTTGTTTCTCGTTGTATGTCCTTTAATTCTAGAGTTAAATTGATAAATAACGTGTACGAATTTGTTTAACGCATTTGTTTTGGTTACTCGACGTCTCCGTTCTCGTGTAGCCTACATATTGCGTTTTTTTTTAATTTGCTTACCGGGCTAAAGGTTAGCATGCTTAAAATACGTAAGTCGTTTTGTTCAACAAATTTAAGTAGATAACTCCTCAGTTGTTTGCATCAGAGCGACGATTTTTGAGATAGTTATTAAAACTGTTTAAAGGTTGTCAAACGTTGTTTCTCGTTGTATATCCTTTAATTCTAGAGTTAAATTGATAAATAACGTGTACGAATTTGTTTAACGCATTTGGTTTGGTTACTGGACGGCTCCGTTCTCGTGTAGCCTACATATTGCGTTTTTTTTTTAATTTGCTTACCGGGCTAAAGGTTAGCATGCTTAAAATATGTAAGTCGTTTTGTTCAACAAATTTGAGTAGATAACTCATCAGTTGTTTGCATCAGAGCGACAATTTTTGAGATAGTTATTAAAACTGTTTAAAGGTTGTCAAACGTTGTTTCTCGTTGTATATCCTTTAATTCTAGAGTCAAATTGATAAATAACGTGTACGAATTTGTTTAACGCATTTGTTTTGGTTACTCGACGTCTCCGTTCTCGTGTAGCCTACATATTGCGTTTTTTTTTTAATTTGCTTACCGGGCTAAAGGTTAGCATGCTTAAAATACGTAAGTCGTTTTGTTCAACAAATTTAAGTAGATAACTCATCAGTTGTTTGCATCAGAGCGACAATTTTTGAGATAGTTATTAAAACTGTTTAAAGGTTGTCAAACGTTGTTTCTCGTTGTATATCCTTTAATTCTAGAGTTAAATTGATAAATAACGTGTACGAATTTGTTTAACGCATTTGTTTTGGTTACTCGACGGCTCCGTTCTCGTGTAGCCTACATATTGCGTTTTTTTTTTAATTTGCTTACCGGGCTAAAGGTTAGCATGCTTAAAATACGTAAGTCGTTTTGTTCAACAAATTTAAGTAGATAACTCATCATTTGTTTGCATCAGAGCGACAATTTTTGAGATAGTTATTAAAACTGTTTAAAGGTTGTCAAACGTTGTTTCTCGTTGTATATCCTTTAATTCTAGAGTTAAATTGATAAATAACGTGTACGAATTTGTTTAACGCATTTGTTTTGGTTACTCGACGTCTCCGTTTTCGTGTAGCATACATATTGCGTTTTTTTTCTAAGTTGCTTGCCGGGCTAAAGGTTAGCATGCTTAAAATACGTAAGACGTTTTGTTCAACAAATTTAAGTAGATAACTCCTCAGTTGTTTGCATCAGAGCGACAATTTTTGAGATAGTTATTAAAACTGTTTAAAGGTTGTCAAACGTTGTTTCTCGTTGTATATCCTTTAATTCTAGAGTTAAATTGATAAATAACGTGTACGAATTTGTTTAACGCATTTGTTTTGGTTACCCGACTTCTCCGTTCTCGTGTAGCCTACATATTGCGTTTTTTTTTAATTTGCTTACCGGGCTAAAGGTTAGCATGCTTAAAATACGTAAGTTGTTTTGTTCAACAAATTTAAGTAGATAACTCCTCAGTTGTTTGCATCAGGGCGACAATTTTTGAGATAGTTATTAAAACTGTTTAAAGGTTGTCAAACGTAGTTTCTCGTTGTATATCCTTTAATTCTAGAGTTAAATTGATAAATAACGTGTACGATTTTGTTTAACGCATTTGTTTTGGTTACTCGACGGCTCCGTTCTCGTGTAGCCTACATATTGCGTTTTTTTTTTAATTTGCTTACCGGGCTAAAGGTTAGCATGCTTAAAATACGTAAGTCGTTTTGTTCAACAAATTTAAGTAGATAACTCATCAGTTGTTTGCATCAGAGCCACAATTTTTGAGATAGTTATTAAAACTGTTTAAAGGTTGTCAAACGTTGTTTCTCGTTGTATATCTTTTAATTCTAGAGTTAAATTGATAAATAACGTGTACGAATTTGTTTAACGCATTTGTTTTGGTTACTCGACGTCTCCGTTCTCGTGTAGCCTACATATTGCGTTTTTTTTTTAATTTGCTTACCGGGCTAAAGGTTAGCATGCTTAAAATACGTAAGTCGTTTTGTTCAACAAATTTAAGTAGATAACTCCTCAGTTGTTTGCATCAGAGCGACAATTTTTGAGATAGTTATTAAAACTATTTAAAGGTTGTCAAACGTTGTTTCTCGTTGTATATCCTTTAATTCTAGAGTTAAATTGATAAATAACGTGTACGAATTTGTTTAACGCATTTGTTTTGGTTACTCGACGGTTCCGTTCTCGTGTAGCTTACATATTGCGTTTTTTTTTTAATTTGCTTACCGGGCTAAAGGTTAGCATGCTTAAAATACGTAAGTCGTTTTGTTCAACAAATTTAAGTAGATAACTCCTCAGTTGTTTGCATCAGAGCGACAATTTTTGAGATAGTTATTAAAACTGTTTAAAGGTTGTCAAACGTTGTTTCTCGTTGTATATCCTTCAATTCTAGAGTCAAATAGATAAATAACGTGTACGAATTTGTTTAACGCATTTGTTTTGGTTACTCGACGTCTCCGTTCTCGTGTAGCCTACATATTGCGTTTTTTTTTTTAATTTGCTTACCGGGCTAAAGGTTAGCATGCTTAAAATACGTAAGTCGTTTTGTTCAACAAATTTAAGTAGATAACTCATCAGTTGTTTGCATCAGAGCGACAATTTTTGAGATAGTTATTAAAACTGTTTAAAGGTTGTCAAACGTTGTTTCTCGTTGTATATCCTTTAATTCTAGAGTTAAATTGATATATAACGTGTACGAATTTGTTTAACGCATTTGTTTTGGTTACTCGACGGCTCAGTTCTCGTGTAGCCTACATATTGCGTTTTTTTTTTTAATTTGCTTACCGGGCTAAAGGTTAGCATGCTTAAAATACGTAAGTCGTTTTGTTCAACAAATTTAAGTAGATAACTCATCAGTTGTTTGCATCAGAGCGACAATTTTTGAGATAGTTATTAAAACTGTTTAAAGGTTGTCAAACGTTGTTTCTCGTTTTATATCCTTTAATTCTAGAGTTAAATTGATAAATAACGTGTACGAATTTGTTTAACGCATTTATTTTGGTTACTCGACGTCTCCGTTCTCGTGTAGCCTACATATTGCGTTTTTTTTTTAATTTGCTTACCGGGCTAAAGGTTAGCATGCTTAAAATACGTAAGTCGTTTTGTTCAACAAATTTAAGGAGATAACTCATCAGTTGTTTGCATCAGAGCGACAATTTTTGAGATAGTTATTAAAACTGTTTAAAGGTTGTCAAACGTTGTTTCTCGTTGTATATCCTTTAATTCTAGAGTTAAATTGATAAATAACGTGTACGAATTTGTTTAACGCATTTGTTTTGGTTACTCGACGGCTCCGTTCTCGTGTAGCCTACATATTGCGTTTTTTTTTTAATTTGCTTACCGGGCTAAAGATTAGCATGCTTAAAATATGTAAGTCGTTTTGTTCAACAAATTTGAGTAGATAACTCATCAGTTGTTTGCATCAGAGCGACAATTTTTGAGATAGTTATTAAAACGGTTTAAAGGTTGTCAAACGTTGTTTCTCGTTGTATATCCTTTAATTCTAGAGTCAAATTGATAAATAACGTGTACGAATTTGTTTAACGCATTTGTTTTGGTTACTCGACGTCTCCGTTCTCGTGTAGCCTAAATATTGCGTTTTTTTTTTAATTTGCTTACCGGGCTAAAGGTTAGCATGCTTAAAATACGTAAGTCGTTTTGTTCAACAAATTTAAGTAGATAACTCATCAGTTGTTTGCATCAGAGCGACAATTTTTGAGATAGTTATTAAAACTGTTTAAAGGTTGTCAAACGTTGTTTCTCGTTGTATATCCTTTAATTCTAGAGTTAAATTGATAAATAACGTGTACGAATTTGTTTAACGCATTTGTTTTGGTTACTCGACGTCTCCGTTCTCGTGTAGCCTACATATTGCGTTTTTTTTCTAAGTTGCTTGCCGGGCTAAAGGTTAGCATGCTTAAAATACGTAAGACGTTTTGTTCAACAAATTTAAGTAGATAACTCCTCAGTTGTTTGCATCAGAGCGACAATTTTTGAGATAGTTATTAAAACTGTTTAAAGGTTGTCAAACGTTGTTTCTCGTTGTATATCCTTTAATTCTAGAGTTAAATTGATAAATAACGTGTACGAATTTGTTTAACGCATTTGTTTTGGTTATCCGACTTCTCCGTTCTCGTGTAGCCTACATATTGCGTTTTTTTTTAATTTGCTTACCGGGCTAAAGGTTAGCATGCTTAAAATACGTAAGTTGTTTTGTTCAACAAATTTAAGTAGATAACTCCTCAGTTGTTTGCATCAGGGCGACAATTTTTGAGATAGTTATTAAAACTGTTTAAAGGTTGTCAAACGTTGTTTCTCGTTGTATATCCTTTAATTCTAGAGTTAAATTGATAAATAACGTGTACGATTTGTTTAACGCATTTGTTTTGGTTACTCGACGGCTCCGTTCTCGTGTAGCCTACATATTGCGTTTTTTTTTAATTTGCTTACCGGGCTAAAGGTTAGCATGCTTAAAATACGTAAGTCGTTTTGTTCAACAAATTTAAGTAGATAACTCATCAGTTGTTTGCATCAGAGCCACAATTTTTGAGATAGTTATTAAAACTGTTTAAAGGTTGTCAAACGTTGTTTCTCGTTGTATATCCTTTAATTCTAGAGTTAAATTGATAAATAACGTGTACGAATTTGTTTAACGCATTTGTTTTGGTTACTCGACGGTTCCGTTCTCGTGTAGCTTACATATTGCGTTTTTTTTTTAATTTGCTTACCGGGCTAAAGGCTAGCATGCTTAAAATACGTAAGTCGTTTTGTTCAACAAATTTAAGTAGATAACTCCTCAGTTGTTTGCATCAGAGCGACAATTTTTGAGATAGTTATTAAAACTGTTTAAAGGTTGTCAAACGTTGTTTCTCGTTGTATATCCTTCAATTCTAGAGTCAAATAGATAAATAACGTGTACGAATTTTTTTAAGGCATTTGTTTTGGTTACTCGACGTCTCCGTTCTCGTGTAGCCTACATATTGCGTTTTTTTTTTTAATTTGCTTACCGGGCTAAAGGTTAGCATGCTTAAAATACGTAAGTCGTTTTGTTCAACAAATTTAAGGAGATAACTCATCAGTTGTTTGCATCAGAGCGACAATTTTTGAGATAGTTATTAAAACTGTTTAAAGGTTGTCAAACGTTGTTTCTCGTTGTATATCCTTTAATTCTAGGGTTAAATTGATAAATAACGTGTACGAATTTGTTTAACGCATTTGTTTTGGTTACTCGACGGCTCCGTTCTCGTGTAGCCTACATATTGCGTTTTTTTTTTAATTTGCTTACCGGGCTAAAGATTAGCATGCTTAAAATATGTAAGTCGTTTTGTTCAACAAATTTGAGTAGATAACTCATCAGTTGTTTGCATCAGAGCGACAATTTTTGAGATAGTTATTAAAACGGTTTAAAGGTTGTCAAACGTTGTTTCTCGTTGTATATCCTTTAATTCTAGAGTCAAATTGATAAATAACGTGTACGAATTTGTTTAACGCATTTGTTTTGGTTACTCGACGTCTCCGTTCTCGTGTAGCCTAAATATTGCGTTTTTTTTTTAATTTGCTTACCGGGCTAAAGTTTAGCATGCTTAAAATACGTAAGTCGTTTTGTTCAACAAATTTAAGTAGATAACTCATCAGTTGTTTGCATCAGAGCGACAATTTTTGAGATAGTTATTAAAACTGTTTAAAGGTTGTCAAACGTTGTTTCTCGTTGTATATCCTTTAATTCTAGAGTTAAATTGATAAATAACGTGTACGAATTTGTTTAACGCATTTGTTTTGGTTACTCGACGGCTCCGTTCTCGTGTAGCCTACATATTGCGTTTTTTTTTTTAATTTGCTTACCGGGCTAAAGGTTAGCATGCTTAAAATACGTAAGTCGTTTTGTTCAACAAATTTAAGTAGATAACTCATCAGTTGTTTGCATCAGAGCGACAATTTTTGAGATAGTTATTAAAACTGTTTAAAGGTTGTCAAACGTTGTTTCTCGTTGTATATCCTTTAATTCTAGAGTTAAATTGATAAATAACGTGTACGAATTTGTTTAACGCATTTGTTTTGGTTACTCGACGTCTCCGTTCTCGTGTAGCCTACATATTGCGTTTTTTTTTCTAAGTTGCTTACCGGGCTAAAGGTTAGCATGCTTAAAATACGTAAGTCGTTTTGTTCAACAAATTTAAGTAGATAACTCCTCAGTTGTTTGCATCAGAGCGACAATTTTTGAGATAGTTATTAAAACTGTTTAAAGGTTGTAAAACGTTGTTTCTCGTTGTATATCCTTTAATTCTAGAGTTAAATTGATAAATAACGTATACGAATTTGTTTAACGCATTTGTTTTGGTTACCCGACTTCTCCGTTCTCGTGTAGCCTACATATTGCGTTTTTTTTAATTTGCTTACCGGGCTAAAGGTTAGCATGCTTAAAATACGTAAGTTGTTTTGTTCAACAAATTTAAGTAGATAACTCCTCAGTTGTTTGCATCAGAGCGACAATTTTTGAGATAGTTATTAAAACTGTTTAAAGGTTGTCAAACGTTGTTTCTCGTTGTATATCCTTTAATTCTAGAGTCAAGTTGATAAATAACGTGTACGAATTTGTTTAACGCATTTGTTTTGGTTACTCGACGTCTACGTTCTCGTGTAGCCTACATATTGCGTTTTTTTTTTTAATTTGCTTACCGGGCTAAAGGTTAGCATGCTTAAAATACGTAAGTCGTTTTGTTCAACAAATTTAAGTAGATAACTCATCAGTTGTTTGCATCAGAGCGACAATTTTTGAGATAGTTATTAAAACTGTTTAAAGGTTGTCAAACGTTGTTTCTCGTTGTATATCCTTTAATTCTAGAGTTAAATTGATAAATAACGTGTACGAATTTGTTTAACGCATTTGTTTTGGTTACTCGACGTCTCCGTTCTCGTGTAGCCTACATATTGCGTTTTTTTTTTAATTTGCTTACCGGGCTAAAGATTAGCATGCTTAAAATATGTAAGTCGTTTTGTTCAACAAATTTGAGTAGATAACTCATCAGTTGTTTGCATCAGAGCGACAATTTTTGAGATAGTTATTAAAACGGTTTAAAGGTTGTCAAACGTTGTTTCTCGTTGTATATCCTTTAATTCTAGAGTCAAATTGATAAATAACGTGTACGAATTTGTTTAACGCATTTGTTTTGGTTACTCGACGTCTCCGTTCTCGTGTAGCCTAAATATTGCGTTTTTTTTTTAATTTGCTTACCGGGCTAAAGGTTAGCATGCTTAAAATACGTAAGTCGTTTTGTTCAACAAATTTAAGTAGATAACTCATCAGTTGTTTGCATCAGAGCGACAATTTTTGAGATAGTTATTAAAACTGTTTAAAGGTTGTCAAACGTTGTTTCTCGTTGTATATCCTTTAATTCTAGAGTTAAATTGATAAATAACGTGTACGAATTTGTTTAACGCATTTGTTTTGGTTACTCGACGGCTCCGTTCTCGTGTAGCCTACATATTGCGTTTTTTTTTTAATTTGCTTACCGGGCTAAAGGTTAGCATGCTTAAAATACGTAAGTCGTTTTGTTCAACAAATTTAAGTAGATAACTCATCAGTTGTTTGCATCAGAGCGACAATTTTTGAGATAGTTATTAAAACTGTTTAAAGGTTGTCAAACGTTGTTTCTCGTTGTATATCCTTTAATTCTAGAGTTAAATTGATAAATAACGTGTACGAATTTGTTTAACGCATTTGTTTTGGTTACTCGACGTCTCCGTTCTCGTGTAGCCTACATATTGCGTTTTTTTTTCTAAGTTGCTTACCGGGCTAAAGGTTAGCATGCTTAAAATACGTAAGTCGTTTTGTTCAACAAATTTAAGTAGATAACTCCTCAGTTGTTTGCATCAGAGCGAAAATTTTTGAGATAGTTATTAAAACTGTTTAAAGGTTGTCAAACGTTGTTTCTCGTTGTATATCCTTTAATTCTAGAGTTAAATTGATAAATAACGTGTACGAATTTGTTTAACGCATTTGTTTTGGTTACCCGACTTCTCCGTTCTCGTGTAGCCTACATATTGCGTTTTTTTTTAATTTGCTTACCGGGCTAAAGGTTAGCATGCTTAAAATACGTAAGTTGTTTTGTTCAACAAATTTAAGTAGATAACTCCTCAGTTGTTTGCATCAGAGCGACAATTTTTGAGATAGTTATTAAAACTGTTTAAAGGTTGTCAAACGTTGTTTCTCGTTGTATATCCTTTAATTCTAGAGTTAAATTGATAAATAACGTGTACGAATTTGTTTAACGCATTTGTTTTGGTTACTCGACGGCTCCGTTCTCGTGTAGCCTACATATTGCGTTTTTTTTTTTAATTTGCTTACCGGGCTAAAGATTAGCATGCTTAAAATATGTAAGTCGTTTTGTTCAACAAATTTGAGTAGATAACTCATCAGTTGTTTGCATCAGAGCGACAATTTTTGAGATAGTTATTAAAACTGTTTAAAGGTTGTCAAACGTTGTTTCTCGTTGTATATCCTTTAATTCTAGAGTCAAGTTGATAAATAACGTGTACGAATTTGTTTAACGCATTTGTTTTGGTTACTCGACGTCTCCGTTCTCGTATAGCCTACATATTGCGTTTTTTTTTTTAATTTGCTTACCGGGCTAAAGGTTAGCATGCTTAAAATACGTAAGTCGTTTTGTTCAACAAATTTAAGTAGATAACTCATCAGTTGTTTGCATCAGAGCGACAATTTTTGAGATAGTTATTAAAACTGTTTAAAGGTTGTCAAACGTTGTTTCTCGTTGTATATCCTTTAATTCTAGAGTTAAATTGATAAATAACGTGTACGAATTTGTTTAACGCATTTGTTTTGGTTACTCGACGGCTCCGTTCTCGTGTAGCCTACATATTGCGTTTTTTTTTTTAATTTGCTTACCGGGCTAAAGGTTAGCATGCTTAAAATACGTAAGTCGTTTTGTTCAAAAAATTTAAGTAGATAACTCATCAGTTGTTTGCATCAGAGCGACAATTTTTGAGATAGTTATTAAAACTGTTTAAAGGTTGTCAAACGTTGTTTCTCGTTGTATATCCTTTAATTCTAGAGTTAAATTGATAAATAACGTGTACGAATTTGTTTAACGCATTTGTTTTGGTTACTCGACGGCTCAGTTCTCGTGTAGCCTACATATTGCGTTTTTTTTTTAATTTGCTTACCGGGCTAAAGGTTAGCATGCTTAAAATACGTAAGTCGTTTTGTTCAACAAATTTAAGTAGATAACTCATCAGTTGTTTGCATCAGAGCGACAATTTTTGAGATAGTTATTAAAACTGTTTAAAGGTTGTCAAACGTTGTTTCTCGTTGTATATCCTTTAATTCTAGAGTTAAATTGATAAATAACGTGTACGAATTTGTTTAACGCATTTGTTTTGGTTACTCGACGTCTCCGTTCTCGTGTAGCCTACATATTGCGTTTTTTTTTTAATTTGCTTACCGGGCTAAAGGTTAGCATGCTTAAAATACGTAAGTCGTTTTGTTCAACAAATTTAAGGAGATAACTCATCAGTTGTTTGCATCAGAGCGACAATTTTTGAGATAGTTATTAAAACTGTTTAAAGGTTGTCAAACGTTGTTTCTCGTTGTATATCCTTTAATTCTAGAGTTAAGTTGATAAATAACGTGTACGAATTTGTTTAACGCATTTGTTTTGGTTACTCGACGGCTCCGTTCTCGTGTAGCCTACATATTGCGTTTTTTTTTTTTAATTTGCTTACCGGGCTAAAGATTAGCATGCTTAAAATATGTAAGTCGTTTTGTACAACAAATCTGAGTAGATAACTCATCAGTTGTTTGCATCAGAGCGACAATTTTTGAGATAGTTATTAAAACTGTTTAAAGGTTGTCAAACGTTGTTTCTCGTTGTATATCCTTTAATTCTAGAGTCAAATTGATAAATAACGTGTACGAATTTGTTTAACGCATTTGTTTTGGTTACTCGACGTCTCCGTTCTCGTGTAGCCTACATATTGCGTTTTTTTTTTAATTTGCTTACCGGGCTAAAGGTTAGCATGCTTAAAATACGTAAGTCGTTTTGTTCAACAAATTTAAGTAGATAACTCATCAGTTGTTTGCAGCAGAGCGACGATTTTTGAGATAGTTATTAAAACTGTTTAAAGGTTGTCAAACGTTGTTTCTCGTTGTATATCCTTTAATTCTAGAGTTAAATTGATAAATAACGTGTACGAATTTGTTTAACGCATTTGTTTTGGTTACCAGACTTCTCCGTTCTCGTGTAGCCTACATATTGCGTTTTTTTTTAAATTTGCTTACCGGGCTAAAAGTTAGCATGCTTAAAATACGTAAGTTGTTTTGTTCAACAAATTTAAGTAGATAACTCCTCAGTTGTTTGCATCAGAGCGACAATTTTTGAGATAGTTATTAAAACTGTTTAAAGGTTGTCAAACGTTGTTTCTCGTTGTATATCCTTTAATTCTAGAGTTAAATTGATAAATAACGTGTACGAATTTGTTTAACGCATTTGTTTTGGTTACTCGACGTCTCCGTTCTCGTGTAGCCTACATATTGCGTTTTTTTTTTTAATTTGCTTACCGGGCTAAAGATTAGCATGCTTAAAATATGTAAGTCGTTTTGTTCAACAAATTTGAGTAGATAACTCATCAGTTGTTTGCATCAGAGCGACAATTTTTGAGATAGTTATTAAAACTGTTTAAAGGTTGTCAAACGTTGTTTCTCGTTGTATATCCTTTAATTCTAGAGTCAAGTTGATAAATAACGTGTACGAATTTGTTTAACGCATTTGTTTTGGTTACTCGACGTCTCCGTTCTCGTATAGCCTACATATTGCGTTTTTTTTTTTAATTTGCTTACCGGGCTAAAGGTTAGCATGCTTAAAATACGTAAGTCGTTTTGTTCAACAAATTTAAGTAGATAACTCATCAGTTGTTTGCATCAGAGCGACAATTTTTGAGATAGTTATTAAAACTGTTTAAAGGTTGTCAAACGTTGTTTCTCGTTGTATATCCTTTAATTCTAGAGTTAAATTGATAAATAACGTGTACGAATTTGTTTAACGCATTTGTTTTGGTTACTCGACGTTCTCGTGTAGCCTACTCCTCGTGTAGCGTAGATAACTCCTCAGTTGTTTGCATCAGAGCGACAATTTTTGAGATAGTTATTAAAACTGTTTAAAGGTTGTCAAACGTTGTTTCTCGTTGTATATCCTTTAATTCTAGAGTTAAATTGATAAATAACGTGTACGAATTTGTTTAACGCATTTGTTTTGGTTACCCGACTTCTTCGTTCTCGTGTAGCCTACATATTGCGTTTTTTTTTTTAATTTGCTTACCGGGCTAAAGGTTAGCATGCTTAAAATACGTAAGTCGTTTTGTTCAACAAATTTAAGTAGATAACTCCTCAGGTGTTTGCATCAGAGCGACGATTTTTGAGATAGTTATTAAAACTGTTTAAAGGTTGTCAAACGTTGTTTCTCATTGTATATCCTTTAATTCTAGAGTTAAATTGATAAATAACGTGTACGAATTTGTTTAACGCATTTGTTTTGGTTACTCGACGGCTCCGTTCTCGTGTAGCCTACATATTGCGTTTTTTTTTAATTTGCTTACCGGGCTAAAGGTTAGCATGCTTAAAATACGTAATTCGTTTTGTTCAACAAATTTAAGTAGATAACTCCTCAGTTGTTTGCATCAGAGCGACAATTTTTGAGATAGTTATTAAAACTGTTTAAAGGTTGTCAAACGTTGTTTCTCGTTGTATATCCTTTAATTCTAGAGTTAAATTGATAAATAACGTGTACGAATTTGTTTAACGCATTTGTTTTGGTTACCCGACTTCTCCGTTCTCGTGTAGCCTACATATTGCGTTTTTTTTTTTTTATTTGCTTACCGGGCTAAAGGTTAGCATGCTTAAAATACGTAAGTCGTTTTGTTCAACAAATTTAAGTAGATAACTCCTCAGTTGTTTGCATCAGAGCGACGATTCTTGAGATAGTTATTAAAACTGTTTAAAGGTTGTCAAACGTTGTTTCTCGTTGTATATCCTTTAATTCTATAGTTAAATTGATAAGTAACGTGTACGAATTTGTTTAACGCATTTGTTTTTTGTTACTCGACGGCTCCGTTCTCGTGTAGCCTACATATTGCGTTTTTTTTTTTTAATTTGCTTACCGGGCTAAAGGTTAGCATGCTTAAAATATGTAAGTCGTTTTGTTCAACAAATTTGAGTAGATAACTCATCAGTTGTTTGCATCAGAGCGACAATTTTTGAGATAGTTATTAAAACTGTTTAAAGATTGTCAAACGTTGTTTCTCGTTGTATATCCTTTAATTCTAGAGTTAAATTGATAAATAACGTGTACGAATTTGTTTAACGCATTTGTTTTGGTTACCCGACTTCTCCGTTCTCGTGTAGCCTACATATTGCGTTTTTTTTTAATTTGCTTACCGGGCTAAAGGTTAGCATGCTTAAAATACGTAAGTCGTTTTGTTCAACAAATTCAAGTAGATAACTCCTCAGTTGTTTGCATCAGAGCGACGATTTTTGAGATAGTTATTAAAACTGTTTAAAGGTTGTCAAACGTTGTTTCTCGTTGTATATCCTTTAATTCTAGAGTTAAATTGATAAATAACGTGTACGAATTTGTTTAACGCATTTGTTTTGGTTACTCGACGGCTCCGTTCTCGTGTAGCCTACATATTGCGTTTTTTTTCTAAGTTGCTTACCGGGCTAAAGGTTAGCATGCTTAAAATACGTAAGTCGTTTTGTTCAACAAATTTAAGTAGATAACTCCTCAGTTGTTTGCATCAGACGACAATTTTTGAGATAGTTATTAAAACTGTTTAAAGGTTGTCAAACGTTGTTTCTCGTTGTATATCCTTTAATTCTAGAGTTAATTGATAAATAACGTGTACGAATTTGTTTAACGCATTTGTTTTGGTTACCCGACTTCTCCGTTCTCGTGTAGCCTACATATTGCGTTTTTTTTAATTTGCTTACCGGGCTAAAGGTTAGCATGCTTAAAATACGTAAGTTGTTTTGTTCAACAAATTTAAGTAGATAACTCCTCAGTTGTTTGCATCAGGGCGACAATTTTTGAGATAGTTATTAAAACTGTTTAAAGGTTGTCAAACGTTGTTTCTCGTTGTATATCCTTTAATTCTAGAGTTAAATTGATAAATAACGTGTACGATTTTGTTTAACGCATTTGTTTTGGTTACTCGACGGCTCCGTTCTCGTGTAGCCTACATATTGCGTTTTTTTTTTTAATTTGCTTACCGGGCTAAAGGTTAGCATGCTTAAAATACGTAAGTCGCTTTGTTCAACAAATTTAAGTAGATAACTCATCAGTTGTTTGCATCAGAGCCACAATTTTTGAGATAGTTATTAAAACTGTTTAAAGGTTGTCAAACGTTGTTTCTCGTTGTATATCTTTTAATTCTAGAGTTAAATTGATAAATAACGTGTACGAATTTGTTTAACGCATTTGTTTTGGTTACTCGACGTCTCCGTTCTCGTGTAGCCTACATATTGCGTTTTTTTTTTAATTTGCTTACCGGGCTAAAGGTTAGCATGCTTAAAATACGTAAGTCATTTTGTTCAACAAATTTAAGTAGATAACTCCTCAGTTGTTTGCATCAGAGCGACGATTCTTGAGATAGTTATTAAAACTGTTTAAAGGTTGTCAAACGTTGTTTCTCGTTGTATATCCTTTAATTCTATAGTTAAATTGATAAGTAACGTGTACGAATTTGTTTAACGCATTTGTTTTGGTTACTCGACGGCTCCGTTCTCGTGCAGCCTACATATTGCGTTTTTTTTTTTTTAATTTGCTTACCGGGCTAAAGGTTAGCATGCTTAAAATATGTAAGTCGTTTTGTTCAACAAATTTGAGTAGATAACTCATCAGTTGTTTGCATCAGAGCGACAATTTTTGAGATAGTTATTAAAACTGTTTAAAGGTTGTCAAACGTTGTTTCTTGTTGTATATCCTTTAATTCTAGAGTTAAATTGATAAATAACGTGTACGAATTTGTTTAACGCATTTGTTTTGGTTACCCGACTTCTCCGTTCTCGTGTAGCCTACATATTGCTTTTTTTTTTTTTAATTTGCTTACCGGGCTAAAGGTTAGCATGCTTAAAATACGTAAGTCGTTTTGTTCAACAAATTAAGTAGATAACTCCTCAGTTGTTTGCATCAGAGCGACGATTTTTGAGATAGTTATTAAAACTGTTTAAAGGTTGTCAAACGTTGTTTCTCGTTGTATATCCTTTAATTCTAGATTTAAATTGATAAATAACGTGTACGAATTTGTTTAACGCATTTGTTTTGGTTACTCGACGGCTCCGTTCTCGTGTAGCCTACATATTGCGTTTTTTTTCTAAGTTGCTTACCGGGCTAAAGGTTAGCATGCTTAAAATACGTAAGTCGTTTTGTTCAACAAATTTAAGTAGATAACTCCTTAGTTGTTTGCATCAGAGCGACAATTTTTGAGATAGTTATTAAAACTGTTTAAAGGTTGTCAAACGTTGTTTCTTGTTGTATATCCTTTAATTCTAGAGTTAAATTGATAAATAACGTGTACGAATTTGTTTAACGCATTTGTTTTGGTTACCCGACTTCTCCGTTCTCGTGTAGCCTACATATTGCGTTTTTTTTAATTTGCTTACCGGGCTAAAGGTTAGCATGCTCAAAATACGTAAGTTGTTTTGTTCAACAAATTTAAGTAGATAACTCCTCAGTTGTTTGCATCAGGGCGACAATTTTTGAGATAGTTATTAAAACTGTTTAAAGGTTGTCAAACGTTGTTTCTCGTTGTATATCCTTTAATTCTAGAGTTAAATTGATAAATAACGTGTACGAATTTGTTTAACGCATTTGTTTTGGTTACCCGACTTCTCCGTTCTCGTGTAGCCTACATATTGCGTTTTTTTTAATTTGCTTACCGGGCTAAAGGTTAGCATGCTTAAAATACGTAAGTTGTTTTGTTCAACAAATTTAAGTAGATACCTCCTCAGTTGTTTGCATCAGGGCGACAATTTTTGAGATAGTTATTAAAACTGTTTAAAGGTTGTCAAACGTTGTTTCTCGTGGTATATCCTTTAATTCTAGAGTTAAATTGATAAATAACGTGTACGATTTTGTTTAACGCATTTGTTTTGGTTACTCGACGGCTCCGTCCTCGTGTAGCCTACATATTGCGTTTTTTTTTTAATTTGCTTACCGGGCTAAAGGTTAGCATGCTTAAAATACGTAAGTCGCTTTGTTCAACAAATTTAAGTAGATAACTCATCAGTTGTTTGCATCAGAGCCACAATTTTTGAGATAGTTATTAAAACTGTTTAAAGGTTGTCAAACGTTGTTTCTCGTTGTATATCCTTTAATTCTAGAGTTAAATTGATAAATAACGTGTACGAATTTGTTTAACGAATTTGTTTTGGTTACTCGACGGCTCCGTTCTCGTGTAGCCTACATATTGCGTTTTTTTTTTAATTTGCTTACCGGGCTAAAGGTTAGCATGCTTAAAATTCGTAATTCGTTTTGTTCAACAAATTTAAGTAGATAACTCCTCAGTTGTTTGCATCAGAGCGACAATTTTTGAGATAGTTATTAAAACTGTTTAAAGGTTGTCAAACGTTGTTTCTCGTTGTATATCCTTTAATTCTAGAGTTAAATTGATAAATAACGTGTACGAATTTGTTTAACGCATTTGTTTTGGTTACCCGACTTCTCCGTTCTCGTGTAGCCTACATATTGCGTTTTTTTTTTTTAATTTGCTTACCGGGCTAAAGGTTAGCATGCTTAAAATACGTAAGTCGTTTTGTTCAACAAATTTAAGTAGATAACTCCTCAGGTGTTTGCATCAGAGCGACGATTTTTGAGATAGTTATTAAAACTGTTTAAAGGTTGTCAAACGTTGTTTCTCGTTGTATATCCTTTAATTCTAGAGTTAAATTGATAAATAACGTGTACGAATTTGTTTAACGCATTTGTTTTGGTTACTCGACGGCTCCGTTCTCGAGTAGCCTACATATTGCGTTTTTTTTTTTAATTTGCTTACCGGGCTAAAAGTTAGCATGCTTAAAATACGTAATTCGATTTGTTCAACAAATTTAAGTAGATAACTCCTCAGTTGTTTGCATCAGAGCGACAATTTTTGTGATAGTTATTAAAACTGTTTAAAGGTTGTCAAACGTTGTTTCTCGTTGTATATCCTTTAATTCTATAGTTAAATTGATAAGTAACGTGTACGAATTTGTTTAACGCATTTGTTTTGGTTACTCGACGGCTCCGTTCTCGTGTAGCCTACATATTGCGTTTTTTTTTTTTTAATTTGCTTACCGGGCTAAAGGTTAGCATGCTTAAAATATGTAAGTCGTTTTGTTCAACAAATTTGAGTAGATAACTCATCAGTTGTTTGCATCAGAGCCACAATTTTTGAGATAGTTATTAAAACTGTTTAAAGATTGTCAAACGTTGTTTCTCGTTGTATATCCTTTAATTCTAGAGTTAAATTGATAAATAACGTGTACGAATTTGTTTATCGCATTTGTTTTGGTTACCCGACTTCTCCGTTCTCGTGTAGCCTACATATTGCGTTTTTTTTTTAATTTGCTTACCGGGCTAAAGGTTAGCATGCTTAAAATACGTAAGTCGTTTTGTTCAACAAATTTAAGTAGATAACTCCTCAGTTGTTGCATCAGAGCGACGATTTTTGAGATAGTTATTAAAACTGTTTAAAGGTTGTCAAACGTTGTTTCTCGTTGTATATCCTTTAATTCTAGAGTTAAATTGATAAATAACGTGTACGAATTTGTTTAACGCATTTGTTTTGGTTACTCGACGGCTCCGTTCTCGTGTAGCCTACATATTGCGTTTTTTTTCTAAGTTGCTTACCGGGCTAAAGGTTAGCATGCTTAAAATACGTAAGTCGTTTTGTTCAACAAATTTAAGTAGATAACTCCTCAGTTGTTTGCATCAGAGCGACAATTTTTGAGATAGTTATTAAAACTGTTTAAAGGTTGTCAAACGTTGTTTCTCGTTGTATATCCTTTAATTCTAGAGTTAAATTGATAAATAACGTGTACGAATTTGTTTAACGCATTTGTTTTGGTTACCCGACTTCTCCGTTCTCGTGTAGCCTACATATTGCGTTTTTTTTAATTTGCTTACCGGGCTAAAGGTTAGCATGCTTAAAATACGTAAGTTGTTTTGTTCAACAAATTTAAGTAGATAACTCCTCAGTTGTTTGCATCAGGGCGACAATTTTTGAGATAGTTATTAAAACTGTTTAAAGGTTGTCAAACGTTGTTTCTCGTTGTATATCCTTTAATTCTAGAGTTAAATTGATAAATAACGTGTACGAATTTGTTTAACGCATTTGTTTTGGTTACCCGACTTCTCCGTTCTCGTGTAGCCTACATATTGCGTTTTTTTTAATTTGCTTACCGGGCTAAAGGTTAGCATGCTTAAAATACGTAAGTTGTTTTGTTCAACAAATTTAAGTAGATAACTCCTCAGTTGTTTGCATCAGGGCGACAATTTTTGAGATAGTTATTAAAACTGTTTAAAGGTTGTCAAACGTTGTTTCTCGTTGTATATCCTTTAATTCTAGAGTTAAATTGATAAATAACGTGTACGATTTTGTTTAACGCATTTGTTTTGGTTACTCGACGGCTCCGTTCTCGTGTAGCCTACATATTGCGTTTTTTTTTTAATTTGCTTACCGGGCTAAAGGTTAGCATGCTTAAAATACGTAAGTCGCTTTCTTTGTTCAACAAATTTAAGTAGATAACTCATCAGTTGTTTGCATCAGAGCCACAATTTTTGAGATAGTTATTAAAACTGTTTAAAGGTTGTCAAACGTTGTTTCTCGTTGTATATCTTTTAATTCTAGAGTTAAATTGATAAATAACGTGTACGAATTTGTTTAACGCATTTGTTTTGGTTACCCGACTTCTCCGTTCTCGTGTAGCCTACATATTGCGTTTTTTTTTTAATTTGCTTACCGGGCTAAAGGTTAGCATGCTTAAAATACGTAAGTCGTTTTGTTCAACAAATTTAAGTAGATAACTCCTCAGTTGTTTGCATCAGAGCGACGATTTTTGAGATAGTTATTAAAACTGTTTAAAGGTTGTCAAACGTTGTTTCTCGTTGTATATCCTTTAATTCTAGAGTTAAATTGATAAATAACGTGTACGAATTTGTTTAACGCATTTGTTTTGGTTACCCGACTTCTCCGTTCTCGTGTAGCCTACATATTGCGTTTTTTTTTTAATTTGCTTACCGGGCTAAAGGTTAGCATGCTTAAAATATGTAAGTCGTTTTGTTCAACAAATTTAAGTAGATAACTCCTCAGTTGTTTGCATCAGAGCGACAATTTTTGAGATAGTTATTAAAACTGTTTAAAGGTTGTCAAACGTTGTTTCTCGTTGTATATCCTTTAATTCTAGAGTTAAATTGATAAATAACGTGTACGATTTTGTTTAACGCATTTGTTTTGGTTACTCGACGGCTCCGTTCTCGTGTAGCCTACATATTGCGTTTTTTTTCTAAGTTGCTTACCGGGCTAAAGGTTAGCATGCTTAAAATACGTAAGTCGTTTTGTTCAACAAATTTAAGTAGATAACTCCTCAGTTGTTTGCATCAGAGCGACAATTTTTGAGATAGTTATTAAAACTGTTTAAAGGTTGTCAAACGTTGTTTCTCGTTGTATATCCTTTAATTCTAGAGTTAAATTTATAAATAACGTGTACGATTTTGTTTAACGCATTTGTTTTGGTTACTCGACGGCTCCGTTCTCGTGTAGCCTACATATTGCGTTTTTTTTTTAATTTGCTTACCGGGCTAAAGGTTAGCATGCTTAAAATATGTAAGTCGTTTTGTTCAACAAATTTGAGTAGATAACTCATCAGTTGTTTGCATCAGAGCGACAATTTTTGAGATAGTTATTAAAACTGTTTAAAGATTGTCAAACGTTGTTTCTCGTTGTATATCCTTTAATTCTAGAGTTAAATTGATAAATAACGTGTACGAATTTGTTTAACGCATTTGTTTTGGTTACTCGACGGCTCCGTTCTCGTGTAGCCTACATATTGCGTTTTTTTTCTAAGTTGCTTACCGGGCTAAAGGTTAGCATGCTTAAAATACGTAAGTCGTTTTGTTCAACAAATTTAAGTAGATAACTCCTCAGTTGTTTGCATCAGAGCGACAATTTTTGAGATAGTTATTAAAACTGTTTAAAGGTTGTCAAACGTTGTTTCTCGTTGTATATCCTTTAATTCTAGTGTTAAATTGATAAATAACGTGTACGAATTTGTTTAACGCATTTGTTTTGGTTACCCGACTTCTCCGTTCTCGTGTAGCCTACATATTGCGTTTTTTTTAATTTGCTTACCGGGCTAAAGGTTAGCATGCTTAAAATACGTAAGTTGTTTTGTTCAACAAATTTAAATAGATAACTGCTCAGTTGTTTGCATCAGGGCGACAATTTTTGAGATAGTTATTAAAACTGTTTAAAGGTTGTCAAACGTTGTTTCTCGTTGTATATCCTTTAATTCTAGAGTTAAATTGATAAATAACGTGTACGAATTTGTTTAACGCATTTGTTTTGGTTACCCGACTTCTCCGTTCTCGTGTAGCCTACATATTGCGTTTTTTTTAATTTGCTTAGCGGGCTAAAGGTTAGCATGCTTAAAATACGTAAGTTGTTTTGTTCAACAAATTTAAGTAGATAACTCCTCAGTTGTTTGCATTAGGGCGACAATTTTTGAGATAGTTATTAAAACTGTTTAAAGGTTGTAAAACGTTGTTTCTCGTTGTATATCCTTTAATTCTAGAGTTAAATTGATAAATAACGTGTACGATTTTGTTTAAGGCATTTGTTTTGGTTACTCGACGGCTCCGTTCTCGTGTAGCCTACATATTGCGTTTTTTTTTAATTTGCTTACCGGGCTAAAGGTTAGCATGCTTAAAATACGTAAGTCGCTTTGTTCAACAAATTTAAGTAGATAACTCATCAGTTGTTTGCATCAGAGCCACAATTTTTGAGATAGTTATTAAAACTGTTTAAAGGTTGTCAAACGTTGTTTCTCGTTGTATATCTTTTAATTCTAGAGTTAAATTGATAAATAACGTGTACGAATTTGTTTAACGCATTTGTTTTGGTTACTCGACGTCTCCGTTCTCGTGTAGCCTACATATTGGGTTTTTTTTTTGTTTGCTTACCGGGCTAAAAGTTAGCATGCTTAAAATACGTAAGTCGTTTTGTTCAACAAATTTAAGTAGATAACTCCTCAGTTGTTTGCATCAGAGCGACGATTCTTGAGATAGTTATTAAAACTGTTTAAAGGTTGTCAAACGTTGTTTCTCGTTGTATATCCTTTAATTCTATAGTTAAATTGATAAGTAACGTGTACGAATTTGTTTAACGCATTTGTTTTGGTTACTCGACGGCTCCGTTCTCGTGTAGCCTACATATTGCGTTTTTTTTTTTTAATTTGCTTACCGGGCTAAAGGTTAGCATGCTTAAAATATGTAAGTCGTTTTGTTCAACAAATTTGAGTAGATAACTCATCAGTTGTTTGCATCAGAGCGACAATTTTTGAGATAGTTATTAAAACTGTTTAAAGATTGTCAAACGTTGTTTCTCGTTGTATATCCTTTAATTCTAGAGTTAAATTGATAAATAACGTGTACGAATTTGTTTAACGCATTTGTTTTGGTTACCCGACTTCTCCGTTCTCGTGTAGCCTACATATTGCGTTTTTTTAAATTTGCTTACCGGGCTAAAGGTTAGCATGCTTAAAATACGTAAGTCGCTTTGTTCAACAAATTTAAGTAGATAACTCATCAGTTGTTTGCATCAGAGCCACAATTTTTGAGATAGTTATTAAAACTGTTTAAAGGTTGTCAAACGTTGTTTCTCGTTGTATATCCTTTAATTCTAGAGTTAAATTGATAAATAATGTGTACGAATTTGTTTAACGCATTTGTTTTGGTTACCCGACTTCTCCGTTCTCGTGTAGCCTACATATTGCGTTTTTTTAAATTTGCTTACCGGGCTAAAGGTTAGCATGCTTAAAATACGTAAGTCGCTTTATTCAACAAATTTAAGTAGATAACTCCTCAGTTGTTTGCATCAGAGCGACAATTTTTGAGATAGTTATTAAAACTGTTTAAAGGTTGTCAAACGTTGTTTCTCGTTGTATATCCTTTAATTCTAGAGTTAAATTGATAAATAACGTGTACGAATTTGTTTAACGCATTTGTTTTGGTTACCCGACTTCTCCGTTCTCGTGTAGCCTACATATTGCGTTTTTTTTTATTTGCTTACCGGGCTAAAGGTTAGCATGCTTAAAATACGTAAGTTGTTTTGTTCAACAAATTTAAGTAGATAACTCCTCAGTTGTTTGCATCAGGGCGACAATTTTTGAGATAGTTATTAAAACTCTTTAAAGGTTGTCAAACGTTGTTTCTCGTTGTATATCCTTTAATTCTAGAGTTAAATTGATAAATAATGTGTACGAATTTGTTTAACGCATTTGTTTTGGTTACCCGACTTCTCCGTTCTCGTGTAGCCTACATATTGCGTTTTTTTTTATTTGCTTACCGGGCTAAAGGTTAGCATGCTTAAAATACGTAAGTTGTTTTGTTCAACAAATTTAAGTAGATAACTCCTCAGTTGTTTGCATCAGGGCGACAATTTTTGAGATAGTTATTAAAACTGTTTAAAGGTTGCCAAACGTTGTTTCTCGTTGTATATCCTTTAATTCTAGAGTTAAATTGATAAATAACGTGTACGAATTTGTTTAACGCATTTGTTTTGGTTACCCGACTTCTCCGTTCTCGTGTAGCCTACATATTGCGTTTTTTTTTATTTGCTTACCGGGCTAAAGGTTAGCATGCTTAAAATACGTAAGTTGTTTTGTTCAACAAATTTAAGTAGATAACTCATCAGTTGTTTGCATCAGAGCCACAATTTTTGAGATAGTTATTAAAACTGTTTAAAGGTTGTCAAACGTTGTTTCTCGTTGTATATCTTTTAATTCTAGAGTTAAATTGATAAATAACGTGTACGAATTTGTTTAACGCATTTGTTTTGGTTACTCGACGTCTCCGTTCTCGTGTAGCCTACATATTGCGTTTTTTTTTTAATTTGCTTACCGGGCTAAAGGTTAGCATGCTTAAAATACGTAAGTCGTTTTGTTCAACAAATTTAAGTAGATAACTCATCAGTTGTTTGCATCAGAGCGACGATTTTTGAGATAGTTATTAAAACTGTTTAAAGGTTGTCAAACGTTGTTTCTCGTTGTATATCCTTTAATTCTAGAGTTAAATTGATAAATAACGTGTACGAATTTGTTTAACGCATTTGTTTTGGTTACCAGACTTCTCCGTTCTCGTGTAGCCTACATATTGCGTTTTTTTTGAAATTTGCTTACCGGGCTAAAAGTTAGCATGCTTAAAATACGTAAGTTGTTTTGTTCAACAAATTTAAGTAGATAACTCATCAGTTGTTTGCATCAGAGCGACAATTTTTGAGATAGTTATTAAAACTGTTTAAAGGTTGTCAAACGTTGATTCTCGTTGTATATCCTTTAATTCTACAGTTAAATTGATAAATAACGTGTACGAATTTGTTTAACGCATTTGTTTTGGTTACTCGACGGCTCCGTTCTCGTGTAGCCTACATATTGCGTTTTTTTTAAATTTGCTTACCGGGCTAAAGGTTAGCATGCTTAAAATTCGTAATTCGTTTTGTTCAACAAATTTAAGTAGATAACTCCTCAGTTGTTTGCATCAGAGCGACAATTTTTGAGATAGTTATTAAAACTGTTTAAAGGTTGTCAAACGTTGTTTCTCGTTGTATATCCTTTAATTCTAGAGTTAAATTGATAAATAACGTGTACGAATTTGTTTAACGCATTTGTTTTGGTTACCCGACTTCTCCGTTCTCGTGTAGCCTACATATTGCGTTTTTTTTTTTAATTTGCTTACCGGGCTAAAGGTTAGCATGCTTAAAATACGTAAGTCGTTTTGTTCAACAAATTTAAGTAGATAACTCCTCAGGTGTTTGCATCAGAGCGACAATTTTTGAGATAGTTATTAAAACTGTTTAAAGGTTGTCAAACGTTGTTTCTCGTTGTATATCCTTTAATTCTAGAGTTAAATTGATAAATAACGTGTACGAATTTGTTTAACGCATTTCTTTTGGTTACTCGACTTCTCCGTTCTCGTGTAGCCTACATATTGCGTTTTTTTTTAATTTGCTTACCGGGCTAAAGGTTAGCATGCTTAAAATACGTAATTCGTTTTGTTCAACAAATTTAAGTAGATAACTCCTCAGTTGTTTGCATCAGAGCGACAATTTTTGAGATAGTTATTAAAACTGTTTAAAGGTTGTCAAACGTTGTTTCTCGTTGTATATCCTTTAATTCTAGAGTTAAATTGATAAATAACGTGCACGAATTTGTTTAACGCATTTCTTTTGGTTACTCGACGGCTCCGTTCTCGTGTAGCCTACATATTGCGTTTTTTTTTTTTAATTTGCTTACCGGGCTAAAGGTTAGCATGCTTAAAATACGTAAGTCATTTTGTTCAACAAATTTAAGTAGATAACTCCTCAGTTGTTTGCATCAGAGCGACGATTCTTGAGATAGTTATTAAAACTGTTTAAAGGTTGTCAAACGTTGTTTCTCGTTGTATATCCTTTAATTCTAGAGTTAAATTGATAAATAACGTGTACGAATTTGTTTAACGCATTTGTTTTGGTTACTCGACTTCTCCGTTCTCGTGTAGCCTACATATTGCGTTTTTTTTTATTTGCTTACCGGGCTAAAGGTTAGCATGCTTAAAATATGTAAGTCGTTTTGTTCAACAAATTTGAGTAGATAACTCATCAGTTGTTTGCATCAGAGCCACAATTTTTGAGATAGTTATTAAAACTGTTTAAAGATTGTCAAACGTTGTTTCTCGTTGTATATCCTTTAATTCTAGAGTTAAATTGATAAATAACGTGTACGAATTTGTTTAACGCATTTGTTTTGGTTACCCGACTTCTCCGTTCTCGTGTAGCCTACATATTGCGTTTTTTTTTTAATTTGCTTACCGGGCTAAAGGTTAGCATGCTTAAAATACGTAAGTCGTTTTGTTCAACAAATTTAAGTAGATAACTCCTCAGTTGTTTGCATCAGAGCGACGATTTTTGAGATAGTTATTAAAACTGTTTAAAGGTTGTCAAACGTTGTTTCTCGTTGTATATCCTTTAATTCTAGAGTTAAATTGATAAATAACGTGTACGAATTTGTTTAACGCATTTGTTTTGGTTACTCGACGGCTCCGTTCTCGTGTAGCCTACATATTGCGTTTTTTTTCTAAGTTGCTTACCGGGCTAAAGGTTAGCATGCTTAAAATACGTAAGTCGTTTTGTTCAACAAATTTAAGTAGATAACTCCTCAGTTGTTTGCATCAGAGCGACAATTTTTGAGATAGTTATTAAAACTGTTTAAAGGTTGTCAAACGTTGTTTCTCGTTGTATATCCTTTAATTCTAGAGTTAAATTGATAAATAACGTGTACGAATTTGTTTAACGCATTTGTTTTGGTTACCCGACTTCTCCGTTCTCGTGTAGCCTACATATTGCGTTTTTTTTAATTTGCTTACCGGGCTAAAGGTTAGCATGCTTAAAATACGTAAGTTGTTTTGTTCAACAAATTTAAGTAGATAACTCCTCAGTTGTTTGCATCAGGGCGACAATTTTTGAGATAGTTATTAAAACTGTTTAAAGGTTGTCAAACGTTGTTTCTCGTTGTATATCCTTTAATTCTAGAGTTAAATTGATAAATAACGTGTACGAATTTGTTTAACGCATTTGTTTTGGTTACCCGACTTCTCCGTTCTCGTGTAGCCTACATATTGCGTTTTTTTTAATTTGCTTACCGGGCTAAAGGTTAGCATGCTTAAAATACGTAAGTTGTTTTGTTCAACAAATTTAAGTAGATAACTCCTCAGTTGTTTGCATCAGGGCGACAATTTTTGAGATAGTTATTAAAACTGTTTAAAGGTTGTCAAACGTTGTTTCTCGTTGTATATCCTTTAATTCTAGAGTTAAATTGATAAATAACGTGTACGATTTTGTTTAACGCATTTGTTTTGGTTACTCGACGGCTCCGTTCTCGTGTAGCCTACATATTGCGTTTTTTTTTTAATTTGCTTACCGGGCTAAAGGTTAGCATGCTTAAAATACGTAAGTCGCTTTCTTTGTTCAACAAATTTAAGTAGATAACTCATCAGTTGTTTGCATCAGAGCCACAATTTTTGAGATAGTTATTAAAACTGTTTAAAGGTTGTCAAACGTTGTTTCTCGTTGTATATCTTTTAATTCTAGAGTTAAATTGATAAATAACGTGTACGAATTTGTTTAACGCATTTGTTTTGGTTACCCGACTTCTCCGTTCTCGTGTAGCCTACATATTGCGTTTTTTTTTTTAATTTGCTTACCGGGCTAAAGGTTAGCATGCTTAAAATACGTAAGTCGTTTTGTTCAACAAATTTAAGTAGATAACTCCTCAGTTGTTTGCATCAGAGCGACGATTTTTGAGATAGTTATTAAAACTGTTTAAAGGTTGTCAAACGTTGTTTCTCGTTGTATATCCTTTAATTCTAGAGTTAAATTGATAAATAACGTGTACGAATTTGTTTAACGCATTTGTTTTGGTTACCCGACTTCTCCGTTCTCGTGTAGCCTACATATTGCGTTTTTTTTTTAATTTGCTTACCGGGCTAAAGGTTAGCATGCTTAAAATATGTAAGTCGTTTTGTTCAACAAATTTAAGTAGATAACTCCTCAGTTGTTTGCATCAGAGCGACAATTTTTGAGATAGTTATTAAAACTGTTTAAAGGTTGTCAAACGTTGTTTCTCGTTGTATATCCTTTAATTCTAGAGTTAAATTGATAAATAACGTGTACGATTTTGTTTAACGCATTTGTTTTGGTTACTCGACGGCTCCGTTCTCGTGTAGCCTACATATTGCGTTTTTTTTCTAAGTTGCTTACCGGGCTAAAGGTTAGCATGCTTAAAATACGTAAGTCGTTTTGTTCAACAAATTTAAGTAGATAACTCCTCAGTTGTTTGCATCAGAGCGACAATTTTTGAGATAGTTATTAAAACTGTTTAAAGGTTGTCAAACGTTGTTTCTCGTTGTATATCCTTTAATTCTAGAGTTAAATTGATAAATAACGTGTACGATTTTGCTTAACGCATTTGTTTTGGTTACTCGACGGCTCCGTTCTCGTGTAGCCTACATATTGCGTTTTTTTTTTAATTTGCTTACCGGGCTAAAGGTTAGCATGCTTAAAATATGTAAGTCGTTTTGTTCAACAAATTTGAGTAGATAACTCATCAGTTGTTTGCATCAGAGCGACAATTTTTGAGATAGTTATTAAAACTGTTTAAAGATTGTCAAACGTTGTTTCTCGTTGTATATCCTTTAATTCTAGAGTTAAATTGATAAATAACGTGTACGAATTTGTTTAACGCATTTGTTTTGGTTACTCGACGGCTCCGTTCTCGTGTAGCCTACATATTGCGTTTTTTTTCTAAGTTGCTTACCGGGCTAAAGGTTAGCATGCTTAAAATACGTAAGTCGTTTTGTTCAACAAATTTAAGTAGATAACTCCTCAGTTGTTTGCATCAGAGCGACAATTTTTGAGATAGTTATTAAAACTGTTTAAAGGTTGTCAAACGTTGTTTCTCGTTGTATATCCTTTAATTCTAGTGTTAAATTGATAAATAACGTGTACGAATTTGTTTAACGCATTTGTTTTGGTTACCCGACTTCTCCGTTCTCGTGTAGCCTACATATTGCGTTTTTTTTAATTTGCTTACCGGGCTAAAGGTTAGCATGCTTAAAATACGTAAGTTGTTTTGTTCAACAAATTTAAATAGATAACTCCTCAGTTGTTTGCATCAGGGCGACAATTTTTGAGATAGTTATTAAAACTGTTTAAAGGTTGTCAAACGTTGTTTCTCGTTGTATATCCTTTAATTCTAGAGTTAAATTGATAAATAACGTGTACGAATTTGTTTAACGCATTTGTTTTGGTTACCCGACTTCTCCGTTCTCGTGTAGCCTACATATTGCGTTTTTTTTAATTTGCTTAGCGGGCTAAAGGTTAGCATGCTTAAAATACGTAAGTTGTTTTGTTCAACAAATTTAAGTAGATAACTCCTCAGTTGTTTGCATTAGGGCGACAATTTTTGAGATAGTTATTAAAACTGTTTAAAGGTTGTCAAACGTTGTTTCTCGTTGTATATCCTTTAATTCTAGAGTTAAATTGATAAATAACGTGTACGATTTTGTTTAAGGCATTTGTTTTGGTTACTCGACGGCTCCGTTCTCGTGTAGCCTACATATTGCGTTTTTTTTTAATTTGCTTACCGGGCTAAAGGTTAGCATGCTTAAAATACGTAAGTCGCTTTGTTCAACAAATTTAAGTAGATAACTCATCAGTTGTTTGCATCAGAGCCACAATTTTTGAGATAGTTATTAAAACTGTTTAAAGGTTGTCAAACGTTGTTTCTCGTTGTATATCTTTTAATTCTAGAGTTAAATTGATAAATAACGTGTACGAATTTGTTTAACGCATTTGTTTTGGTTACTCGACGTCTCCGTTCTCGTGTAGCCTACATATTGGGTTTTTTTTTTGTTTGCTTACCGGGCTAAAAGTTAGCATGCTTAAAATACGTAAGTCGTTTTGTTCAACAAATTTAAGTAGATAACTCCTCAGTTGTTTGCATCAGAGCGACGATTCTTGAGATAGTTATTAAAACTGTTTAAAGGTTGTCAAACGTTGTTTCTCGTTGTATATCCTTTAATTCTATAGTTAAATTGATAAGTAACGTGTACGAATTTGTTTAACGCATTTGTTTTGGTTACTCGACGGCTCCGTTCTCGTGTAGCCTACATATTGCGTTTTTTTTTTTTAATTTGCTTACCGGGCTAAAGGTTAGCATGCTTAAAATATGTAAGTCGTTTTGTTCAACAAATTTGAGTAGATAACTCATCAGTTGTTTGCATCAGAGCGACAATTTTTGAGATAGTTATTAAAACTGTTTAAAGATTGTCAAACGTTGTTTCTCGTTGTATATCCTTTAATTCTAGAGCGACAATTTTTGAGATAGTTATTAAAACTGTTTAAAGGTTGTCAAACGTTGTTTCTCGTTGTATATCCTTTAATTCTAGAGTTAAATTGATAAATAACGTGTACGATTTTGTTTAACGCATTTGTTTTGGTTACTCGACGGCTCCGTTCTCGTGTAGCCTACATATTGCGTTTTTTTTCTAAGTTGCTTACCGGGCTAAAGGTTAGCATGCTTAAAATACGTAAGTCGTTTTGTTCAACAAATTTAAGTAGATAACTCCTCAGTTGTTTGCATCAGAGCGACAATTTTTGAGATAGTTATTAAAACTGTTTAAAGGTTGTCAAACGTTGTTTCTCGTTGTATATCCTTTAATTCTAGAGTTAAATTGATAAATAACGTGTACGATTTTGCTTAACGCATTTGTTTTGGTTACTCGACGGCTCCGTTCTCGTGTAGCCTACATATTGCGTTTTTTTTTTAATTTGCTTACCGGGCTAAAGGTTAGCATGCTTAAAATATGTAAGTCGTTTTGTTCAACAAATTTGAGTAGATAACTCATCAGTTGTTTGCATCAGAGCGACAATTTTTGAGATAGTTATTAAAACTGTTTAAAGATTGTCAAACGTTGTTTCTCGTTGTATATCCTTTAATTCTAGAGTTAAATTGATAAATAACGTGTACGAATTTGTTTAACGCATTTGTTTTGGTTACTCGACGGCTCCGTTCTCGTGTAGCCTACATATTGCGTTTTTTTTCTAAGTTGCTTACCGGGCTAAAGGTTAGCATGCTTAAAATACGTAAGTCGTTTTGTTCAACAAATTTAAGTAGATAACTCCTCAGTTGTTTGCATCAGAGCGACAATTTTTGAGATAGTTATTAAAACTGTTTAAAGGTTGTCAAACGTTGTTTCTCGTTGTATATCCTTTAATTCTAGTGTTAAATTGATAAATAACGTGTACGAATTTGTTTAACGCATTTGTTTTGGTTACCCGACTTCTCCGTTCTCGTGTAGCCTACATATTGCGTTTTTTTTAATTTGCTTACCGGGCTAAAGGTTAGCATGCTTAAAATACGTAAGTTGTTTTGTTCAACAAATTTAAATAGATAACTCCTCAGTTGTTTGCATCAGGGCGACAATTTTTGAGATAGTTATTAAAACTGTTTAAAGGTTGTCAAACGTTGTTTCTCGTTGTATATCCTTTAATTCTAGAGTTAAATTGATAAATAACGTGTACGAATTTGTTTAACGCATTTGTTTTGGTTACCCGACTTCTCCGTTCTCGTGTAGCCTACATATTGCGTTTTTTTTAATTTGCTTAGCGGGCTAAAGGTTAGCATGCTTAAAATACGTAAGTTGTTTTGTTCAACAAATTTAAGTAGATAACTCCTCAGTTGTTTGCATTAGGGCGACAATTTTTGAGATAGTTATTAAAACTGTTTAAAGGTTGTCAAACGTTGTTTCTCGTTGTATATCCTTTAATTCTAGAGTTAAATTGATAAATAACGTGTACGATTTTGTTTAAGGCATTTGTTTTGGTTACTCGACGGCTCCGTTCTCGTGTAGCCTACATATTGCGTTTTTTTTTAATTTGCTTACCGGGCTAAAGGTTAGCATGCTTAAAATACGTAAGTCGCTTTGTTCAACAAATTTAAGTAGATAACTCATCAGTTGTTTGCATCAGAGCCACAATTTTTGAGATAGTTATTAAAACTGTTTAAAGGTTGTCAAACGTTGTTTCTCGTTGTATATCTTTTAATTCTAGAGTTAAATTGATAAATAACGTGTACGAATTTGTTTAACGCATTTGTTTTGGTTACTCGACGTCTCCGTTCTCGTGTAGCCTACATATTGGGTTTTTTTTTTGTTTGCTTACCGGGCTAAAAGTTAGCATGCTTAAAATACGTAAGTCGTTTTGTTCAACAAATTTAAGTAGATAACTCCTCAGTTGTTTGCATCAGAGCGACGATTCTTGAGATAGTTATTAAAACTGTTTAAAGGTTGTCAAACGTTGTTTCTCGTTGTATATCCTTTAATTCTATAGTTAAATTGATAAGTAACGTGTACGAATTTGTTTAACGCATTTGTTTTGGTTACTCGACGGCTCCGTTCTCGTGTAGCCTACATATTGCGTTTTTTTTTTTTAATTTGCTTACCGGGCTAAAGGTTAGCATGCTTAAAATATGTAAGTCGTTTTGTTCAACAAATTTGAGTAGATAACTCATCAGTTGTTTGCATCAGAGCGACAATTTTTGAGATAGTTATTAAAACTGTTTAAAGATTGTCAAACGTTGTTTCTCGTTGTATATCCTTTAATTCTAGAGTTAAATTGATAAATAACGTGTACGAATTTGTTTAACGCATTTGTTTTGGTTACCCGACTTCTCCGTTCTCGTGTAGCCTACATATTGCGTTTTTTTAAATTTGCTTACCGGGCTAAAGGTTAGCATGCTTAAAATACGTAAGTCGCTTTGTTCAACAAATTTAAGTAGATAACTCATCAGTTGTTTGCATCAGAGCCACAATTTTTGAGATAGTTATTAAAACTGTTTAAAGGTTGTCAAACGTTGTTTCTCGTTGTATATCCTTTAATTCTAGAGTTAAATTGATAAATAATGTGTACGAATTTGTTTAACGCATTTGTTTTGGTTACCCGACTTCTCCGTTCTCGTGTAGCCTACATATTGCGTTTTTTTAAATTTGCTTACCGGGCTAAAGGTTAGCATGCTTAAAATACGTAAGTCGCTTTATTCAACAAATTTAAGTAGATAACTCCTCAGTTGTTTGCATCAGAGCGACAATTTTTGAGATAGTTATTAAAACTGTTTAAAGGTTGTCAAACGTTGTTTCTCGTTGTATATCCTTTAATTCTAGAGTTAAATTGATAAATAACGTGTACGAATTTGTTTAACGCATTTGTTTTGGTTACCCGACTTCTCCGTTCTCGTGTAGCCTACATATTGCGTTTTTTTTTATTTGCTTACCGGGCTAAAGGTTAGCATGCTTAAAATACGTAAGTTGTTTTGTTCAACAAATTTAAGTAGATAACTCCTCAGTTGTTTGCATCAGGGCGACAATTTTTGAGATAGTTATTAAAACTCTTTAAAGGTTGTCAAACGTTGTTTCTCGTTGTATATCCTTTAATTCTAGAGTTAAATTGATAAATAATGTGTACGAATTTGTTTAACGCATTTGTTTTGGTTACCCGACTTCTCCGTTCTCGTGTAGCCTACATATTGCGTTTTTTTTTATTTGCTTACCGGGCTAAAGGTTAGCATGCTTAAAATACGTAAGTTGTTTTGTTCAACAAATTTAAGTAGATAACTCCTCAGTTGTTTGCATCAGGGCGACAATTTTTGAGATAATTATTAAAACTGTTTAAAGGTTGCCAAACGTTGTTTCTCGTTGTATATCCTTTAATTCTAGAGTTAAATTGATAAATAACGTGTACGAATTTGTTTAACGCATTTGTTTTGGTTACCCGACTTCTCCGTTCTCGTGTAGCCTACATATTGCGTTTTTTTTTATTTGCTTACCGGGCTAAAGGTTAGCATGCTTAAAATACGTAAGTTGTTTTGTTCAACAAATTTAAGTAGATAACTCATCAGTTGTTTGCATCAGAGCCACAATTTTTGAGATAGTTATTAAAACTGTTTAAAGGTTGTCAAACGTTGTTTCTCGTTGTATATCTTTTAATTCTAGAGTTAAATTGATAAATAACGTGTACGAATTTGTTTAACGCATTTGTTTTGGTTACTCGACGTCTCCGTTCTCGTGTAGCCTACATATTGCGTTTTTTTTTTAATTTGCTTACCGGGCTAAAGGTTAGCATGCTTAAAATACGTAAGTCGTTTTGTTCAACAAATTTAAGTAGATAACTCATCAGTTGTTTGCATCAGAGCGACGATTTTTGAGATAGTTATTAAAACTGTTTAAAGGTTGTCAAACGTTGTTTCTCGTTGTATATCCTTTAATTCTAGATTTAAATTGATAAATAACGTGTACGAATTTGTTTAACGCATTTGTTTTGGTTACCAGACTTCTCCGTTCTCGTGTAGCCTACATATTGCGTTTTTTTTGAAATTTGCTTACCGGGCTAAAAGTTAGCATGCTTAAAATACGTAAGTTGTTTTGTTCAACAAATTTAAGTAGATAACTCATCAGTTGTTTGCATCAGAGCGACAATTTTTGAGATAGTTATTAAAACTGTTTAAAGGTTGTCAAACGTTGATTCTCGTTGTATATCCTTTAATTCTAGAGTTAAATTGATAAATAACGTGTACGAATTTGTTTAACGCATTTGTTTTGGTTACTCGACGGCTCCGTTCTCGTGTAGCCTACATATTGCGTTTTTTTTAAATTTGCTTACCGGGCTAAAGGTTAGCATGCTTAAAATTCGTAATTCGTTTTGTTCAACAAATTTAAGTAGATAACTCCTCAGTTGTTTGCATCAGAGCGACAATTTTTGAGATAGTTATTAAAACTGTTTAAAGGTTGTCAAACGTTGTTTCTCGTTGTATATCCTTTAATTCTAGAGTTAAATTGATAAATAACGTGTACGAATTTGTTTAACGCATTTGTTTTGGTTACCCGACTTCTCCGTTCTCGTGTAGCCTACATATTGCGTTTTTTTTTTTAATTTGCTTACCGGGCTAAAGGTTAGCATGCTTAAAATACGTAAGTCGTTTTGTTCAACAAATTTAAGTAGATAACTCCTCAGGTGTTTGCATCAGAGCGACAATTTTTGAGATAGTTATTAAAACTGTTTAAAGGTTGTCAAACGTTGTTTCTCGTTGTATATCCTTTAATTCTAGAGTTAAATTGATAAATAACGTGTACGAATTTGTTTAACGCATTTCTTTTGGTTACTCGACTTCTCCGTTCTCGTGTAGCCTACATATTGCGTTTTTTTTTAATTTGCTTACCGGGCTAAAGGTTAGCATGCTTAAAATACGTAATTCGTTTGGTTCAACAAATTTAAGTAGATAACTCCTCAGTTGTTTGCATCAGAGCGACAATTTTTGAGATAGTTATTAAAACTGTTTAAAGGTTGTCAAACGTTGTTTCTCGTTGTATATCCTTTAATTCTAGAGTTAAATTGATAAATAACGTGCACGAATTTGTTTAACGCATTTCTTTTGGTTACTCGACGGCTCCGTTCTCGTGTAGCCTACATATTGCGTTTTTTTTTTTTAATTTGCTTACCGGGCTAAAGGTTAGCATGCTTAAAATACGTAAGTCGTTTTGTTCAACAAATTTAAGTAGATAACTCCTCAGTTGTTTGCATCAGAGCGACGATTCTTGAGATAGTTATTAAAACTGTTTAAAGGTTGTCAAACGTTGTTTCTCGTTGTATATCCTTTAATTCTAGAGTTAAATTGATAAATAACGTGTACGAATTTGTTTAACGCATTTGTTTTGGTTACTCGACTTCTCCGTTCTCGTGTAGCCTACATATTGCGTTTTTTTTTTTTAATTTGCTTACCGGGCTAAAGGTTAGCATGCTTAAAATATGTAAGTCGTTTTGTTCAACAAATTTGAGTAGATAACTCATCAGTTGTTTGCATCAGAGCGACAATTTTTGAGATAGTTATTAAAACTGTTTAAAGATTGTCAAACGTTGTTTCTCGTTGTATATCCTTTAATTCTAGAGTTAAATTGATAAATAACGTGTACGAATTTGTTTAACGCATTTGTTTTGGTTACCCGACTTCTCCGTTCTCGTGTAGCCTACATATTGCGTTTTTTTTTAATTTGCTTACCGGGCTAAAGGTTAGCATGCTTAAAATACGTAAGTTGTTTTGTTCAACAAATTTATGTAGATAACTCCTCAGTTGTTTGCATCAGGGCGACAATTTTTGAGATAGTTATTAAAACTGTTTAAAGGTTGTCAAACGTTGTTTCTCGTTGTATATCCTTTAATTCTAGAGTTAAATTGATAAATAACGTGTACGAATTTGTTTAACGCATTTGTTTTGGTTACTCGACTTCTCCGTTCTCGTGTAGCCTACATATTGCGTTTTTTTTTTTTAATTTGCTTACCGGGCTAAAGGTTAGCATGCTTAAAATACGTAAGTCGTTTTGTTCAACAAATTTAAGTAGATAACTCCTCAGTTGTTTGCATCAGAGCGACAATCTTTGAGATAGTTATTAAAACTGTTTAAAGGTTGTCAAACGTTGTTTCTTGTTGTATATCCTTTAATTCTAGAGTTAAATTGATAAATAACGTGTACGAATTTGTTTAACGCATTTGTTTTGGTTACCCGACTTCTCCGTTCTCGTGTAGCCTACATATTGCGTTTTTTTTTAATTTGCTTACCGGGCTAAAGGTTAGCATGCTTAAAATACGTAAGTTGTTTTGTTCATCAAATTTATGTAGATAACTCCTCAGTTGTTTGCATCAGGGCGACAATTTTTGAGATAGTTATTAAAACTGTTTAAAGGTTGTCAAACGTTGTTTCTCGTTGTATATCCTTTAATTCTAGAGTTAAATTGATAAATAACGTGTACGAATTTGTTTAACGCATTTGTTTTGGTTACCCGACTTCTCCGTTCTCGTGTAGCCTACATATTGCGTTTTTTTTAATTTGCTTACCGGGCTAAAGGTTAGCATGCTTAAAATACGTAAGTTGTTTTGTTCAACAAATTTAAGTAGATAACTCCTCAGTTGTTTGCATCAGGGCGACAATTTTTGAGATAGTTATTAAAACTGTTTAAAGGTTGTCAAACGTTGTTTCTCGTTGTATATCCTTTAATTCTAGAGTTAAATTGATAAATAACGTGTACGATTTTGTTTAACGCATTTGTTTTGGTTACTCGACGGCTCTGTTCTCGTGTAGCCTACATATTGCGTTTTTTTTTTAATTTGCTTACCGGGCTAAAGGTTGGCATGCTTAAAATACGTAAGTCGCTTTGTTCAACAAATTTAAGTAGATAACTCATCAGTTGTTTGCATCAGAGCCACAATTTTTGAGATAGTTATTGAAACTGTTTAAAGGTTGTCAAACGTTGTTTCTCGTTGTATATCTTTTAATTCTAGAGTTAAATTGATAAATAACGTGTACGAATTTGTTTAACGCATTTGTTTTGGTTACTCGACGTCTCCGTTCTCGTGTAGCCTACATATTGCGTTTTTTTTTTAATTTGCTTACCGGGCTAAAGGTTAGCATGCTTAAAATACGTAAGTCGTTTTGTTCAACAAATTTAAGTAGATAACTCCTCAGTTGTTTGCATCAGAGCGACGATTCTTGAGATAGTTATTAAAACTGTTTAAAGGTTGTCAAACGTTGTTTCTCGTTGTATATCCTTTAATTCTATAGTTAAATTGATAAGTAACGTGTACGAATTTGTTTAACGCATTTGTTTTGGTTACTCGACGGCTCCGTTCTCGTGTAGCCTACATATTGCGTTTTTTTTTTTAATTTGCTTACCGGGCTAAAGGTTAGCATGCTTAAAATATGTAAGTCGTTTTGTTCAACAAATTTGAGTAGATAACTCATCAGTTGTTTGCATCAGAGCGACAATTTTTGAGATAGTTATTAAAACTGTTTAAAGATTGTCAAACGTTGTTTCTCGTTGTATATCCTTTAATTCTAGAGTTAAATTGATAAATAACGTGTACCGATTTGTTTAACGCATTTGTTTTGGTTACCCGACTTCTCCGTTCTCGTGTAGCCTACATATTGCGTTTTTTTTTTAATTTGCTTACCGGGCTAAAGGTTAGCATGCTTAAAATACGTAAGTCGTTTTGTTCAACAAATTTAAGAAGATAACTCCTCAGTTGTTTGCATCAGAGCGACGATTTTTGAGATAGTTATTAAAACTGTTTAAAGGTTGTCAAACGTTGTTTCTCGTTGTATATCCTTTAATTCTAGAGTTAAATTGATAAATAACGTGTACGAATTTGTTTAACGCATTTGTTTTGGTTACTCGACGGCTCCGTTCTCGTGTAGCCTACATATTGCGTTTTTTTTCTAAGTTGCTTACCGGGCTAAAGGTTAGCATGCTTAAAATACGTAAGTCGTTTTGTTCAACAAATTTAAGTAGATAACTCCTCAGTTGTTTGCATCAGAGCGACAATTTTTGAGATAGTTATTAAAACTGTTTAAAGGTTGTCAAACGTTGTTTCTCGTTGTATATCCTTTAATTCTAGAGTTAAATTGATAAATAACGTGTACGAATTTGTTTAACGCATTTGTTTTGGTTACCCGACTTCTCCGTTCTCGTGTAGCCTACATATTGCGTTTTTTTTAATTTGCTTACCGGGCTAAAGGTTAGCATGCTTAAAATACGTAAGTTGTTTTGTTCAACAAATTTAAGTAGATAACTCCTCAGTTGTTTGCATCAGGGCGACAATTTTTGAGATAGTTATTAAAACTGTTTAAAGGTTGTCAAACGTTGTTTCTCGTTGTATATCCTTTAATTCTAGAGTTAAATTGATAAATAACGTGTACGAATTTGTTTAACGCATTTGTTTTGGTTACCCGACTTCTCCGTTCTCGTGTAGCCTACATATTGCGTTTTTTTTAATTTGTTTACCGGGCTAAAGGTTAGCATGCTTAAAATACGTAAGTTGTTTTGTTCAACAAATTTAAGTAGATAACTCCTCAGTTGTTTGCATCAGGATGACAATTTTTGAGATAGTTATTAAAACTGTTTAAAGGTTGTCAAACGTTGTTTCTCGTTGTATATCCTTTAATTCTAGAGTTAAATTGATAAATAACGTGTACGATTTTGTTTAACGCATTTGTTTTGGTTACTCGACGGCTCCGTTCTCGTGTAGCCTACATATTGCGTTTTTTTTTTAATTTGCTTACCGGGCTAAAGGTTAGCATGCTTTAAATACGTAAGTCGTTTTGTTCAACAAATTTAAGTAGATAACTCATCAGTTGTTTGCATCAGAGCGACGATTTTTGAGATAGTTATTAAAACTGTTTAAAGGTTGTCAAACGTTGTTTCTCGTTGTATATCCTTTAATTCTAGAGTTAAATTGATAAATAGCGTGTACGAATTTGTTTAACGCATTTGTTTTGGTTACCAGACTTCTCCGTTCTCGTGTAGCCTACATATTGCGTTTTTTTTTTAAATTTGCTTACCGGGCTAAAAGTTAGCATGCTTAAAATACGTAAGTTGTTTTGCTCAACAAATTTAAGTAGATAACTCATCAGTTGTTTGCATCAGAGCGACAATTTTTGAGATAGTTATTAAAACTGTTTAAAGGTTGTCAAACGTTGTTTCTCGTTGTATATCCTTTAATTCTAGAGTTAAATTGATAAATAACGTGTACGAATTTGTTTAACGCATTTGTTTTGGTTACTCGACGGCTCCGTTCTCGTGTAGCCTACTTATTGCGTTTTTTTTTTAATTTGCTTACCGGGCTAAAGGTTAGCATGCTTAAAATTCGTAATTCGTTTTGTTCAACAAATTTAAGTAGATAACTCCTCAGTTGTTTGCATCAGAGCGACAATTTTTGAGATAGTTATTAAAACTGTTTAAAGGTTGTCAAACGTTGTTTCTCGTTGTATATCCTTTAATTCTAGAGTTAAATTGATAAATAACGTGTACGAATTTGTTTAACGCATTTGTTTTGGTTACCCGATTTCTCCGTTCTCGTGTAGCCTACATATTGCGTTTTTTTTTTTAATTTGCTTACCGGGCTAAAGGTTAGCATGCTTAAAATACGTAAGTCGTTTTGTTCAACAAATTTAAGTAGATAACTCCTCAGGTGTTTGCATCAGAGCGACGATTTTTGAGATAGTTATTAAAACTGTTTAAAGGTTGTCAAACGTTGTTTCTCGTTGTATATCCTTTAATTCTAGAGTTAAATTGATAAATAACGTGTACGAATTTGTTTAACGCATTTGTTTTGGTTACTCGACGGCTCCGTTCTCGTGTAGCCTACATATTGCGTTTTTTTTTTAATATGCTTACCGGGCTAAAGGTTAGCATGCTTAAAATACGTAATTCGTTTTGTTCAACAAATTTAAGTAGATAACTCCTCAGTTGTTTGCATCAGAGCGACAATTTTTGAGATAGTTATTAAAACTGTTTAAAGGTTGTCAAACGTTGTTTCTCGTTGTATATCCTTTAATTCTAGAGTTGAATTGATAAATAACGTGTACGAATTTGTTTAACGCATTTGTTTTGGTTACCCGACTTCTCCGTTCTCGTGTAGCCTACATATTGCGTTTTTTTTTTTTAATTTGCTTACCGGGCTAAAGGTTAGCATGCTTAAAATACGTAAGTCGTTTTGTTCAACAAATTTAAGTAGATAACTCCTCAGTTGTTTGCATCAGAGCGACGATTCTTGAGATAGTTATTAAAACTGTTTAAATGTTGTCAAACGTTGTTTCTCGTTGTATATCCTTTAATTCTATAGTTAAATTGATAAGTAACGTGTACGAATTTGTTTAACGCATTTGTTTTGGTTACTCGACAGCTCCGTTCTCGTGTAGCCTACATATTGCGTTTTTTTTTTTAATTTGCTTACCGGGCTAAAGATTAGCATGCTTAAAATATGTAAGTCGTTTTGTTCAACAAATTTGAGTAGATAACTCATCAGTTGTTTGCATCAGAGCGACAATTTTTTAGATAGTTATTAAAACTGTTTAAAGATGGTCAAACGTTGTTTCTCGTTGTATATCCTTTAATTCTAGAGTTAAATTGATAAATAACGTGTACGAATTTGTTTAACGCATTTGTTTTGGTTACCCGACTTCTCCGTTCTCGTGTAGCCTACATATTGCGTTTTTTTTAAATTTGCTTACCGGGCTAAAGGTTAGCATGCTTAAAATACGTAAGTCGTTTTGTTCAACAAATTTAAGTAGATAACTCCTCAGTTGTTTGCATCAGAGCGACGATTTTTGAGATAGTTATTAAAACTGTTTAAAGGTTGTCAAACGTTGTTTCTCGTTGTATATCCTTTAATTCTAGAGTTAAATTGATAAATAACGTGTACGAATTTGTTTAACGCATTTGTTTTGGTTACTCGACGGCTCCGTTCTCGTGTAGCCTACATATTGCGTTTTTTTTCTAACTTGCTTACCGGGCTAAAGGTTAGCATGCTTAAAATACGTAAGTCGTTTTGTTCAACAAATTTAAGTAGATAACTCCTCAGTTGTTTGCATCAGAGCGACAATTTTTGAGATAGTTATTAAAACTGTTTAAAGGTTGTCAAACGTTGTTTCTCGTTGTATATCCTTTAATTCTAGAGTTAAATTGATAAATAACGTGTACGAATTTGTTTAACGCATTTGTTTTGGTTACCCGACTTCTCCGTTCTCGTGTAGCCTACATATTGCGTTTTTTTTAATTTGCTTACCGGGCTAAAGGTTAGCATGCTTAAAATACGTAAGTTGTTTTGTTCAACAAATTTAAGTAGATAACTCCTCAGTTGTTTGCATCAGGGCGACAATTTTTGAGATAGTTATTAAAACTGTTTAAAGGTTGTCAAACGTTGTTTCTCGTTGTATATCCTTTAATTCTAGAGTTAAATTGATAAATAACGTGTACGAATTTGTTTAACGCATTTGTTTTGGTTACCCGACTTCTCCGTTCTCGTGTAGCCTACATATTGCGTTTTTTTTTAATTTGCTTACCGGGCTAAAGGTTAGCATGCTTAAAATACGTAAGTCGTTTTGTTCAACAAATTTAAGGAGATAACTCATCAGTTGTTTGCATCAGAGCGACAATTTTTGAGATAGTTATTAAAACTGTTTAAAGGTTGTCAAACGTTGTTTCTCGTTGTATATCCTTTAATTCTAGAGTTAAACTGATAAATAACGTGTACGAATTTGTTTAACGCATTTGTTTTGGTTACTCGACGGCTCCGTTCTCGTGTAGCCTACATATTGCGTTTTTTTTTTTAATTTGCTTACCGGGCTAAAGATTAGCATGCTTAAAATATGTAAGTCGTTTTGTACAACAAATTTGAGTAGATAACTCATAAGTTGTTTGCATCAGAGCGACAATTTTTGAGATAGTTATTAAAACTGTTTAAAGGTTGTCAAACGTTGTTTTTCGTTGTATATCCTTTAATTCTAGAGTCAAATTGATAAATAACGTGTACGAATTTGTTTAACGCATTTGTTTTGGTTACTCGACGTCTCCGTTCTCGTGTAGCCTACATATTGCGTTTTTTTTTTAATTTGCTTACCGGGCTAAAGGTTAGCATGCTTAAAATACGTAAGTCGTTTTGTTCAACAAATTTAAGTAGATAACTCATCAGTTGTTTGCATCAGAGCGACGATTTTTGAGATAGTTATTAAAACTGTTTAAAGGTTGTCAAACGTTGTTTCTCGTTGTATATCCTTTAATTCTAGAGTTAAATTGATAAATAACGTGTACGAATTTGTTTAACGCATTTGTTTTGGTTACCAGACTTCTCCGTTCTCGTGTAGCCTACATATTGCGTTTTTTTTTAAATTTGCTTACCGGGCTAAAAGTTAGCATGCTTAAAATACGTAAGTTGTTTTGTTCAACAAATTTAAGTAGATAACTCATCAGTTGTTTGCATCAGAGCGACAATTTTTGAGATAGTTATTAAAACTGTTTAAAGGTTGTCAAACGTTGTTTCTCGTTGTATATCCTTTAATTCTAGAGTTAAATTGATAAATAACGTGTACGAATTTGTTTAACGCATTTGTTTTGGTTACTCGACGGCTCCGTTCTCGTGTAGCCTACATATTGCGTTTTTTTTTTTAATTTGCTTACCGGGCTAAAGGTTAGCATGCTTAAAATTCGTAATTCGTTTTGTTCAACAAATTTAAGTAGATAACTCCTCAGTTGTTTGCATCAGAGCGACAATTTTTGAGATAGTTATTAAAACTGTTTAAAGGTTGTCAAACGTTGTTTCTCGTTGTATATCCTTTAATTCTAGAGTTAAATTGATAAATAACGTGTACGAATTTGTTTAACGCATTTGTTTTGGTTACCCGACTTCTCCGTTCTCGTGTAGCCTACATATTGCGTTTTTTTTTTTAATTTGCTTACCGGGCTAAAGGTTAGCATGCTTAAAATACGTAAGTCGTTTTGTTCAACAAATTTAAGTAGATAACTCCTCAGGTGTTTGCATCAGAGCGACAATTTTTGAGATAGTTATTAAAACTGTTTAAAGGTTGTCAAACGTTGTTTCTCGTTGTATATCCTTTAATTCTAGAGTTAAATTGATAAATAACGTGTACGAATTTGTTTAACGCATTTGTTTTGGTTACCCGACTTCTCCGTTCTCGTGTAGCCTACATATTGCGTTTTTTTTTTAATTTGCTTACCGGGCTAAAGGTTAGCATGCTTAAAATACGTAATTCGTTTTGTTCAACAAATTTAAGTAGATAACTCCTCAGTTGTTTGCATCAGAGCGACAATTTTTGAGATAGTTATTAAAACTGTTTAAAGGTTGTCAAACGTTGTTTCTCGTTGTATATCCTTTAATTCTAGAGTTAAATTGATAAATAACGTGTACGAATTTGTTTAACGCATTTGTTTTGGTTACCCGACTTCTCCGTTCTCGTGTAGCCTACATATTGCGTTTTTTTTTTAATTTGCTTACCGGGCTAAATGTTAGCATGCTTAAAATACGTAAGTCGTTTTGTTCAACAAATTTAAGTAGATAACTCCTCAGTTGTTTGCATCAGAGCGACGATTTTTGAGATAGTTATTAAAACTGTTTAAAGGTTGTCAAACGTTGTTTCTCGTTGTATATCCTTTAATTCTAGAGTTAAATTGATAAATAACGTGTACGAATTTGTTTAACGCATTTGTTTTGGTTACTCGACGGCTTCGTTCTCGTGTAGCCTACATATTGCGTTTTTTTTTTTAATTTGCTTACCGGGCTAAAGGTTAGCATGCTTAAAATATGTAAGTCGTTTTGTTCAACAAATTTAAGGAGATAACTCATCAGTTGTTTGCATCAGAGCGACAATTTTTGAGATAGTTATTAAAACTGTTTAAAGGTTGTCAAACGTTGTTTCTCGTTGTATATCCTTTAATTCTAGAGTTAAATTGATAAATAACGTGTACGAATTTGTTTAACGCATTTGTTTTGGTTACTCGACGTCTCCGTTCTCGTGTAGCCTACATATTGCGTTTTTTTTAATTTGCTTACCGGGCTAAAGGTTAGCATGCTTAAAATACGTAAGTCGTTTTGTTCAACAAATTTAAGGAGATAACTCATCAGTTGTTTGCATCAGAGCGACAATTTTTGAGATAGTTATTAAAACTGTTTAAAGGTTGTCAAACGTTGTTTCTCGTTGTATATCCTTTAATTCTAGAGTTAAATTGATAAATAACGTGTACGAATTTGTTTAACGCATTTGTTTTGGTTACTCGACGGCTCCGTTCTCGTGTAGCCTACATATTGCGTTTTTTTTATTAATTTGCTTACCGGGCTAAAAAGATTAGCATGCTTAAAATATGTAAGTCGTTTTGTGCAACAAATTTAATTGATAAATAAATTGATAAATAACGTGTACGAATTTGTTTAACGCATTTGTTTTGGTTACCCGACTTCTCCGTTCTCGTGTAGCCTACATATTGCGTTTTTTTTTATTTGCTTACCGGGCTAAAGGTTAGCATGCTTAAAATACGTAAGTTGTTTTGTTCAACAAATTTAAGTAGATAACTCCTCAGTTGTTTGCATCAGGGCGACAATTTTTGAGATAGTTATTAAAACTGTTTAAAGGTTGTCAAACGTTGTTTCTCGTTGTATATCCTTTAATTCTAGAGTTAAATTGATAAATAATGTGTACGAATTTGTTTAACGCATTTGTTTTGGTTACCCGACTTCTCCGTTCTCGTGTAGCCTACATATTGCGTTTTTTTTAATTTGCTTACCGGGCTAAAGGTTAGCATGCTTAAAATACGTAAGTTGTTTCGTTCAACAAATTTAAGTAGATAACTCCTCAGTTGTTTGCATCAGGGCGACAATTTTTGAGATAGTTATTAAAACTGTTTAAAGGTTGTCAAACGTTGTTTCTCGTTGTATATCCTTTAATTCTAGAGTTAAATTGATAAATAACGTGTACGATTTTGTTTAACGCATTTGTTTTGGTTACTCGACGGCTCCGTTCTCGTGTAGCCTACATATTGCGTTTTTTTTTTAATTTGCTTACCGGGCTAAAGGTTAGCATGCTTAAAATACGTAAGTCGCTTTGTTCAACAAATTTAAGTAGATAACTCATCAGTTGTTTGCATCAGAGCCACAATTTTTGAGATAGTTATTAAAACTGTTTAAAGGTTGTCAAACGTTGTTTCTCGTTGTATATCTTTTAATTCTAGAGTTAAATTGATAAATAACGTGTACGAATTTGTTTAACGCATTTGTTTTGGTTACTCGACGTCTCCGTTCTCGTGTAGCCTACATATTGCGTTTTTTTTTTAATTTGCTTACCGGGCTAAAGGTTAGCATGCTTAAAATACGTAAGTCGTTTTGTTCAACAAATTTAAGTAGATAACTCATCAGTTGTTTGCATCAGAGCGACGATTTTTGAGATAGTTATTAAAACTGTTTAAAGGTTGTCAAACGTTGTTTCTCGTTGTATATCCTTTAATTCTAGAGTTAAATTGATAAATAACGTGTACGAATTTGTTTATCGCATTTGTTTTGGTTACCAGACTTCTCCGTTCTCGTGTAGCCTACATATTGCGTTTTTTTTTAAATTTGCTTACCGGGCTAAAAGTTAGCATGCTTAAAATACGTAAGTTGTTTTGTTCAACAAATTTAAGTAGATAACTCATCAGTTGTTTGCATCAGAGCGACAATTTTTGAGATAGTTATTAAAACTGTTTAAAGGTTGTCAAACGTTGTTTCTCGTTGTATATCCTTTAATTCTAGAGTTAAATTGATAAATAACGTGTACGAATTTGTTTAACGCATTTGTTTTGGTTACTCGACGGCTCCGTTCTCGTGTAGCCTACATATTGCGTTTTTTTTTTTAATTTGCTTACCGGGCTAAAGGTTAGCATACTTAAAATTCGTAATTCGTTTTGTTCAACAAATTTAAGTAGATAACTCCTCAGTTGTTTGCATCAGAGCGACAATTTTTGAGATAGTTATTAAAACTGTTTAAAGGTTGTCAAACGTTGTTTCTCGTTGTATATCCTTTAATTCTAGAGTTAAATTGATAAATAACGTGTACGAATTTGTTTAACGCATTTGTTTTGGTTACCCGACTTCTCCGTTCTCGTGTAGCCTACATATTGCGTTTTTTTTTTTAATTTGCTTACCGGGCTAAAGGTTAGCATGCTTAAAATACGTAAGTCGTTTTGTTCAACAAATTTAAGTAGATAACTCCTCAGGTGTTTGCATCAGAGCGACGATTTTTGAGATAGTTATTAAAACTGTTTAAAGGTTGTCAAACGTTGTTTCTCGTTGTATATCCTTTAATTCTAGAGTTAAATTGATAAATAACGTGTACGAATTTGTTTAACGCATTTGTTTTGGTTACCCGACTTCTCCGTTCTCGTGTAGCCTACATATTGCGTTTTTTTTTTTTAATTTGCTTACCGGGCTAAAGGTTAGCATGCTTAAAACACGTAAGTCGTTTTGTTCAACAAATTTAAGTAGATAACTCCTCACTTGTTTGCATCAGAGCGACGATTCTTGAGATAGTTATTAAAACTGTTTAAAGGTTGTCAAACGTTGTTTCTCGTTGTATATCCTTTAATTCTATAGTTAAATTGATAAGTAACGTGTACGAATTTGTTTAACGCATTTGTTTTGGTTACTCGACGGCTCCGTTCTCGTGTAGCTTACATATTGCGTTTTTTTTTTAATTTGCTTACCGGGCTAAAGGTTAGCATGCTTAAAATATGTAAGTCGTTTTGTTCAACAAATTTGAGTAGATAACTCATCAGTTGTTTGCATCAGAGCGACAATTTTTGAGATAGTTATTAAAACTGTTTAAAGATTGTCAAACGTTGTTTCTCGTTGTATATCCTTTAATTCTAGAGTTAAATTGATAAATAACGTGTACGAATTTGTTTAACGCATTTGTTTTGGTTACCCGACTTCTCCGTTCTCGTGTAGCCTACATATTGCGTTTTTTTTAATTTGCTTACCGGGCTAAAGGTTAGCATGCTTAAAATACGTAAGTTGTTTTGTTCAACAAATTTATGTAGATAACTCCTCAGTTGTTTGCATCAGGGCGACAATTTTTGAGATAGTTATTAAAACTGTTTAAAGGTTGTCAAACGTTGTTTCTCGTTGTATATCCTTTAATTCTAGAGCTAAATTGATAAATAACGTGTACGAATTTGTTTAACGCATTTGTTTTGGTTACCCGACTTCTCCGTTCTCGTGTAGCCTACATATTGCGTTTTTTTTAATTTGCTTACCGGGCTAAAGGTTAGCATGCTTAAAATACGTAAGTTGTTTTGTTCAACAAATTTAAGTAGATAACTCCTCAGTTGTTTGCATCAGGGCGACAATTTTTGAGATAGTTATTAAAACTGTTTAAAGGTTGTCAAACGTTGTTTCTCGTTGTATATCCTTTAATTCTAGAGTTAAATTGATAAATAACGTGTACGATTTTGTTTAACGCATTTGTTTTGGTTACTCGACGGCTCCGTTCTCGTGTAGCCTACATATTGCGTTTTTTTTTTAATTTGCTTACCGGGCTAAAGGTTGGCATGCTTAAAATACGTAAGTCGCTTTGTTCAACAAATTTAAGTAGATAACTCATCAGTTGTTTGCATCAGAGCCACAATTTTTGAGATAGTTATTAAAACTGTTTAAAGGTTGTCAAACGTTGTTTCTCGTTGTATATCTTTTAATTCTAGAGTTAAATTGATAAATAACGTGTACGAATTTGTTTAACGCATTTGTTTTGGTTACTCGACGTCTCCGTTCTCGTGTAGCCTACATATTGCGTTTTTTTTTTAATTTGCTTACCGGGCTAAAGGTTAGCATGCTTAAAATACGTAAGTCGTTTTGTTCAACAAATTTAAGTAGATAACTCCTCAGTTGTTTGCATCAGAGCGACGATTCTTGAGATAGTTATTAAAACTGTTTAAAGGTTGTCAAACGTTGTTTCTCGTTGTATATCCTTTAATTCTATAGTTAAATTGATAAGTAACGTGTACGAATTTGTTTAACGCATTTGTTTTGGTTACTCGACGGCTCCGTTCTCGTGTAGCCTACAAATTGCGTTTTTTTTTTTTTAATTTGCTTACCGGGCTAAAGGTTAGCATGCTTAAAATACGTAAGTCGTTTTGTTCAACAAATTTAAGTAGATAACTCATCAGTTGTTTGCATCAGAGCGACAATTTTTGAGATAGTTATTAAAACTGTTTAAAGGTTGTCAAACGTTGTTTCTCGTTGTATATCCTTTAATTCTAGAGTTAAATTGATAAATAACGTGTACGAATTTGTTTAACGCATTTGTTTTGGTTACTCGACGGCTCCGTTCTCGTGTAGCCTACATATTGCGTTTTTTTTTTTTAATTTGCTTACCGGGCTAAAGGTTAGCATACTTAAAATTCGTAATTCGTTTTGTTCAACAAATTTAAGTAGATAACTCCTCAGTTGTTTGCATCAGAGCGACAATTTTTGAGATAGTTATTAAAACTGTTTAAAGGTTGTCAAACGTTGTTTCTCGTTGTATATCCTTTAATTCTAGAGTTAAATTGATAAATAACGTGTACGAATTTGTTTAACGCATTTGTTTTGGTTACCCGACTTCTCCGTTCTCGTGTAGCCTACATATTGCGTTTTTTTTTTTAATTTGCTTACCGGGCTAAAGGTTAGCATGCTTAAAATACGTAAGTCGTTTTGTTCAACAAATTTAAGTAGATAACTCCTCAGGTGTTTGCATCAGAGCGACGATTTTTGAGATAGTTATTAAAACTGTTTAAAGGTTGTCAAACGTTGTTTCTCGTTGTATATCCTTTAATTCTAGAGTTAAATTGATAAATAACGTGTACGAATTTGTTTAACGCATTTGTTTTGGTTACCCGACTTCTCCGTTCTCGTGTAGCCTACATATTGCGTTTTTTTTTTTTAATTTGCTTACCGGGCTAAAGGTTAGCATGCTTAAAATATGTAAGTCGTTTTGTTCAACAAATTTGAGTAGATAACTCATCAGTTGTTTGCATCAGAGCGACAATTTTTGAGATAGTTATTAAAACTGTTTAAAGATTGTCAAACGTTGTTTCTCGTTGTATATCCTTTAATTCTAGAGTTAAATTGATAAATAACGTGTACGAATTTGTTTAACGCATTTGTTTTGGTTACCCGACTTCTCCGTTCTCGTGTAGCCTACATATTGCGTTTTTTTTTTAATTTGCTTACCAGGCTAAAGGTTAGCATGCTTAAAATACGTAAGTCGTTTTGTTCAACAAATTTAAGTAGATAACTCCTCAGTTGTTGCATCAGAGCAACGATTTTTGAGATAGTTATTAAAACTGTTTAAAGGTTGTCAAACGTTGTTTCTCGTTGTATATCCTTTAATTCTAGAGTTAAATTGATAAATAACGTGTACGAATTTGTTTAACGCATTTATTTTGGTTACTCGACGGCTCCGTTCTCGTGTAGCCTACATATTGCGTTTTTTTTCTAAGTTGCTTACCGGGCTAAAAGTTAGCATGCTTAAAATACGTAAGTCGTTTTGTTCAACAAATTTAAGTAGATAACTCCTCAGTTGTTTGCATCAGAGCGACAATTTTTGAGATAGTTATTAAAACTGTTTAAAGGTTGTCAAACGTTGTATCTTGTTGTATATCCTTTAATTCTAGAGTTAAATTGATAAATAACGTGTACGAATTTGTTTAACGCATTTGTTTTGGTTACCCGACTTCTCCGTTCTCGTGTAGCCTACATATTGCGTTTTTTTTAATTTGCTTACCGGGCTAAAGGTTAGCATGCTTAAAATACGTAAGTTGTTTTGTTCAACAAATTTATGTAGATAACTCCTCAGTTGTTTGCATCAGGGCGACAATTTTTGAGATAGTTATTAAAACTGTTTAAAGGTTGTCAAACGTTGTTTCTCGTTGTATATCCTTTAATTCTAGAGTTAAATTGATAAATAACGTGTACGAATTTGTTTAACGCATTTGTTTTGGTTACCCGACTTCTCCGTTCTCGTGTAGCCTACATATTGCGTTTTTTTTAATTTGCTTACCGGGCTAAAGGTTAGCATGCTTAAAATACGTAAGTTGTTTTGTTCAACAAATTTAAGTAGATAACTCCTCAGTTGTTTGCATCAGGGCGACAATTTTTGAGATAGTTATTAAAACTGTTTAAAGGTTGTCAAACGTTGTTTCTCGTTGTATATCCTTTAATTCTAGAGTTAAATTGATAAATAACGTGTACGATTTTGTTTAACGCATTTGTTTTGGTTACTCGACGGCTCCGTTCTCGTGTAGCCTACATATTGCGTTTTTTTTTTAATTTGCTTACCGGGCTAAAGGTTGGCATGCTTAAAATACGTAAGTCGCTTTGTTCAACAAATTTAAGTAGATAACTCATCAGTTGTTTGCATCAGAGCCACAATTTTTGAGATAGTTATTAAAACTGTTTAAAGGTTGTCAAACGTTGTTTCTCGTTGTATATCTTTTAATTCTAGAGTTAAATTGATAAATAACGTGTACGAATTTGTTTAACGCATTTGTTTTGGTTACTCGACGTCTCCGTTCTCGTGTAGCCTACATATTGCGTTTTTTTTTTAATTTGCTTACCGGGCTAAAGGTTAGCATGCTTAAAATACGTAAGTCGTTTTGTTCAACAAATTTAAGTAGATAACTCCTCAGTTGTTTGCATCAGAGCGACGATTCTTGAGATAGTTATTAAAACTGTTTAAAGGTTGTCAAACGTTGTTTCTCGTTGTATATCCTTTAATTCTATAGTTAAATTGATAAGTAACGTGTACGAATTTGTTTAACGCATTTGTTTTGGTTACTCGACGGCTCCGTTCTCGTGTAGCCTACAAATTGCGTTTTTTTTTTTAAATTTGCTTACCGGGCTAAAGGTTAGCATGCTTAAAATATGTAAGTCGTTTTGTTCAACAAATTTGAGTAGATAACTCATCAGTTGTTTGCATCAGAGCGACAATTTTTGAGATAGTTATTAAAATTGTTTAAAGATTGTCAAACGTTGTTTCTCGTTGTATATCCTTTAATTCTAGAGTTAAATTGATAAATAACGTGTACGAATTTGTTTAACGCATTTGTTTTGGTTACCCGACTTCTTCGTTCTCGTGTAGCCTACATATTGCGTTTTTTTTTAATTTGCTTACCGGGCTAAAGGTTAGCATGCTTAAAATACGTAAGTCGTTTTGTTCAACAAATTTAAGAAGATAACTCCTCAGTTGTTTGCATCAGAGCGACGATTTTTGAGATAGTTATTAAAACTGTTTAAAGGTTGTCAAACGTTGTTTCTCGTTGTATATCCTTTAATTCTAGAGTTAAATTGATAAATAACGTGTACGAATTTGTTTAACGCATTTGTTTTGGTTACTCGACGGCTCCGTTCTCGTGTAGCCTACATATTGCGTTTTTTTTTCTAAGTTGCTTACCGGGCTAAAGGTTAGCATGCTTAAAATACGTAAGTCGTTTTGTTCAACAAATTTAAGTAGATAACTCCTCAGTTGTTTGCATCAGAGCGACAATTTTTGAGATAGTTATTAAAACTGTTTAAAGGTTGTCAAACGTTGTTTCTCGTTGTATATCCTTTAATTCTAGAGTTAAATTGATAAATAACGTGTACGAATTTGTTTAACGCATTTGTTTTGGTTACCCGACTTCTCCGTTCTCGTGTAGCCTACATATTGCGTTTTTTTTAATTTGCTTACCGGGCTAAAGGTTAGCATGCTTAAAATACGTAAGTTGTTTTGTTCAACAAATTTAAGTAGATAACTCCTCAGTTGTTTGCATCAGGGCGACAATTTTTGAGATAGTTATTAAAACTGTTTAAAGGTTGTCAAACGTTGTTTCTCGTTGTATATCCTTTAATTCTAGAGTTAAATTGATAAATAACGTGTACGAATTTGTTTAACGCATTTGTTTTGGTTACCCGACTTCTCCGTTCTCGTGTAGCCTACATATTGCGTTTTTTTTAATTTGCTTACCGGGCTAAAGGTTAGCATGCTTAAAATACGTAAGTTGTTTTGTTCAACAAATTTAAGTAGATAACTCCTCAGTTGTTTGCATCAGGATGACAATTTTTGAGATAGTTATTAAAACTGTTTAAAGGTTGTCAAACGTTGTTTCTCGTTGTATATCCTTTAATTCTAGAGTTAGATTGATAAATAACGTGTACGATTTTGTTTAACGCATTTGTTTTGGTTACTCGACGGCTCCGTTCTCGTGTAGCCTACATATTGCGTTTTTTTTTTAATTTGCTTACCGGGCTAAAGGTTAGCATGCTTAAAATACGTAAGTCGCTTTGTTCAACAAATTTAAGTAGATAACTCATCAGTTGTTTGCATCAGAGCCACAATTTTTGAGATAGTTATTAAAACTGTTTAAAGGTTGTCAAACGTTGTTTCTCGTTGTATATCTTTTAATTCTAGAGTTAAATTGATAAATAACGTGTACGAATTTGTTTAACGCATTTGTTTTGGTTACTCGACGTCTCCGTTCTCGTGTAGCCTACATATTGCGTTTTTTTTTAATTTGCTTACCGGGCTAAAGGTTAGCATGCTTAAAATACGTAAGTCGTTTTGTTCAACAAATTTAAGTAGATAACTCATCAGTTGTTTGCATCAGAGCGACGATTTTTGAGATAGTTATTAAAACTGTTTAAAGGTTGTCAAACGTTGTTTCTCGTTGTATATCCTTTAATTCTAGAGTTAAATTGATAAATAACGTGTACGAATTTGTTTAACGCATTTGTTTTGGTTACCCGACTTCTCCGTTCTCGTGTAGCCTACATATTGCGTTTTTTTTAATTTGCTTACCGGGCTAAAGGTTAGCATGCTAAAAATACGTAAGTTGTTTTGTTCAACAAATTTAAGTAGATAACTCCTCAGTTGTTTGCATCAGGGCGACAATTTTTGAGATAGTTATTAAAACTGTTTAAAGGTTGTCAAACGTTGTTTCTCGTTGTATATCCTTTAATTCTAGAGTTAAATTGATAAATAACGTGTACGAATTTGTTTAACGCATTTGTTTTGGTTACTCGACGTCTCCGTTCTCGTGTAGCCTACATATTGCGTTTTTTTTTAATTTGCTTACCGGGCTAAAGGTTAGCATGCTTAAAATACGTAAGTCGTTTTGTTCAACAAATTTAAGTAGATAACTCATCAGTTGTTTGCATCAGAGCGACGATTTTTGAGATAGTTATTAAAACTGTTTAAAGGTTGTCAAACGTTGTTTCTCGTTGTATATCCTTTAATTCTAGAGTTAAATTGATAAATAACGTGTACGAATTTGTTTAACGCATTTGTTTTGGTTACCCGACTTCTCCGTTCTCGTGTAGCCTACATATTGCGTTTTTTTTAATTTGCTTACCGGGCTAAAGGTTAGCATGCTTAAAATACGTAAGTCGTTTTGTTCAACAAATTTAAGTAGATAACTCCTCAGTTGTTTGCATCAGAGCGACAATTTTTGAGATAGTTATTAAAACTGTTTAAAGGTTGTCAAACGTTGTTTCTCGTTGTATATCCTTTAATTCTAGAGTTAAATTGATAAATAACGTGTACGAATTTGTTTAACGCATTTGTTTTGGTTACCCGACTTCTCCGTTCTCGTGTAGCCTACATATTGCGTTTTTTTTAATTTGCTTACCGGGCTAAAGGTTAGCATGCTTAAAATACGTAAGTCGTTTTGTTCAACAAATTTAAGTAGATAACTCCTCAGTTGTTTGCATCAGAGCGACAATTTTTGAGATAGTTATTAAAACTGTTTAAAGGTTGTCAAACGTTGTTTCTCGTTGTATATCCTTTAATTCTAGAGTTAAATTGATAAATAACGTGTACGAATTTGTTTAACGCATTTGTTTTGGTTACCCGACTTCTCCGTTCTCGTGTAGCCTACATATTGCGTTTTTTTTAATTTGCTTACCGGGCTAAAGGTTAGCATGCTAAAAATACGTAAGTTGTTTTGTTCAACAAATTTAAGTAGATAACTCCTCAGTTGTTTGCATCAGGGCGACAATTTTTGAGATAGTTATTAAAACTGTTTAAAGGTTGTCAAACGTTGTTTCTCGTTGTATATCCTTTAATTCTATAGTTAAATTGATAAGTAACGTGTACGAATTTGTTTAACGCATTTGTTTTGGTTACGCGACGGCTTCGTTCTCGTGTAGCCTACATATTGCGTTTTTTTTTTTAATTTGCTTACCGGGCTAAAGGTTAGCATGCTTAAAATATGTAAGTCGTTTTGTTCAACAAATTTGAGTAGATAACTCATCAGTTGTTTGCATCAGAGCGACAATTTTTGAGATAGTTATTAAAACTGTTTAAAGATTGTCAAACGTTGTTTCTCGTTGTATATCCTTTAATTCTAGAGTTAAATTGATAAATAACGTGTACGAATTTGTTTAACGCATTTGTTTTGGTTACCCGACTTCTCCGTTCTCGTGTAGCCTACATATTGCGTTTTTTTTTTTAATTTGCTTACCAGGCTAAAGGTTAGCATGCTTAAAATACGTAAGTCGTTTTGTTCAACAAATTTAAGTAGATAACTCCTCAGTTGTTTGCATCAGAGCGACGATTTTTGAGAGAGTTATTAAAACTGTTTAAAGGTTGTCAAACGTTGTTTCTCGTTGTATATCCTTTAATTCTAGAGTTAAATTGATAAATAACGTGTACGAATTTGTTTAACGCATTTGTTTTGGTTACTCGACGGCTCCGTTCTCGTGTAGCCTACATATTGCGTTTTTTTTCTAAGTTGCTTACCGGGCTAAAGGTTAGCATGCTTAAAATACGTAAGTCGTTTTGTTCAACAAATTTAAGTAGATAACTCCTCAGTTGTTTGCATCAGAGCGACAATTTTTGAGATAGTTATTAAAACTGTTTAAAGGTTGTCAAACGTTGTTTCTTGTTGTATATCCTTTAATTCTAGAGTTAAATTGATAAATAACGTGTACGAATTTGTTTAACGCATTTGTTTTGGTTACCCGACTTCTCCGTTCTCGTGTAGCCTACATATTGCGTTTTTTTTTAATTTGCTTACCGGGCTAAAGGTTAGCATGCTTAAAATACGTAAGTTGTTTTGTTCAACAAATTTATGTAGATAACTCCTCAGTTGTTTGCATCAGGGCGACAATTTTTGAGATAGTTATTAAAACTGTTTAAAGGTTGTCAAACGTTGTTTCTCGTTGTATATCCTTTAATTCTAGAGTTAAATTGATAAATAACGTGTACGAATTTGTTTAACGCATTTGTTTTGGTTACCCGACTTCTCCGTTCTCGTGTAGCCTACATATTGCGTTTTTTTTAACTTGCTTACCGGGCTAAAGGTTAGCATGCTTAAAATACGTAAGTTGTTTTGTTCAACAAATTTAAGTAGATAACTCCTCAGTTGTTTGCATCAGGGCGACAATTTTTGAGATAGTTATTAAAACTGTTTAAAGGTTGTCAAACGTTGTTTCTCGTTGTATATCCTTTAATTCTAGAGTTAAATTGATAAATAACGTGTACGATTTTGTTTAACGCATTTGTTTTGGTTACTCGACGGCTCCGTTCTCGTGTAGCCTACATATTGCGTTTTTTTTTTAATTTGCTTACCGGGCTAAAGGTTGGCATGCTTAAAATACGTAAGTCGCTTTGTTCAACAAATTTTAGTAGATAACTCATCAGTTGTTTGCATCAGAGCCACAATTTTTGAGATAGTTATTAAAACTGTTTAAAGGTTGTCAAACGTTGTTTCTCGTTGTATATCTTTTAATTCTAGAGTTAAATTGATAAATAACGTGTACGAATTTGTTTAACGCATTTGTTTTATTTACTCGACGGCTCCGTTCTTGTGTAGCCTACATATTGCGTTTTTTTTTTTTAATTTGCTTACCGGGCTAAAGGTTAGCATGCTTAAAATATGTAAGTCGTTTTGTTCAACAAATTTAAGAAGATAACTCCTCAGTTGTTTGCATCAGAGCGACGATTTTTGAGATAGTTATTAAAACTGTTTAAAGGTTGTCAAACGTTGTTTCTCGTTGTATATCCTTTAATTCTATAGTTAAATTGATAAGTAACGTGTACGAATTTGTTTAACGCATTTGTTTTAGTTACTCGACGGCTCCGTTCTTGTGTAGCCTACATATTGCGTTTTTTTTTTTAATTTGCTTACCGGGCTAAAGGTTAGCATGCTTAAAATATGTAAGTCGTTTTGTTCAACAAATTTGAGTAGATAACTCATCAGTTGTTTGCATCAGAGCGACAATTTTTGAGATAGTTATTAAAACTGTTTAAAGATTGTCAAACGTTGTTTCTCGTTGTATATCCTTTAATTCTAGAGTTAAATTGACAAATAACGTGTACGAATTTGTTTAACGCATTTGTTTTGGTTACCCGACTTCTCCGTTCTCGTGTAGCCTACATATTGCGTTTTTTTTTTAATTTGCTTACCGGGCTAAAGGTTAGCATGCTTAAAATACGTAAGTCGTTTTGTTCAACAAATTTAAGAAGATAACTCCTCAGTTGTTTGCATCAGAGCGACGATTTTTGAGATAGTTATTAAAACTGTTTAAAGGTTGTCAAACGTTGTTTCTCGTTGTATATCCTTTAATTCTAGAGTTAAATTGATAAATAACGTGTACGAATTTGTTTAACGCATTTGTTTTGGTTACTCGACGGCTCCGTTCTCGTGTAGCCTACATATTGCGTTTTTTTTCTAAGTTGCTTACCGGGCTAAAGGTTAGCATGCTTAAAATACGTAAGTCGTTTTGTTCAACAAATTTAAGTAGATAACTCCTCAGTTGTTTGCATCAGAGCGACAATTTTTGAGATAGTTATTAAAACTGTTTAAAGGTTGTCAAACGTTGTTTCTCGTTGTATATCTTTTAATTCTAGAGTTAAATTGATAAATAACGTGTACGATTTTGTTTAACGCATTTGTTTTGGTTACTCGACGGCTCCGTTCTCATGTAGCCTACATATTGCGTTTTTTTTTTAATTTGCTTACCGGGCTAAAGGTTAGCATGCTTAAAATACGTAAGTCGCTTTGTTCAACAAATTTAAGTAGATAACTCATCAGTTGTTTGCATCAGAGCCACAATTTTTGAGATAGTTATTAAAACTGTTTAAAGGTTGTCAAACGTTGTTTCTCGTTGTATATCTTTTAATTCTAGAGTTAAATTGATAAATAACGTGTACGAATTTGTTTAACGCATTTGTTTTGGTTACTCGACGTCTCCGTTCTCGTGTAGCCTACATATTGCGTTTTTTTTAATTTGCTTACCGGGCTAAAGGTTAGCATGCTTAAAATACGTAAGTCGTTTTGTTCAACAAATTTAAGTAGATAACTCATCAGTTGTTTGCATCAGAGCGACGATTTTTGAGATAGTTATTAAAACTGTTTAAAGGTTGTCAAACGTTGTTTCTCGTTGTATATCCTTTAATTCTAGAGTTAAATTGATAAATAACGTGTACGAATTTGTTTAACGCATTTGTTTTGGTTACCAGACTTCTCCGTTCTCGTGTAGCCTACATATTGCGTTTTTTTTTTAATTTGCTTACCGGGCTAAAAGTTAGCATGCTTAAAATACGTAAGTTGTTTTGCTCAACAAATTTAAGTAGATAACTCATCAGTTGTTTGCATCAGAGCGACAATTTTTGAGATAGTTATTAAAACTGTTTAAAGGTTGTCAAACGTTATTTCTCGTTGTATATCCTTTAATTCTAGAGTTAAATTGATAAATAACGTGTACGAATTTATTTAACGCATTTGTTTTGGTTACTCGACGGCTCCGTTCTCGTGTAGCCTACATATTGCTTTTTTTTTTTTTAATTTGCTTACCGGGCTAAAGGTTAGCATGCTTAAAATTCGTAATTCGTTTTGTTCAACAAATTTAAGTAGATAACTCCTCAGTTGTTTGCATCAGAGCGACAATTTTTGAGATAGTTATTAAAACTGTTTAAAGGTTGTCAAACGTTGTTTCTCGTTGTATATCCTTTAATTCTAGAGTTAAATTGATAAATAACGTGTACGAATTTGTTTAACGCATTTGTTTTGGTTACCCGATTTCTCCGTTCTCGTGTAGCCTACATATTGCGTTTTTTTTTAATTTGCTTACCGGGCTAAAGGTTAGCATGCTTAAAATACGTAAGTCGTTTTGTTCAACAAATTTAAGTAGATAACTCCTCAGGTGTTTGCATCAGAGCGACGATTTTTGAGATAGTTATTAAAACTGTTTAAAGGTTGTCAAACGTTGTTTCTCGTTGTATATCCTTTAATTCTAGAGTTAAATTGATAAATAACGTGTACGAATTTGTTTAACGCATTTGTTTTGGTTACTCGACGGCTCCGTTCTCGTGTAGCCTACATATTGCGTTTTTTTTTTTAATTTGCTTACCGGGCTAAAGGTTAGCATGCTTAAAATACGTAATTCGTTTTGTTCAACAAATTAAAGTAGATAACTCCTCAGTTGTTTGCATCAGAGCGACAATTTTTGAGATAGTTATTAAAACTGTTTAAAGGTTGTCAAACGTTGTTTCTCGTTGTATATCCTTTAATTCTAGAGTTAAATTGATAAATAACGTGTACGAATTGGTTTAACGCATTTGTTTTGGTTACCCGACTTCTCCGTTCTCGTGTAGCCTACATATTGCGTTTTTTTTTTTTAATTTGCTTACCGGGCTAAAGGTTAGCATGCTTAAAATACGTAAGTCGTTTTGTTCAACAAATTTAAGTAGATAACTCCTCAGTTGTTTGCATCAGAGCGACGATTCTTGAGATAGTTATTAAAACTGTTTAAAGGTTGTCAAACGTTGTTTCTCGTTGTATATCCTTTAATTCTATAGTTAAACTGATAAGTAACGTGTACGAATTTGTTTAACGCATTTGTTTTGGTTACTCGACGGCTCCGTTCTCGTGTAGCCTACATATTGCGTTTTTTTTTTTAATTTGCTTACCGGGCTATAGGTTAGCATGCTTAAAATATGTAAGTCGTTTTGTTCAACAAATTTGAGTAGATAACTCATCAGTTGTTTGCATCAGAGCGACAATTTTTGAGATAGTTATTAAAACTGTTTAAAGGTTGTCAAACGTTGTTTCTCGTTGTATATCTTTTAATTCTAGAGTTAAATTGATAAATAACGTGTACGAATTTGTTTAACGCATTTGTTTTGGTTACCCGACTTCTCCGTTCTCGTGTAGCCTACATATTGCGTTTTTTTTAATTTGCTTACCGGGCTAAAGGTTAGCATGCTTAAAATACGTAAGTTGTTTTGTTCAACAAATTTAAGTAGATAACTCCTCAGTTGTTTGCATCAGGGCGACAATTTTTGAGATAGTTATTAAAACTGTTTAAAGGTTGTCAAACGTTGTTTCTCGTTGTATATCCTTTAATTCTAGAGTTAAATTGATAAATAACGTGTACGATTTTGTTTAACGCATTTGTTTTGGTTACTCGACGGCTCCGTTCTCGTGTAGCCTACATATTGCGTTTTTTTTTTAATTTGCTTACCGGGCTAAAGGTTGGCATGCTTAAAATACGTAAGTCGCTTTGTTCAACAAATTTAAGTAGATAACTCATCAGTTGTTTGCATCAGAGCGACAATTTTTGAGATAGTTATTAAAACTGTTTAAAGATTGTCAAACGTTGTTTCTCGTTGTATATCCTTTAATTCTAGAGTTAAATTGACAAATAACGTGTACGAATTTGTTTAACGCATTTGTTTTGGTTACCCGACTTCTCCGTTCTCGTGTAGCCTACATATTGCGTTTTTTTTTTAATTTGCTTACCGGGCTAAAGGTTAGCATGCTTAAAATACGTAAGTCGTTTTGTTCAACAAATTTAAGAAGATAACTCCTCAGTTGTTTGCATCAGAGCGACGATTTTTGAGATAGTTATTAAAACTGTTTAAAGGTTGTCAAACGTTGTTTCTCGTTGTATATCCTTTAATTCTAGAGTTAAATTGATAAATAACGTGTACGAATTTGTTTAACGCATTTGTTTTGGTTACTCGACGGCTCCGTTCTCGTGTAGCCTACATATTGCGTTTTTTTTCTAAGTTGCTTACCGGGCTAAAGGTTAGCATGCTTAAAATACGTAAGTCGTTTTGTTCAACAAATTTAAGTAGATAACTCCTCAGTTGTTTGCATCAGAGCGACAATTTTTGAGATAGTTATTAAAACTGTTTAAAGGTTGTCAAACGTTGTTTCTCGTTGTATATCTTTTAATTCTAGAGTTAAATTGATAAATAACGTGTACGATTTTGTTTAACGCATTTGTTTTGGTTACTCGACGGCTCCGTTCTCATGTAGCCTACATATTGCGTTTTTTTTTTAATTTGCTTACCGGGCTAAAGGTTAGCATGCTTAAAATACGTAAGTCGCTTTGTTCAACAAATTTAAGTAGATAACTCATCAGTTGTTTGCATCAGAGCCACAATTTTTGAGATAGTTATTAAAACTGTTTAAAGGTTGTCAAACGTTGTTTCTCGTTGTATATCTTTTAATTCTAGAGTTAAATTGATAAATAACGTGTACGAATTTGTTTAACGCATTTGTTTTGGTTACTCGACGTCTCCGTTCTCGTGTAGCCTACATATTGCGTTTTTTTTTAATTTGCTTACCGGGCTAAAGGTTAGCATGCTTAAAATACGTAAGTCGTTTTGTTCAACAAATTTAAGTAGATAACTCATCAGTTGTTTGCATCAGAGCGACGATTTTTGAGATAGTTATTAAAACTGTTTAAAGGTTGTCAAACGTTGTTTCTCGTTGTATATCCTTTAATTCTAGAGTTAAATTGATAAATAACGTGTACGAATTTGTTTAACGCATTTGTTTTGGTTACCAGACTTCTCCGTTCTCGTGTAGCCTACATATTGCGTTTTTTTTTTTAATTTGCTTACCGGGCTAAAAGTTAGCATGCTTAAAATACGTAAGTTGTTTTGCTCAACAAATTTAAGTAGATAACTCATCAGTTGTTTGCATCAGAGCGACAATTTTTGAGATAGTTATTAAAACTGTTTAAAGGTTGTCAAACGTTATTTCTCGTTGTATATCCTTTAATTCTAGAGTTAAATTGATAAATAACGTGTACGAATTTATTTAACGCATTTGTTTTGGTTACTCGACGGCTCCGTTCTCGTGTAGCCTACATATTGCTTTTTTTTTTTTTAATTTGCTTACCGGGCTAAAGGTTAGCATGCTTAAAATTCGTAATTCGTTTTGTTCAACAAATTTAAGTAGATAACTCCTCAGTTGTTTGCATCAGAGCGACAATTTTTGAGATAGTTATTAAAACTGTTTAAAGGTTGTCAAACGTTGTTTCTCGTTGTATATCCTTTAATTCTAGAGTTAAATTGATAAATAACGTGTACGAATTTGTTTAACGCATTTGTTTTGGTTACTCGACGGCTCCGTTCTCGTGTAGCCTACATATTGCGTTTTTTTTTTAATTTGCTTACCGGGCTAAAGGTTAGCATGCTTAAAATACGTAATTCGTTTTGTTCAACAAATTAAAGTAGATAACTCCTCAGTTGTTTGCATCAGAGCGACAATTTTTGAGATAGTTATTAAAACTGTTTAAAAGTTGTCAAACGTTGTTTCTCGTTGTATATCCTTTAATTCTAGAGTTAAATTGATAAATAACGTGTACGAATTGGTTTAACGCATTTGTTTTGGTTACCCGACTTCTCCGTTCTCGTGTAGCCTACATATTGCGTTTTTTTTTTTTAATTTGCTTACCGGGCTAAAGGTTAGCATGCTTAAAATACGTAAGTCGTTTTGTTCAACAAATTTAAGTAGATAACTCCTCAGTTGTTTGCATCAGAGCGACGATTCTTGAGATAGTTATTAAAACTGTTTAAAGGTTGTCAAACGTTGTTTCTCGTTGTATATCCTTTAACTCTATAGTTAAACTGATAAGTAACGTGTACGAATTTGTTTAACGCATTTGTTTTGGTTACTCGACGGCTCCGTTCTCGTGTAGCCTACATATTGCGTTTTTTTTTTTAATTTGCTTACCGGGCTATAGGTTAGCATGCTTAAAATATGTAAGTCGTTTTGTTCAACAAATTTGAGTAGATAACTCATCAGTTGTTTGCATCAGAGCGACAATTTTTGAGATAGTTATTAAAACTGTTTAAAGGTTGTCAAACGTTGTTTCTCGTTGTATATCTTTTAATTCTAGAGTTAAATTGATAAATAACGTGTACGAATTTGTTTAACGCATTTGTTTTGGTTACCCGACTTCTCCGTTCTCGTGTAGCCTACATATTGCGTTTTTTTTAATTTGCTTACCGGGCTAAAGGTTAGCATGCTTAAAATACGTAAGTTGTTTTGTTCAACAAATTTAAGTAGATAACTCCTCAGTTGTTTGCATCAGGGCGACAATTTTTGAGATAGTTATTAAAACTGTTTAAAGGTTGTCAAACGTTGTTTCTCGTTGTATATCCTTTAATTCTAGAGTTAAATTGATAAATAACGTGTACGATTTTGTTTAACGCATTTGTTTTGGTTACTCGACGGCTCCGTTCTCGTGTAGCCTACATATTGCGTTTTTTTTTTAATTTGCTTACCGGGCTAAAGGTTGGCATGCTTAAAATACGTAAGTCGCTTTGTTCAACAAATTTAAGTAGATAACTCATCAGTTGTTTGCATCAGAGCCACAATTTTTGAGATAGTTATTAAAACTGTTTAAAGGTTGTCAAACGTTGTTTCTCGTTGTATATCTTTTAATTCTAGAGTTAAATTGATAAATAACGTGTACGAATTTGTTTAACGCATTTGTTTTGGTTACCCGACTTCTCCGTTCTCGTGTAGCCTACATATTGCGTTTTTTTTAATTTGCTTACCGGGCTAAAGGTTAGCATGCTTAAAATACGTAAGTTGTTTTGTTCAACAAATTTAAGTAGATAACTCCTCAGTTGTTTGCATCAGGGCGACAATTTTTGAGATAGTTATTAAAACTGTTTAAAGGTTGTCAAACGTTGTTTCTCGTTGTATATCCTTTAATTCTAGAGTTAAATTGATAAATAACGTGTACGATTTTGTTTAACGCATTTGTTTTGGTTACTCGACGGCTCCGTTCTCGTGTAGCCTACATATTGCGTTTTTTTTTTAATTTGCTTACCGGGCTAAAGGTTGGCATGCTTAAAATACGTAAGTCGCTTTGTTCAACAAATTTAAGTAGATAACTCATCAGTTGTTTGCATCAGAGCCACAATTTTTGAGATAGTTATTAAAACTGTTTAAAGGTTGTCAAACGTTGTTTCTCGTTGTATATCTTTTAATTCTAGAGTTAAATTGATAAATAACGTGTACGAATTTGTTTAACGCATTTGTTTTGGTTACTCGACGTCTCCGTTCTCGTGTAGCCTACATATTGCGTTTTTTTTTTAATTTGCTTACCGGGCTAAAGGTTAGCATGCTTAAAATACGTAAGTCGTTTTGTTCAACAAATTTAAGTAGATAACTCCTCAGTTGTTTGCATCAGAGCGACGATTCTTGAGATAGTTATTAAAACTGTTTAAAGGTTGTCAAACGTTGTTTCTCGTTGTATATCCTTTAATTCTATAGTTAAATTGATAAGTAACGTGTACGAATTTGTTTAACGCATTTGTTTTGGTTACTCGACGGCTCCGTTCTCGTGTAGCCTACATATTGCGTTTTTTTTTTTTAATTTGCTTACCGGGCTAAAGGTTAGCATGCTTAAAATATGTAAGTCGTTTTGTTCAACAAATTTGAGTAGATAACTCATCAGTTGTTTGCATCAGAGCGACAATTTTTGAGATAGTTATTAAAACTGTTTAAAGATTGTCAAACGTTGTTTCTCGTTGTATATCCTTTAATTCTAGAGTTAAATTGATAAATAACGTGTAAGAATTTGTTTAACGCATTTGTTTTGGTTACCCGACTTCTCCGTTCTCGTTTAGCCTACATATTGCGTTTTTTTTTTAATTTGCTTACCGGGCTAAAGGTTAGCATGCTTAAAATACGTAAGTCGTTTTGTTCAACAAATTTAAGAAGATAACTCCTCAGTTGTTTGCATCAGAGCGACGATTTTTGAGATAGTTATTAAAACTGTTTAAAGGTTGTCAAACGTTGTTTCTCGTTGTATATCCTTTAATTCTAGAGTTAAATTGATAAATAACGTGTACGAATTTGTTTAACGCATTTGTTTTGGTTACTCGACGGCTCCGTTCTCGTGTAGCCTACATATTGCGTTTTTTTTCTAAGTTGCTTACCGGGCTAAAGGTTAGCATGCTTAAAATACGTAAGTCGTTTTGTTCAACAAATTTAAGTAGATAACTCCTCAGTTGTTTGCATCAGAGCGACAATTTTTGAGATAGTTATTAAAACTGTTTAAAGGTTGTCAAACGTTGTTTCTCGTTGTATATCCTTTAATTCTAGAGTTAAATTGATAAATAACGTGTACGAATTTGTTTAACGCATTTGTTTTGGTTACCCGACTTCTCCGTTCTCGTGTAGCCTACATATTGCGTTTTTTTAATTTGCTTACCGGGCTAAAGGTTAGCATGCTTAAAATACGTAAGTTGTTTTGTTCAACAAATTTAAGTAGATAACTCCTCAGTTGTTTGCATCAGGGCGACAATTTTTGAGATAGTTATTAAAACTGTTTAAAGGTTGTCAAACGTTGTTTCTCGTTGTATATCCTTTAATTCTAGAGTTAAATTGATAAATAACGTGTACGAATTTGTTTAACGCATTTGTTTTGGTTACCCGACTTCTCCGTTCTCGTGTAGCCTACATATTGCGTTTTTTTTAATTTGCTTACCGGGCTAAAGGTTAGCATGCTTAAAATACGTAAGTTGTTTTGTTCAACAAATTTAAGTAGATAACTCCTCAGTTGTTTGCATCAGGATGACAATTTTTGAGATAGTTATTAAAACTGTTTAAAGGTTGTCAAACGTTGTTTCTCGTTGTATATCCTTTAGTTCTAGAGTTAAATTGATAAATAACGTGTACGATTTTGTTTAACGCATTTGTTTTGGTTACTCGACGGCTCCGTTCTCGTGTAGCCTACATATTGCGTTTTTTTTTAATTTGCTTACCGGGCTAAAGGTTAGCATGCTTAAAATACGTAAGTCGCTTTGTTCAACAAATTTAAGTAGATAACTCATCAGTTGTTTGCATCAGAGCCACAATTTTTGAGATAGTTATTAAAACTGTTTAAAGGTTGTCAAACGTTGTTTCTCGTTGTATATCTTTTAATTCTAGAGTTAAATTGATAAATAACGTGTACGAATTTGTTTAACGCATTTGTTTTGGTTACTCGACGTCTCCGTTCTCGTGTAGCCTACATATTGCGTTTTTTTTTAATTTGCTTACCGGGCTAAAGGTTAGCATGCTTAAAATACGTAAGTCGTTTTGTTCAACAAATTTAAGTAGATAACTCATCAGTTGTTTGCATCAGAGCGACGATTTTTGAGATAGTTATTAAAACTGTTTAAAGGTTGTCAAACGTTGTTTCTCGTTGTTTATCCTTTAATTCTAGAGTTAAATTGATAAATAACGTGTACGAATTTGTTTAACGCATTTGTTTTGGTTACTCGACGTCTCCGTTCTCGTGTAGCCTACATATTGCGTTTTTTTTTAATTTGCTTACCGGGCTAAAGGTTAGCATGCTTAAAATACGTAAGTCGTTTTGCTCAACAAATTTAAGTAGATAACTCATCAGTTGTTTGCATCAGAGCGACAATTTTTGAGATAGTTATTAAAACTGTTTAAAGGTTGTCAAACGTTGTTTCTCGTTGTATATCCTTTAATTCTAGAGTTAAATTGATAAATAACGTGTACGAATTTGTTTAACGCATTTGTTTTGGTTACTCGACGGCTCCGTTCTCGTGTAGCCTACATATTGCGTTTTTTTTTTAATTTGCTTACCGGGCTAAAGGTTAGCATGCTTAAAATTCGTAATTCGTTTTGTTCAACAAATTTAAGTAGATAACTCCTCAGTTGTTTGCATCAGAGCGACAATTTTTGAGATAGTTATTAAAACTGTTTAAAGGTTGTCAAACGTTGTTTCTCGTTGTATATCCTTTAATTCTAGAGTTAAATTGATAAATAACGTGTACGAATTTGTTTAACGCATTTGTTTTGGTTACCCGATTTCTCCGTTCTCGTGTAGCCTACATATTGCGTTTTTTTTTTAATTTGCTTACCGGGCTAAAGGTTAGCATGCTTAAAATACGTAAGTCGTTTTGTTCAACAAATTTAAGCAGATAACTCCTCAGGTGTTTGCATCAGAGCGACGATTTTTGAGATAGTTATTAAAACTGTTTAAAGGTTGTCAAACGTTGTTTCTCGTTGTATATCCTTTAATTCTAGAGTTAAATTGATAAATAACGTGTACGAATTTGTTTAACGCATTTGTTTTGGTTACTCGACTTCTCCGTTCTCGTGTAGCCTACATATTGCGTTTTTTTTTTTTTAATTTGCTTACCGGGCTAAAGGTTAGCATGCTTAAAATACGTAAGTCGTTTTGTTCAACAAATTTAAGTAGATAACTCCTCAGTTGTTTGCATCAGAGCGACGATTCTTGAGATAGTTATTAAAACTGTTTAAAGGTTGTCAAACGTTGTTTCTCGTTGTATATCCTTTAATTCTATAGTTAAATTGATAAGTAACGTGTACGAATTTGTTTAACGCATTTGTTTTGGTTACTCGACGGCTCCGTTCTCGTGTAGCCTACATATTGCGTTTTTTTTTTTAATTTGCTTACCGGGCTAAAGGTTAGCATGCTTAAAATATGTAAGCCGTTTTGTTCAACAAATTTGAGTAGATAACTCATCAGTTGTTTGCATCAGAGCGACAATTTTTGAGATAGTTATTAAAACTGTTTAAAGATTGTCAAACGTTGTTTCTCGTTGTATATCCTTTAATTCTAGAGTTAAATTGATAAATAACGTGTACGAATTTGTTTAACGCATTTGTTTTGGTTACCCGACTTCTCCGTTCTCGTGTAGCCTACATATTCCGTTTTTTTTTAATTTGCTTACCGGGCTAAAGGTTAGCATGCTTAAAATACGTAAGTCGTTTTGTTCAACAAATTTAAGTAGATAACTCCTCAGTTGTTTGCATCAGAGCGACGATTTTTGAGATAGTTATTAAAACTGTTTAAAGGTTGTCAAACGTTATTTCTCGTTGTATATCCTTTAATTCTAGAGTTAAATTGATAAATAACGTGTACGAATTTGTTTAACGCATTTGTTTTGGTTACTCGACGGCTCCGTTCTCGTGTAGCCTACATATTGCGTTTTTTTTCTAATTTGCTTACCGGGCTAAAAGTTAGCATGCTTAAAATACGTAAGTTGTTTTGTTCAACAAATTTAAGTAGATAACTCATCAGTTGTTTGCATCAGAGCGACAATTTTTGAGATAGTTATTAAAACTGTTTAAAAGTTGTCAAACGTTGTTTCTCGTTGTATATCCTTTAATTCTAGAGTTAAATTGATAAATAACGTGTACGAATTTGTTTAACGCATTTGTTTTGGTTACTCGACGGCTCCGTTCTCGTGTAGCCTACATATTGCGTTTTTTTTTTTAATTTGCTTACCGGGCTAAAGGTTAGCATGCTTAAAATCCGTAATTCGTTTTGTTCAACAAATTTAAGTAGATAACTCCTCAGTTGTTTGCATCAGAGCGACAATTTTTGAGATAGTTATTAAAACTGTTTAAAGGTTGTCAAACGTTGTTTCTCGTTGTATATCCTTTAATTCTAGAGTTAAATTGATAAATAACGTGTACGAATTTGTTTAACGCATTTGTTTTGGTTACCCGACTTCTCCGTTCTCGTGTAGCCTACATATTGCGTTTTTTTTTTTAATTTGCTTACCGGGCTAAAGGTTAGCATGCTTAAAATACGTAAGTCGTTTTGTTCAACAAATTTAAGTAGATAACTCCTCAGGTGTTTGCATCAGAGCGACGATTTTTGAGATAGTTATTAAAACTGTTTAAAGGTTGTCAAACGTTGTTTCTCGTTGTATATCCTTTAATTCTAGAGTTAAATTGATAAATAACGTGTACGAATTTGTTTAACGCATTTGTTGTGGTTACTCGACGGCTCCGTTCTCATGTAGCCTACATATTGCGTTTTTTTTTTAATTTGCTTACCGGGCTAAAGGTTAGCATGCTTAAAATACGTAATTCGTTTTGTTCAACAAATTTAAGTAGATAACTCCTCAGTTGTTTGCATCAGAGCGACAATTTTTGAGATAGTTATTAAAACTGTTTAAAGGTTGTCAAACGTTGTTTCTCGTTGTATATCCTTTAATTCTAGAGTTAAATTGATAAATAACGTGTACGAATTTGTTTAACGCATTTGTTTTGGTTACCCGACTTCTCCGTTCTCGTGTAGCCTACATATTGCGTTTTTTTTTTAATTTGCTTACCGGGCTAAATGTTAGCATGCTTAAAATACGTAAGTCGTTTTGTTCAACAAATTTAAGTAGATAACTCCTCAAATGTTTGCATCAGAGCGACGATTTTTGAGATAGTTATTAAAACTGTTTAAAGGTTGTCAAACGTTGTTTCTCGTTGTATATCCTTTAATTCTAGAGTTAAATTGATAAATAACGTGTACGAATTTGTTTAACGCATTTGTTTTGGTTACTCGACGGCTTCGTTCTCGTGTAGCCTACATATTGCGTTTTTTTTTTAATTTGCTTACCGGGCTAAAGGTTAGCATGCTTAAAATATGTAAGTCGTTTTGTTCAACAAATTTAAGGAGATAACTCATCAGTTGTTTGCATCAGAGCGACAATTTTTGAGATAGTTATTAAAACTGTTTAAAGGTTGTCAAACGTTGTTTCTCGTTGTATATCCTTTAATTCTAGAGTTAAATTGATAAATAACGTGTACGAATTTGTTTAACGCATTTGTTTTGGTTACTCGACGTCTCCGTTCTCGTGTAGCCTACATATTGCGTTTTTTTTTTAATTTGCTTACCGGGCTAAAGGTTAGCATGCTTAAAATACGTAAGTCGTTTTGTTCAACAAATTTAAGGAGATAACTCATCAGTTGTTTGCATCAGAGCGACAATTTTTGAGATAGTTATTAAAACTGTTTAAAGGTTGTCAAACGTTGTTTCTCGTTGTGTATATCCTTTAATTCTAGAGTTAAATTGATAAATAACGTGTACGAATTTGTTTAACGCATTTGTTTTGGTTACTCGACGGCTCCGTTCTCGTGTAGCCTACATATTGCGTTTTTTTTTTTAATTTGCTTACCGGGCTAAAGATTAGCATGCTTAAAATATGTAAGTCGTTTTGTACAACAAATTTGAGTAGATAACTCATCAGTTGTTTGCATCAGAGCGACAATTTTTGAGATAGTTATTAAAACTGTTTAAAGGTTGTCAAACGTTGTTTCTCGTTGTATATCCTTTAATTCTAGAGTCAAATTGATAAATAACGTGTACGAATTTGTTTAACGCATTTGTTTTGGTTACTCGACGTCTCCGGTCTCGTGTAGCCTACATATTGCGTTTTTTTTTTAATTTGCTTACCGGGCTAAAGGTTAGCATGCTTAAAATACGTAAGTCGTTTTGTTCAACAAATTTAAGTAGATAACTCATCAGTTGTTTGCATCAGAGCGACGATTTTTGAGATAGTTATTAAAACTGTTTAAAGGTTGTCAAACGTTGTTTCTCGTTGTATATCCTTTAATTCTAGAGTTAAATTGATAAATAACGTGTACGAATTTGTTTAACGCATTTGTTTTGGTTACCAGACTTCTCCGTTCTCGTGTAGCCTACATATTGCGTTTTTTTTTTAATTTGCTTACCGGGCTAAAAGTTAGCATGCTTAAAATACGTAAGTTGTTTTGTACAACAAATTTAAGTAGATAACTCATCAGTTGTTTGCATCAGAGCGACAATTTTTGAGATAGTTATTAAAACTGTTTAAAGGTTGTCAAACGTTGTTTATCGTTGTATATCCTTTAATTCTAGAGTTAAATTGATAAATAACGTGTACGAATTTGTTTAACGCATTTGTTTTGGTTACTCGACGGCTCCGTTCTCGTGTAGCCTACATGTTGCGTTTTTTTTTTTAATTTGCTTACCGGGCTAAAGGTTAGCATGCTTAAAATTCGTAATTCGTTTTGTTCAACAAATTTAAGTAGATAATTCCTCAGTTGTTTGCATCAGAGCGACAATTTTTGAGATAGTTATTAAAACTGTTTAAAGGTTGTCAAATGTTGTTTCTCGTTGTATATCCTTTAATTCTAGAGTTAAATTGATAAATAACGTGTACGAATTTGTTTAACGCATTTGTTTTGGTTACCCGACTTCTCCGTTCTCGTGTAGCCTACATATAGCGTTTTTTTTTTTAATTTGCTTACCGGGCTAAAGGTTAGCATGCTTAAAATACGTAAGTCGTTTTGTTCAACAAATTTAAGTAGATAACTCCTCAGGTGTTTGCATCAGAGCGACGATTTTTGAGATAGTTATTAAAACTGTTTAAAGGTTGTCAAACGTTGTTTCTCGTTGTATATCCTTTAATTCTAGAGTTAAATTGATAAATAACGTGTACGAATTTGTTTAACGCATTTGTTTTGGTTACTCGACGGCTCCGTTCTCGTGTAGCCTACATATTGCGTTCTTTTTTTAATTTGCTTACCGGGCTAAAGGTTAGCATGCTTAAAATACGTAATTCGTTTTGTTCAACAAATTTAAGTAGATAACTCCTCAGTTGTTTGCATCAGAGCGACAATTTTTGAGATAGTTATTAAAACTGTTTAAAGGTTGTCAAACGTTGTTTCTCGTTGTATATCCTTTAATTCTAGAGTTAAATTGATAAATAACGTGTACAAATTTGTTTAACGCATTTGTTTTGGTTACCCGACTTCTCCGTTCTCATGTAGCCTACATATTGCGTTTTTTTTTTTTTAATTTGCTTACCGGGCTAAAGGTTAGCATGCTTAAAATACGTAAGTCGTTTTGTTCAACAAATTTAAGTAGATAACTCCTCAGTTGTTTGCATCAGAGCGACGATTCTTGAGATAGTTATTAAAACTGTTTAAAGGTTGTCAAACGTTGTTTCTCTTTGTATATCCTTTAATTCTATAGTTAAATTGATAAGTAACGTGTACGAATTTGTTTAACGCATTTGTTTTGGTTACTCGACGGCTCCGTTCTCGTGTAGCCTACATATTGCGTTTTTTTTTTAATTTGCTTACCGGGCTAAAGGTTAGCATGCTTAAAATATGTAAGTCGTTTTGTTCAACAAATTTGAGTAGATAACTCATCAGTTGTTTGCATCAGAGCGACAATTTTTGAGATAGTTATTAAAACTGTTTAAAGATTGTCAAACGTTGTTTCTCGTTGTATATCCTTTAATTCTAGAGTTAAATTGATAAATAACGTGTACGAATTTGTTTAACGCATTTGTTTTGGTTACCCGACTTCTCCGTTCTCGTGTAGCCTACATATTGCGTTTTTTTTTTTATTTGCTTACCGGGCTAAAGGTTAGCATGCTTAAAATACGTAAGTCGTTTTGTTCAACAAATTTAAGTAGATAACTCCTCAGTTGTTTGCATCAGAGCGACGATTTTTGAGATAGTTATTAAAACTGTTTAAAGGTTGTCAAACGTTGTTTCTCGTTGTATATCCTTTAATTCTAGAGTTAAATTGATAAATAACGTGTACGAATTTGTTTAACGCATTTGTTTTGGTTACTCGACGGCTCCGTTCTCGTGTAGCCTACATATTGCGTTTTTTTTTTTTAATTTGCTTACCGGGCTAAAGGTTAGCATGCTTAAAATATGTAAGTCGTTTTGTTCAACAAATTTGAGTAGATAACTCATCAGTTGTTTGCATCAGAGCGACAATTTTTGAGATAGTTATTAAAACTGTTTAAAGGTTGTCAAACGTTGTTTCTCGTTGTATATCCTTTAATTCTAGAGTTAAATTGATAAATAACGTGTACGAATTTGTTTAACGCATTTGTTTTGGTTACTCGATGTCTCCGTTCTCGTGTAGCCTACATATTGCGTTTTTTTTTTTAATTTGCTTACCGGGCTAAAGGTTAGCATGCTTAAAATACGTAAGTCGTTTTGTTCAACAAATTTAAGTAGATAACTCATCAGTTGTTTGCATCAGAGCGACAATTTTTGAGATAGTTATTAAAACTGTTTAAAGGTTGTCAAACGTTGTTTCTCGTTGTATATCCTTTAATTCTAGAGTTAAATTGATAAATAACGTGTACGAATTTGTTTAACGCATTTGTTTTGGTTACTCGACGGCTCAGTTCTCGTGTACCCTACATATTGCGTTTTTTTTTTAATTTGCTTACCGGGCTAAAGGTTAGCATGCTTAAAATACGTAAGTCGTTTTGTTCAACAAATTTAAGTAGATAACTCATCAGTTGTTTGCATCAGAGCGACAATTTTTGAGATAGTTATTAAAACTGTTTAAAGGTTGTCATACGTTGTTTCTCGTTGTATATCCTTTAATTCTAGAGTTAAATTGATAAATAACGTGTACGAATTTGTTTAACGCATTTGTTTTGGTTACTCGACGTCTCCGTTCTCGTGTAGCCTACATATTGCGTTTTTTTTTTTTAATTTGCTTACCGGGCTAAAGGCTAGCATGCTTAAAATACGTAAGTAGTTTTGTTCAACAAATTTAAGTAGATAACTCATCAGTTGTTTGCATCAGAGCGACAATTTTTGAGATAGTTATTAAAACTGTTTAAAGGTTGTCAAACGTTGTTTCTCGTTGTATATCCTTTAATTCTAGAGTTAAATTGATAAATAACGTGTACGAATTTGTTTAACGCATTTGTTTTGGTTACTCGACGTCTCCGTTCTCGTGTAGCCTACATATTGCGTTTTTTTTTTTTTAATTTGCTTACCGGGCTAAAGGTTAGCATGCTTAAAATACGTAAGTCGTTTTGTTCAACAAATTTAAGTAGATAACTCATCAGTTGTTTGCATCAGAGCGACAATTTTTGAGATAGTTATTAAAACTCTTTAAAGGTTGTCAAACGTTGTTTCTCGTTGTATATCCTTTAATTCTAGAGTTAAATTGATAAATAACGTGTACGAATTTGTTTAACGCATTTGTTTTGGTTACTCGACGTCTCCGTTCTCGTGTAGCCTACATATTGCGTTTTTTTTTTAATTTGCTTACCGGGCTAAAGGTTAGCATGCTTAAAATACGTAAGTCGTTTTGTTCAACAAATTTAAGTAGATAACTCATCAGTTGTTTGCATCAGAGCGACAATTTTTGAGATAGCTATTAAAACTGTTTAAAGGTTGTCAAACGTTGTTTCTCGTTGTATATCCTTTAATTCTAGAGTTAAATTGATAAATAACGTGTACGAATTTGTCTAACGCATTTGTTTTGGTTACCCGACTTCTCCGTTCTCGTGTAGCCTACATATTGCGTTTTTTTTTTTAATTTGCTTACCGGGCTAAAGGTTAGCATGCTTAAAATACGTAAGTTGTTTTGTTCAACAAATTTAAGTAGATAACTCCTCAGTTGTTTGCATCAGAGCGACAATTTTTGAGATAGTTATTAAAACTGTTTAAAGGTTGTCAAACGTTGTTTCTCGTTGTATATCCTTTAATTCTAGAGTTGAATTGATAAATAACGTGTACGAATTTGTTTAACGCATTTGTTTTGGTTACTCGACGGCTCCGTTCTCGTGTAGCCTACATATTGCGTTTTTTTTTAAATTTGCTTACCGGGCTAAAGGTTAGCATGCTTAAAATACGTAATTCGTTTTGTTCAACAAATTTAGGTAGAAAACTCCTCAGTTGTTTGCATCAGAGCGACAATTTTTGAGATAGTTATTAAAACTGTTTAAAGGTTGTCAAACGTTGTTTCTTGTTGTATATCCTTTAATTCTAGAGTTAAATTGATAAATAACGTGTACGGATTTGTTTAACGCATTTGTTTTGGTTACCCGACTTCTCCGTTCTCGTGTAGCCTACATATTGCGTTTTTTTTTTAATTTGCTTACCGGGCTAAAGGTTAGCATACTTAAAATACGTAAGTCGTTTTGTTCAACAAATTTAAGTAGATAACTCCTCAGTTGTTTGCATCAGAGCGACGATTTTTGAGATAGTTATTAAAACTGTTTAAAGGTTGTCAAACGTTGTTTCTCGTTGTATATCCTTTAATTCTAGAGTTAAATTGATAAATAACGTCTACGAATTTGTTTAACGTATTTGTTTTGGTTACTCGACGGCTCCGTTCTCGTGTAGCCTACATATTGCGTTTTTTTTTAATTTGCTTACCGGGCTAAAGGTTAGCATGCTTAAAATATGTAAGTCATTTTGTTCAACAAATTTGAGTAGATAACTCATCAGTTGTTTGCATCAGAGCGACAATTTTTGAGATAGTTATTAAAACTGTTTAAAGGTTGTCAAACGTTGTTTCTCGTTGTATATCCTTTAATTCTAGAGTTAAATTGATAAATAACGTGTACGAATTTTTTTAACGCATTTGTTTTGGTTACTCGACGGCTCAGTTCTCGTGTAGCCTACATATTGCGTTTTTTTTTTAATTTGCTTACCGGGCTAAAGGTTAGCATGCTTAAAATACGTAAGTCGTTTTGTTCAACAAATTTAAGTAGATAACTCATCAGTTGTTTGCATCAGAGCGACAATTTTTGAGATAGTTATTAAAACTGTTTAAAGGTTGTCATACGTTGTTTCTCGTTGTATATCCTTTAATTCTAGAGTTAAATTGATAAATAACGTGTACGAATTTGTTTAACGCATTTGTTTTGGTTACTCGACGTCTCCGTTCTCGTGTAGCCTACATATTGCGTTTTTTTTTTAATTTGCTTACCGGGCTAAAGGTTAGCATGCTTAAAATACGTAAGTCGTTTTGTTCAACAAATTTAAGTAGATAACTCATCAGTTGTTTGCATCAGAGCGACAATTTTTGAGATAGTTATTAAAACTGTTTAAAGGTTGTCAAACGTTGTTTCTCGTTGTATATCCTTTAATTCTAGAGTTAAATTGATAAATAACGTGTACGAATTTGTTTAACGAATTTGTTTTGGTTACTCGACGTCTCCGTTCTCGTGTAGCCTACATATTGCGTTTTTTTTTAATTTGCTTACCGGGCTAAAGGTTAGCATGCTTAAAATACGTAAGTCGTTTTGTTCAACAAATTTAAGTAGATAACTCATCAGTTGTTTGCATCAGAGCGACAATTTTTGAGATAGTTATTAAAACTGTTTAAAGGTTGTCAAACGTTGTTTCTCGTTGTATATCCTTTAATTCTAGAGTTAAATTGATAAATAACGTGTACGAATTTGTTTAACGCATTTGTTTTGGTTACTCGACGTCTCCGTTCTCGTGTAGCCTACATATTGCGTTTTTTTTTTAATTTGCTTACCGGGCTAAAGGTTAGCATGCTTAAAATACGTAAGTCGTTTTGTTCAACAAGTTTAAGTAGATAACTCCTCAGTTGTTTGCATCAGAGCGACAATTTTTGAGATAGTTATTAAAACTGTTTAAAGGTTGTCAAACGTTGTTTCTCGTTGTATATCCTTTAATTCTAGAGTCAAATTGATAAATAACGTGTACGAATTTGTTTAACGCATTTGTTTTGGTTACTCGACGTCTCCGTTCTCGTGTAGCCTACATATTGCGTTTTTTTTTTAATTTGCTTACCGGGCTAAAGGTTAGCATGCTTAAAATACGTAAGTCGTTTTGTTCAACAAATTTAAGTAGATAACTCATCAGTTGTTTGCATCAGAGCGACGATTTTTGAGATAGTTATTAAAACTGTTTAAAGGTTGTCAAACGTTGTTTCTCGTTGTATATCCTTTAATTCTAGAGTTAAATTGATAAATAACGTGTACGAATTTGTTTAACGCTATAGTGTTAACTACTTTGTACTCTTTACTTTAATGTTTAAAATAATTTTAATTGAGTTTTTAATATGATTTTAATTTCAATATGAAATAATTGATATATGTCAATAAAAATAATTTTAAGAAATCTTTTGAGATTTTTTAAAATTGATTGTACTAATTAGTTTTATTTTAAAAATTTAAAGTTGTTTGTTGTTTTGAATTGGATATGAGATTGACTAAATATGAATTTGAGTTTATATGTCTGTTGTTGTAAATTTACTTACATGTGTTAATGACATATATTTTTTGATTATAAAATGGAGAGAGAGTGTATATAATTAAAATATATTTAATATAACTGTAATTTTAAATATTTTAACGCTTGTTTTTTTTTTTTTTTTTTTTTTTTTTTTTTGTGTATACATTTTGTAACTTCACTAATAATTCATATAAAAGAAATATAATTTGATTATTTTGGTTGTATATTGATTCAATGAAAGATTTCGATAAAAAAATGTTGAAGGTGGGAAGACGGTAAACTTAATCACTCACACTGACACTGCAATAATGTGTAGAAAATTTATCAATAATCTGCTTCATAACTTTTGTGGTAATCTTAAATTTAAGTAAATTTTTATATGTGCCGTTTTGCTATCACTGACGTATGACTGAAAGAAACTCGATGCAACTTAAATGTCAAGCGTCTCGTTGGTCATGCACGTATTGGTTTGTGGTGCAATGCTGGTAATAAAATGGAATGTACCAAAGAGTAACACTAATAAACGTTGAGTGTATTTCGGCAGTGATGTAGATAATTAAAGCGTCCAAAAATTCCATTAAGTATTGTACGTAGAAAATTTTTTTTTTTTTGTGTAAACTTGTAATTGTATAAACGGAGTAATTGTCCACATTGACTAACTGGCCAGTTTGCAGAAAATGTATTAACTTTTATAGTTCCTTTATGATTCGAAGCGGGATCGCCAATATATCAACATTCAAATTGATATTTTAAAATAATCTTTTATTTTGATTTTAAATATAAAAATTTATTTTTGTTTATTTTTGAGTTTAGATATTTTCCAACTAATTAGAATTTTCTTTTTTTGAAGTTATTCAAAATTTTAAGTTAACACGAAAACTCAATTAAAATTATTTTAAACATTAAAGTAAAGAGTACAAAGTAGTTAACACTATATTTACTCCCCCGTAGATAACTCATCAGTTGTTGCATCAGAGCGACAATTTTTGAGATAGTTATTAAAACTGTTTAAAGGTTGTCAAACGTTGTTTCTCGTTGTATATCCTTTAATTCTAGAGTTAAATTGATAAATAACGTGTACGAATTTGTTTAACGCAATTGTTTTGGTTACTCGACGGCTCCGTTCTCGTGTAGCCTACATATTGCGTTTTTTTTTTTAATTTGCTTACCGGGCTAAAGGTTAGCATGCTTAAAATTCGTAATTCGTTTTGTTCAACAAATTTAAGTAGATAACTCCTCAGTTGTTTGCATCAGAGCGACAATTTTTGAGATAATTATTAAAACTGTTTAAAGGTTGTCAAACGTTGTTTCTCGTTGTATATCCTTTAATTCTAGAGTTAAATTGATAAATAACGTGTACGAATTTGTTTAACGCATTTGTTTTGGTTACCCGACTTCTCCGTTCTCGTGTAGCCTACATATTGCGTTTTTTTTTTAATTTGATTACCGGGCTAAAGGTTAGCATGCTTAAAATACGTAAGTCGTTTTGTTCAACAAATTTAAGTAGATAACTCCTCAGGTGTTTGCATCAGAGCGACGATTTTTGAGATAATTATTAAAACTGTTTAAAGGTTGTCAAACGTTGTTTCTCGTTGTATATCTTTTAATTCTAGAGTTAAATGGATAAATAACGTATACGAATTTGTTTAACGCATTTGTTTTGGTTACTCGACGGCTCCGTTCTCGTGTAGCCTACATATTGCGTTTTTTTTTTAATTTGCTTACCGGGCTAAAGGTTAGCATGCTTAAAATACGTAATTCGTTTTGTTCAACAAATTTAAGTAGATAACTCCTCAGTTGTTTGCATCAGAGCGACAATTTTTGAGATAGTTATTAAAACTGTTTAAAGGTTGTCAAACGTTGTTTCTCGTTGTATATCCTTTAATTCTAGAGTTAAATTGATAAATAACGTGTACGAATTTGTTTAACGCATTCGTTTTGGTTACCCGACTTCTCCGTTCTCGTGTAGCCTACATATTGCGTTTTTTTTTTTTAATTTGCTTACCGGGCTAAAGGTTAGCATGCTTAAAATACGTAAGTCGTTTTGTTCAACAAATTTAAGTAGATAACTCCTCAGTTGTTTGCATCAGAGCGACGATTCTTGAGATAGTTATTAAAACTGTTTAAAGGTTGTCAAACGTTGTTTCTCGTTGTATATCCTTTAATTCTATAGTTAAATTGATAAGTAACGTGTACGAATTTGTTTAACGCATTTGTTTTGGTTACTCGACGGCTCCGTTCTCGTGTAGCCTACATATTGCGTTTTTTTTTAATTTGCTTACCGGGCTAAAGGTTAGCATGCTTAAAATATGTAAGTCGTTTTGTTCAACAAATTTGAGTAGATAACTCATCAGTTGTTTGCATCAGAGCGACAATTTTTGAGATAGTTATTAAAACTGTTTAAAGATTGTCAAACGTTGTTTCTCGTTGTATATCCTTTAATTCTAGAGTTAAATTGATAAATAACGTGTACGAATTTGTTAAACGCATTTGTTTTGGTTACTCGACGGCTCCGTTCTCGTGTAGCCTACATATTGCGTTTTTTTTTTAATTTGCTTACCGGGCTAAAGGTTAGCATGCTTAAAATATGTAAGTCGTTTTGTTCAACAAATTTGAGTAGATAACTCATCAGTTGTTTGCATCAGAGCGACAATTTTTGAGATAGTTATTAAAACTGTTTAAAGGTTGTCAAACGTTGTTTCTCGTTGTATATCCTTTAATTCTAGAGTTAAATTGATAAATAACGTGTACGAATTTGTTTAACGCATTTGTTTTGGTTACTCGACGTCTCCGTTCTCGTGTAGCCTACATATTGCGTTTTTTTTTAATTTGCTTACCGGGCTAAAGGTTAGCATGCTTAAAATACGTAAGTCGTTTTGTTCAACAAATTTAAGTAGATAACTCATCAGTTGTTTGCATCAGAGCGACAATTTTTGAGATAGTTATTAAAACTGTTTAAAGGTTGTCAAACGTTGTTTCTCGTTGTATATCCTTTAATTCTAGAGTTAAATTGATAAATAACGTCTACGAATTTGTTTAACGTATTTGTTTTGGTTACTCGACGGCTCCGTTCTCGTGTAGCCTACATATTGCGTTTTTTTTTTAATTTGCTTACCGGGCTAAAGGTTAGCATGCTTAAAATATGTAAGTCGTTTTGTTCAACAAATTTGAGTAGATAACTCATCAGTTGTTTGCATCAGAGCGACAATTTTTGAGATAGTTATTAAAACTGTTTAAAGGTTGTCAAACGTTGTTTCTCGTTGTATATCCTTTAATTCTAGAGTTAAATTGATAAATAACGTGTACGAATTTGTTTAACGCATTTGTTTTGGTTACTCGACGTCTCCGTTCTCGTGTAGCCTACATATTGCGTTTTTTTTTAATTTGCTTACCGGGCTAAAGGTTAGCATGCTTAAAATACGTAAGTCGTTTTGTTCAACAAATTTAAGTAGATAACTCATCAGTTGTTTGCATCAGAGCGACAATTTTTGAGATAGTTATTAAAACTGTTTAAAGGTTGTCAAACGTTGTTTCTCGTTGTATATCCTTTAATTCTAGAGTTAAATTGATAAATAACGTCTACGAATTTGTTTAACGTATTTGTTTTGGTTACTCGACGGCTCCGTTCTCGTGTAGCCTACATATTGCGTTTTTTGTTAATTTGCTTACCGGGCTAAAGGTTAGCATGCTTAAAATATGTAAGTCGTTTTGTTCAACAAATTTGAGTAGATAACTCATCAGTTGTTTGCATCAGAGCGACAATTTTTGAGATAGTTATTAAAACTGTTTAAAGGTTGTCAAACGTTGTTTCTCGTTGTATATCCTTTAATTCTAGAGTTAAATTGATAAATAACGTGTACGAATTTGTTTAACGCATTTGTTTTGGTTACTCGACGGCTCAGTTCTCGTGTAGCCTACATATTGCGTTTTTTTTTAATTTGCTTACCGGGCTAAAGGTTAGCATGCTTAAAATACGTAAGTCGTTTTGTTCAACAAATTTAAGTAGATAACTCATCAGTTGTTTGCATCAGAGCGACAATTTTTGAGATAGTTATTAAAACTGTTTAAAGGTTGTCATACGTTGTTTCTCGTTGTATATCCTTTAATTCTAGAGTTAAATTGATAAATAACGTGTACGAATTTGTTTAACGCATTTGTTTTGGTTACTCGACGTCTCCGTTCTCGTGTAGCCTACATATTGCGTTTTTTTTTTAATTTGCTTACCGGGCTAAAGGTTAGCATGCTTAAAATACGTAAGTCGTTTTGTTCAACAAATTTAAGTAGATAACTCATCAGTTGTTTGCATCAGAGCGATAATTTTTGGGATAGTTATTAAAACTGTTTAAAGGTTGTCAAACGTTGTTTCTCGTTGTATATCCTTTAATTCTAGAGTTAAATTGATAAATAACGTGTACGAATTTGTTTAACGCATTTGTTTTGGTTACTCGACGTCTCCGTTCTCGTGTAGCCTACATATTGCGTTTTTTTTTTAATTTGCTTACCGGGCTAAAGGTTAGCATGCTTAAAATACGTAAGTCGTTTTGTTCAACAAATTTAAGTAGATAACTTATCAGTTGTTTGCATCAGAGCGACAATATTTGAGATAGTTATTAAAACTGTTTGAAGGTTGTCAAACGTTGTTTCTCGTTGTATATCCTGTAATTCTAGAGTTAAATTGATAAATAACGTGTACGAATTTGTTTAACGCATTTGTTTTGGTTACTCGACGTCTCCGTTCTCGTGTAGCCTACATATTGCGTTTTTTTTTTAATTTGCTTACCGGGCTAAAGGTTAGCATGCTTAAAATACGTAAGTCGTTTTGTTCAACAAATTTAAGTAGATAACTCATCAGTTGTTTGCATCAGAGCGACAATTTTTGAGATAGCTATTAAAACTGTTTAAAGGTTGTCAAACGTTGTTTCTCGTTGTATATCCTTTAATTCTAGAGTTAAATTGATAAATAACGTGTACGAATTTGTCTAACGCATTTGTTTTGGTTACCCGACTTCTCCGTTCTCGTGTAGCCTACATATTGCGTTTTTTTTTAATTTGCTTACCGGGCTAAAGGTTAGCATGCTTAAAATACGTAAGTTGTTTTGTTCAACAAATTTAAGTAGATAACTCCTCAGTTGTTTGCATCAGAGCGACAATTTTTGAGATAGTTATTAAAACTGTTTAAAGGTTGTCAAACGTTGTTTCTCGTTGTATATCCTTTAATTCTAGAGTTAAATTGATAAATAACGTGTACGAATTTGTTTAACGCATTTGTTTTGGTTACTCGACGGCTCCGTTGTCGTGTAGCCTACATATTGCGTTTTTTTTTTAATTTGCTTACCGGGCTAAAGGTTAGCATGCTTAAAATACGTAATTCGTTTTGTTCAACAAATTTAAGTAGATAACTCCTCAGTTGTTTGCATCAGAGCGACAATTTTTGAGATAGTTATTAAAACTGTTTAAAGGTTGTCAAACGTTGTTTCTTGTTGTATATCCTTTAATTCTAGAGTTAAATTGATAAATAACGTGTACGGATTTGTTTAACGCATTTGTTTTGGTTACCCGACTTCTCCGTTCTCGTGTAGCCTACATATTGCGTTTTTTTTTTTAATTTGCTTACCGGGCTAAAGGTTAGCATACTTAAAATACGTAAGTCGTTTTGTTCAACAAATTTAAGTAGATAACTCCTCAGTTGTTTGCATCAGAGCGACGATTTTTGAGATAGTTATTAAAACTGTTTAAAGGTTGTCAAACGTTGTTTCTCGTTGTATATCCTTTAATTCTAGAGTTAAATTGATAAATAACGTCTACGAATTTGTTTAACGTATTTGTTTTGGTTACTCGACGGCTCCGTTCTCGTGTAGCCTACATATTGCGTTTTTTTTTTTAATTTGCTTACCGGGCTAAAGGTTAGCATGCTTAAAATATGTAAGTCGTTTTGTTCAACAAATTTGAGTAGATAACTCATCAGTTGTTTTCATCAGAGCGACAATTTTTGAGATAGTTATTAAAACTGTTTAAAGGTTGTCAAACGTTGTTTCTCGTTGTATATCCTTTAATTCTAGAGTTAAATTGATAAATAACGTGTACGAATTTGTTTAACGCATTTGTTTTGGTTACTCGACGTCTCCGTTCTCGTGTAGCCTACATATTGCGTTTTTTTTTTAATTTGCTTACCGGGCTAAAGGTTAGCATGCTTAAAATACGTAAGTCGTTTTGTTCAACAAATTTAAGTAGATAACTCATCAGTTGTTTGCATCAGAGCGACAATTTTTGAGATAGTTATTAAAACTGTTTAAAGGTTGTCAAACGTTGTTTCTCGTTGTATATCCTTTAATTCTAGAGTTAAATTGATAAATAACGTGTACGAATTTGTTTAACGCATTTGTTTTGGTTACTCGACGTCTCTGTTCTCGTGTAGCCTACATATTGCGTTTTTTTTTTTAATTTGCTTACCGGGCTAAAGGTTAGCATGCTTAAAATACGTAAGTCGTTTTGTTCAACAAATTTAAGTAGATAACTCCTCAGTTGTTTGCATCAGAGCGACAATTTTTGAGATAGTTATTAAAACTGTTTAAAGGTTGTCAAACGTTGTTTCTCGTTGTATATCCTTTAATTCTAGAGTCAAATTGATAAATAACGTGTACGAATTTGTTTAACGCATTTGTTTTGGTTACTCGACGTCTCCGTTCTCGTGTAGCCTACATATTGCGTTTTTTTTTTAATTTGCTTACCGGGCTAAAGGTTAGCATGCTTAAAATACGTAAGTCGTTTTGTTGAACAAATTTAAGTAGATAACTCATCAGTTGTTTGCATCAGAGCGACAATTTTTGAGATAGTTACTAAAACTGTTTAAAGGTTGTCAAACGTTGTTTCTCGTTGTATATCCTTTAATTCTAGAGTTAAATTGAAAAATAACGTGTACGAATTTGTTTAACGCATTTGTTTTGGTTACTCGACGGCTCCGTTCTCGTGTAGCCTACATATTGCGTTTTTTTTTAATTTGCTTACCGGGCTAAAGATTGGCATGCTTAAAATATGTAAGTCGTTTTGTTCAACAAATTTGAGTAGATAACTCATCAGTTGTTTGCATCAGAGCGACAATTTTTGAGATAGTTATTAAAACTGTTTAAAGGTTGTCAAACGTTGTTTCTCGTTGTATATCCTTTAATTCTAGAGTTAAATTGATAAATAACGTGTACGAATTTGTTTAACGCATTTGTTTTGGTTACTCGACGTCTCATTTGAGTAGATAACTCATCAGTTGTTTGCATCAGAGCGACAATTTTTGAGATAGTTATTAAAACTGTTTAAAGGTTGTCAAACGTTGTTTCTCGTTGTATATCCTTTAATTCTAGAGTTAAATTGATAAATAACGTGTACGAATTTGTTTAACGCATTTGTTTTGGTTACTCGACGTCTCAGTTCTCGTGTAGCCAACATATTGCGTTTTTTTTTAATTTGCTTACCGGGCTAAAGGTTAGCATGCTTAAAGTACGTAAGTCGTTTTGTTCAACAAATTTAAGTAGATAACTCATCAGTTGTTTGCATCAGAGCGACAATTTTTTAGATAGTTATTAAAACTGTTTAAAGGTTGTCAAACGTTGTTTCTCGTTGTATATCCTTTAATTCTAGAGTTAAATTGATAAATAACGTGTACGAATTTGTTTAACGCATTTGTTTTGTTTACTCGACGTCTCCGTTCTCGTGTAGCCTACATATTGCGTTTTTTTTTAATTTGCTTACCGGGCTAAAGGTTAGCATGCTTAAAATACGTAAGTCGTTTTGTTCAACAAATTTAAGTAGATAACTCATCAGTTGTTTGCATCAGAGCGACAATTTTTGAGATAGTTATTAAAACTGTTTAAAGGTTGTCAAACGTTGTTTCTCGTTGTATATCCTTTAATTCTAGAGTTAAATTGATAAATAGCGTGTACGAATTTGTTTAACGCATTTGTTTGGGTTACTCGACGTCTCCGTTCTCGTGTAGCCTACATATTGCGTTTTTTTTTAATTTGCTTACCGGGCTAAAGGTTAGCATGCTTAAAATACGTAATTCGTTTTGTTCAACAAATTTAAGTAGATAACTCATCAGTTGTTTGCATCAGAGCGACAATTTTTGAGATAGTTATTAAAACTGTTTAAAGGTTGTCAAACGTTGTTTCTCGTTGTATATCCTTTAATTCTAGAGTTAAATTGATAAATAACGTGTACGAATTTGTTTAACGCATTTGTTTTGGTTACTCGACGTCTCCGTTCTCGTGTAGCCTACATATTGCGTTTTTCTTTTAATTTGCTTACCGGGCTAAAGGTTAGCATGCTTAAAATACGTAAGTCGTTTTGTTCAACAAATTTAAGTAGATAACTCATCAGTTGTTTGCATCAGAGCGACAATTTTTGAGATAGTTATTAAAACTGTTTAAAGGTTGTCAAACGTTGTTTCTCGTTGTATATCCTTTAATTCTAGAGTTAAATTGATAAATAACGTGTACGAATTTGTTTAACGCATTTGTTTTGGTTACTCGACGTCTCCGTTCTCGTGTAGCCTACATATTGCGTTTTTTTTTTTAATTTGCTTACCGGGCTAAAGTTTAGCATGCTTAAAATACGTAAGTCGTTTCGTTCAACAAATTTAAGTAGATAACTCATCAGTTGTTTGCATCAGAGCGACAATTTTTGAGATAGTTATTAAAACTGTTTAAAGGTTGTCAAACGTTGTTTCTCGTTGTATATCCTTTAATTCTAGAGTTAAATTGATAAATAACGTGTACGAATTTGTTTAACGCATTTGTTTTGGTTACTCGACGTCTCCGTTCTCGTGTAGCCTACATATTGCGTTTTTTTTTAATTTGCTTACCGGGCTAAAGGTTAGCATGCTTAAAATACGTAAGTCGTTTTGTTCAACAAATTTAAGTAGATAACTCATCAGTTGTTTGCATCAGAGCGACAATTTTTGATATAGTTATTAAAACTGTTTAAAGGTTGTCAAACGTTGTTTCTCGTTGTATATCCTTTAATTCTAGAGCTAAATTGATAAATAACGTGTAGGAATTTGTTTAACGCATTTGTTTTGGTTACTCGACGTCTCCGTTCTCGTGTAGCCTACATATTGCGTTTTTTTTTTAATTTGCTTACCGGGCTAAAGGTTAGCATGCTTAAAATACGTAAGTCGTTTTGTTCAACAAATTTAAGTAGATAACTCCTCAGTTGTTTGCATCAGAGCGACAATTTTTGAGATAGTTATTAAAACTGTTTAAAGGTTGTCAAACGTTGTTTCTCGTTGTATATCCTTTAATTCTAGAGTTAAATTGATAAATAACGTGTACGAATTTGTTTAACGCATTTGTTTTGTTTACTCGACGTCTCCGTTCTCGTGTAGCCTACATATTGCGTTTTTTTTTTAATTTGCTTACCGGGCTAAAGGTTAGCATGCTTAAAATACGTAAGTCGTTTTGTTCAACAAATTTAAGTAGATAACTCATCAGTTGTTTGCATCAGAGCGACAATTTTTGAGATAGTTATTAAAACTGTTTAAAGGTTGTCAAACGTTGTTTCTCGTTGTATATCCTTTAATTCTAGAGTTAAATTGATAAATAACGTGTACGAATTTGTTTAACGCATTTGCTTTGGTTACTCGATGTCTCCGTTCTCGTGTAGCCTACATATTGCTTTTTTTTTTTAATTTGCTTACCGGGCTATAGGTTAGCATGCTTAAAATACGTAAGTCGTTTTGTTCAACAAATTTAAGTAGATAACTCATCAGTTGTTTGCATCAGAGCGACAATTTTTGAGATAGTTATTAAAACTGTTTAAAGGTTGTCAAACGTTGTTTCTCGTTGTATGTCCTTTAATTCTAGAGTTAAATTGATAAATAACGTGTACGAATCTGTTTAACGCATTTGTTTGGGTTACTCGACGTCTCCGTTCTCGTGTAGCCTACATATTGCGTTTTTTTTTTAATTTGCTTACCGGGCTAAAGGTTAGCATGCTTAAAATACGTAAGTCGTTTTGTTCAACAAATTTAAGTAGATAACTCTTCAGTTGTTTGCATCAGAGCGACAATTTTTGAGATAGTTATTAAAACTGTTTAAAGGTTGTCAAACGTTGTTTCTCGTTGTATATCCTTTAATTCTAGAGTTAAATTGATAAATAACGTGTACGAATTTGTTTAACGCATTTGTTTTGGTTACTCGACGGCTCCGTTCTCGTGTAGCCTACATATTGCGTTTTTTTTTTTTAATTTGCTTACCGGGCTAAAGGTTAGCATGCTTAAAATACGTAAGTCGTTTTGTTCAACAAATTTAAGTAGATAACTCATCAGTTGTTTGCATCAGAGCGACAATTTTTGAGATAGTTATTAAAACTGTTTAAAGGTTGTCAAACGTTGTTTCTCGTTGTATATCCTTTAATTCTAGAGTTAAATTGATAAATAACGTGTACGAATTTGTTTAACGCATTTGTTTTGGTTACTCGACGTCTCCGTTCTCGTGTAGCCTACATATTGCGTTTTTTTTTAATTTGCTTACCGGGCTAAAGCTTAGCATGCTTAAAATACGTAATTCGTTTTGTTCAACAAATTTAAGTAGATAACTCATCAGTTGTTTGCATCAGAGCGACAATTTTTGAGATAGTTATTAAAACTGTTTAAAGGTTGTCAAACGTTGTTTCTCGTTGTATATCCTTTAATTCTAGAGTTAAATTGATAAATAACGTGTACGAATTTGTTTAACGCATTTGTTTTGGTTACCCGACTTCTCCGTTCTCGTGTAGCCTACATATTGCGTTTTTTTTAATTTGCTTACCGGGCTAAAGGTTAGCATGCTTAAAATACGTAAGTTGTTTTGTTCAACAAATTTAAGTAAATAACTCAGCAGTTGTTTGCATCAGAGCGACAATTTTTGAGATAGTTATTAAAACTGTTTAAAGGTTGTCAAACGTTGTTTCTCGTTGTATATCCTTTAATTCTAGAGTTAAATTGATAAATAACGTGTACGAATTTGTTTAACGCATTTGTTTTGGTTACTCGACGTCTCCGTTCTCGTGTAGCCTACATATTGCGTTTTTTTTTTTAATTTGCTTACCGGGCTAAAGGTTAGCATGCTTAAAATACGTAAGTCGTTTTGTTCAACAAATTTGAGTAGATAACTCATCAGTTGTTTGCATCAGAGCGACAATTTTTGAGATAGTTATTAAAACTGTTTAAAGGTTGTCAAACGTTGTTTCTCGTTGTATATCCTTTAATTCTAGAATTAAATTGATAAATAACGTGTACGAATTTGTTTAACGCATTTGTTTTGGTTACTCGACGTCTCCGTTTTGGTGTAGCCTACATATTGCGTTTTTTTTTTAATTTGCTTACCGGACTAAAGGTTAGCATGCTTAAAATACGTAAGTCGTTGTGTTCAACAAATTTAAGTAGATAACTCCTCAGTTGTTTGCATCAGAGCGACAATTTTTGAGATAGTTATTAAAACTGTTTAAAGGTTGTCAAACGTTGTTTCTCGTTGTATATCATTTAATTCTAGAGTTAAATTGATAAATAACGTGTACGAATTTGTTTAACGCATTTGTTTGGGTTACTCGACGTCTCCGTTCTCGTGTAGCCTACATATTGCGTTTTTTTTTTAATTTGCTTACCGGGCTAAAGGTTAGCATGCTTAAAATACGTTAGTCGTTTTGTTCAACAAATTTAAGTAGATAACTCATCAGTTGTTTGCATCAGAGCGACAATTTTTGAGATAGTTATTAAAACTGTTTAAAGGTTGTCAAACGTTGTTTCTCATTGTATATCCTTTAATTCTAGAGTTAAATTGATAAATAACGTGTACGAATTTGTTTAACGCATTTGTTTTGGTTACTCGACGGCTCCGTTCTCGTGTAGCCTACATATTGCGTTTTTTTTGTTAATTTGCTTACCGGGCTAAAGGTTAGCATGCTTAAAATACGTAAGTCGTTTTGTTCAACAAATTTAAGTAGATAACTCATCAGTTGTTTGCATCAGAGCGACAATTTTTGAGATAGTTACTAAAACTGTTTAAAGGTTGTCAAACGTTTTTTCTCGTTGTATATCCTTTAATTCTAGAGTTAAATTGATAAATAACGTGTACGAATTTGTTTAACGCATTTGTTTTGGTTACTCGACGTCTCCGTTCTCGTGTAGCCTACATATTGCGTTTTTTTTTAATTTGCTTACCGGGCTAAAGGTTAGCATGCTTAAAATACGTAAGTCGTTTTGTTCAACAAATTTAAGTAGATAACTCATCAGTTGTTTGCATCAGAGCGACAATTTTTAAGATAGTTATTAAAACTGTTTAAAGGTTGTCAAACGTTGTTTCTCGTTGTATATCCTTTAATTCTAGAGTTAAATTGATAAATAACGTGTACGAATTTGTTTAACGCATTTGTTTTGGTTACTCGACGTCTCCGTTCTCGTGTAGCCTACATATTGCGTTTTTTTTTTAATTTGCTTACCGGGCTAAAGGTTAGCATGCTTAGAATACGTAAGTCGTTTTGTTCAACAAATTTAAGTAGATAACTCATCAGTTGTTTGCATCAGAGCGACAATTATTGAGATAGTTATTAAAACTGTTTAAAGGTTGTCAAACGTTGTTTCTCGTTGTATATCCTTTAATTCTAGAGTTAAATTGATAAATAACGTGTACGAATTTGTTTAACGCATTTGTTTTGGTTACTCGACGTCTCCGTTCTCGTGTAGCCTACATATTGCGTTTTTTTTTAATTTGCTTACCGGGCTAAAGGTTAGCATGCTTAAAATACGTAAGTCGTTTTGTTCAACAAATTTAAGTAGATAACTCATCAGTTGTTTGCATCAGAGCGACAATTTTTAAGATAGTTATTAAAACTGTTTAAAGGTTGTCAAACGTTGTTTCTCGTTGTATATCCTTTAATTCTAGAGTTAAATTGATAAATAACGTGTACGAATTTGTTTAACGCATTTGTTTTGGTTACTCGACGTCTCCGTTCTCGTGTAGCCTACATATTGCGTTTTTTTTTAATTTGCTTACCGGGCTAAAGGTTAGCATGCTTAGAATACGTAAGTCGTTTTGTTCAACAAATTTAAGTAGATAACTCATCAGTTGTTTGCATCAGAGCGACAATTTTTGAGATAGTTATTAAAACTGTTTAAAGATTGTCAAACGTTGTTTCTCGTTGTATATCCTCTAATTCTAGAGCTAATTGATAAATAACGTGTACGAATTTGTTTAACGCATTTGTTTTGGTTACTCGACGTCTCCGTTCTCGTGTAGCCTACATATTGCGTTTTTTTTTAATTTGCTTACCGGGCTAAAGGTTAGCATGCTTAGAATACGTAAGTCGTTTTGTTCAACAAATTTAAGTAGATAACTCATCAGTTGTTTGCATCAGAGCGACAATTTTTGAGATAGTTATTAAAACTGTTTAAAGGTTGTCAAACGTTGTTTCTCGTTGTATATCCTTTAATTCTAGAGCTAATTGATAAATAACGTGTACGAATTTGTTTAACGCATTTGTTTTGGTTACTCGACGTCTCCGTTCTCGTGTAGCCTACATATTGCGTTTTTTTTTTAATTTGCTTACCGGGCTAAAGGTTAGCATGCTTAGAATACGTAAGTCGTTTTGTTCAACAAATTTAAGTAGATAACTCATCAGTTGTTTGCATCAGAGCGACAATTTTTGAGATAGTTATTAAAACTGTTTAAAGGTTGTCAAACGTTGTTTCTCGTTGTATATCCTTTAATTCTAGAGTTAAATTGATAAATAACGTGTACGAATTTGTTTAACGCATTTGTTTGGGTTACTCGACGTCTCCGTTCTCGTGTAGCCTACATATTGCGTTTTTTTTTTAATTTGCTTACCGGGCTAAAGGTTAGCATGCTTAAAATACGTAAGTCGTTTTGTTGAACAAATTTAAGTAGATAACTCATCAGTTGTTTGCATCAGAGCGACAATTTTTGAGATAGTTACTAAAACTGTTTAAAGGTTGTCAAACGTTGTTTCTCGTTGTATATCCTTTAATTCTAGAGTTAAGTTGAAAAATAACGTGTACGAATTTGTTTAACGCATTTGTTTTGGTTACTCGACGGCTCCGTTCTCGTGTAGCCTACATATTGCGTTTTTTTTTAATTTGCTTACCGGGCTAAAGGTTGGCATGCTTAAAATATGTAAGTCGTTTTGTTCAACAAATTTGAGTAGATAACTCATCAGTTGTTTGCATCAGAGCGACAATTTTTGAGATAGTTATTAAAACTGTTTAAAGGTTGTCAAACGTTGTTTCTCGTTGTATATCCTTTAATTCTAGAGTTAAATTGATAAATAACGTGTACGAATTTGTTTAACGCATTTGTTTTGGTTACTCGACGTCTCATTTGAGTAGATAACTCATCAGTTGTTTGCATCAGAGCGACAATTTTTGAGATAGTTATTAAAACTGTTTAAAGGTTGTCAAACGTTGTTTCTCGTTGTATATCCTTTAATTCTAGAGTTAAATTGATAAATAACGTGTACGAATTTGTTTAACGCATTTGTTTTGGTTACTCGACGTCTCAGTTCTCGTGTAGCCAACATATTGCGTTTTTTTTTAATTTGCTTACCGGGCTAAAGGTTAGCATGCTTAAAGTACGTAAGTCGTTTTGTTCAACAAATTTAAGTAGATAACTCATCAGTTGTTTGCATCAGAGCGACAATTTTTGAGATAGTTATTAAAACTGTTTAAAGGTTGTCAAACGTTGTTTCTCGTTGTATATCCTTTAATTCTAGAGCTAATTTATAAATAACGTGTACGAATTTGTTTAACGCATTTGTTTTGGTTACTCGACGTCTCCGTTCTCGTGTAGCCTACATATTGCGTTTTTTTTTTAATTTGCTTACCGGGCTAAAGGTTAGCATGCTTAGAATACGTAAGTCGTTTTGTTCAACAAATTTAAGTAGATAACTCATCAGTTGTTTGCATCAGAGCGACAATTTTTGAGATAGTTATTAAAACTGTTTAAAGGTTGTCAAACGTTGTTTCTCGTTGTATATCCTTTAATTCTAGAGTTAAATTGATAAATAACGTGTACGAATTTGTTTAACGCATTTGTTTGGGTTACTCGACGTCTCCGTTCTCGTGTAGCCTACATATTGCGTTTTTTTTTTAATTTGCTTACCGGGCTAAAGGTTAGCATGCTTAAAATACGTTAGTCGTTTTGTTCAACAAATTTAAGTAGATAACTCATCAGTGGTTTGCATCAGAGCGACAATTTTTGAGATAGTTATTAAAACTGTTTAAAGGTTGTCAAACGTTGTTTCTCATTGTATATCCTTTAATTCTAGAGTTAAATTGATAAATAACGTGTACGAATTTGTTTAACGCATTTGTTTTGGTTACTCGACGGCTCCGTTCTCGTGTAGCCTACATATTGCGTTTTTTTTGTTAATTTGCTTACCGGGCTAAAGGTTAGCATGCTTAAAATACGTAAGTCGTTTTGTTCAACAAATTTAAGTAGATAACTCATCAGTTGTTTGCATCAGAGCGACAATTTTTGAGATAGTTACTAAAACTGTTTAAAGGTTGTCAAACGTTTTTTCTCGTTGTATATCCTTTAATTCTAGAGTTAAATTGATAAATAACGTGTACGAATTTGTTTAACGCATTTGTTTTGGTTACTCGACGTCTCCGTTCTCGTGTAGCCTACATATTGCGTTTTTTTTTAATTTGCTTACCGGGCTAAAGGTTAGCATGCTTAAAATACGTAAGTCGTTTTGTTCAACAAATTTAAGTAGATAACTCATCAGTTGTTTGCATCAGAGCGACAATTTTTAAATTAGTTATTAAAACTGTTTAAAGGTTGTCAAACGTTGTTTCTCGTTGTATATCCTTTAATTCTAGAGTTAAATTGATAAATAACGTGTACGAATTTGTTTAACGCATTTGTTTTGGTTACTCGACGTCTCCGTTCTCGTGTAGCCTACATATTGCGTTTTTTTTTTTAATTTGCTTACCGGGCTAAAGGTTAGCATGCTTAGAATACGTAAGTCGTTTTGTTCAACAAATTTAAGTAGATAACTCATCAGTTGTTTGCATCAGAGCGACAATTATTGAGATAGTTATTAAAACTGTTTAAAGGTTGTCAAACGTTGTTTCTCGTTGTATATCCTTTAATTCTAGAGTTAAATTGATAAATAACGTGTACGAATTTGTTTAACGCATTTGTTTTGGTTACTCGACGTCTCCGTTCTCGTGTAGCCTACATATTGCGTTTTTTTTTAATTTGCTTACCGGGCTAAAGGTTAGCATGCTTAAAATACGTAATTCGTTTTGTTCAACAAATTTAAGTAGATAACTCATCAGTTGTTTGCATCAGAGCGACAATTTTTGAGATAGTTATTAAAACTGTTTAAAGGTTGTCAAACGTTGTTTCTCGTTGTATATCCTTTAATTCTAGAGTTAAATTGATAAATAACGTGTACGAATTTGTTTAACGCATTTGTTTTGGTTACTCGACGTCTCCGTTCTCGTGTAGCCTACATATTGCGTTTTTCTTTTAATTTGCTTACCGGGCTAAAGGTTAGCATGCTTAAAATACGTAAGTCGTTTTGTTCAACAAATTTAAGTAGATAACTCATCAGTTGTTTGCATCAGAGCGACAATTTTTGAGATAGTTATTAAAACTGTTTAAAGGTTGTCAAACGTTGTTTCTCGTTGTATATCCTTTAATTCTAGAGTTAAATTGATAAATAACGTGTACGAATTTGTTTAACGCATTTGTTTTGGTTACTGGACGTCTCCGTTCTCGTGTAGCCTACATATTGCGTTTTTTTTTTAATTTGCTTACCGGGCTAAAGTTTAGCATGCTTAAAATACGTAAGTCGTTTTGTTCAACAAATTTAAGTAGATAACTCATCAGTTGTTTGCATCAGAGCGACAATTTTTGAGATAGTTATTAAAACTGTTTAAAGGTTGTCAAACGTTGTTTCTCGTTGTATATCCTTTAATTCTAGAGTTAAATTGATAAATAACGTGTACGAATTTGTTTAACGCATTTGTTTTGGTTACTCGACGTCTCCGTTCTCGTGTAGCCTACATATTGCGTTTTTTTTTTAATTTGCTTACCGGGCTAAAGGTTAGCATGCTTAAAATACGTAAGTCGTTTTGTTCAACAAATTTAAGTAGATAACTCATCAGTTGTTTGCATCAGAGCGACAATTTTTGATATAGTTATTAAAACTGTTTAAAGGTTGTCAAACGTTGTTTCTCGTTGTATATCCTTTAATTCTAGAGCTAAATTTATAAATAACGTGTAGGAATTTGTTTAACGCATTTGTTTTGGTTACTCGACGTCTCCGTTCTCGTGTAGCCTACATATTGCGTTTTTTTTTTAATTTGCTTACCGGGCTAAAGGTTAGCATGCTTAAAATACGTAAGTCGTTTTGTTCAACAAATTTAAGTAGATAACTCCTCAGTTGTTTGCATCAGAGCGACAATTTTTGAGATAGTTATTAAAACTGTTTAAAGGTTGTCAAACGTTGTTTCTCGTTGTATATCCTTTAATTCTAGAGTTAAATTGATAAATAACGTGTACGAATTTGTTTAACGCATTTGTTTTGTTTACTCGACGTCTCCGTTCTCGTGTAGCCTACATATTGCGTTTTTTTTTTAATTTGCTTACCGGGCTAAAGGTTAGCATGCTTAAAATACGTAAGTCGTTTTGTTCAACAAATTTAAGTAGATAACTCATCAGTTGTTTGCATCAGAGCGACAATTTTTGAGATAGTTATTAAAACTGTTTAAAGGTTGTCAAACGTTGTTTCTCGTTGTATATCCTTTAATTCTAGAGTTAAATTGATAAATAACGTGTACGAATTTGTTTAACGCATTTGCTTTGGTTACTCGATGTCTCCGTTCTCGTGTAGCCTACATATTGCTTTTTTTTTTTAATTTGCTTACCGGGCTAAAGGTTAGCATGCTTAAAATACGTAAGTCGTTTTGTTCAACAAATTTAAGTAGATAACTCATCAGTTGTTTGCATCAGAGCGACAATTTTTGAGATAGTTATTAAAACTGTTTAAAGGTTGTCAAACGTTGTTTCTCGTTGTATGTCCTTTAATTCTAGAGTTAAATTGATAAATAACGTGTACGAATCTGTTTAACGCATTTGTTTGGGTTACTCGACGTCTCCGTTCTCGTGTAGCCTACATATTGCGTTTTTTTTTTAATTTGCTTACCGGGCTAAAGGTTAGCATGCTTAAAATACGTAAGTCGTTTTGTTCAACAAATTTAAGTAGATAACTCTTCAGTTGTTTGCATCAGAGCGACAATTTTTGAGATAGTTATTAAAACTGTTTAAAGGTTGTCAAACGTTGTTTCTCGTTGTATATCCTTTAATTCTAGAGTTAAATTGATAAATAACGTGTACGAATTTGTTTAACGCATTTGTTTTGGTTACTCGACGGCTCCGTTCTCGTGTAGCCTACATATTGCGTTTTTTTTTTTTAATTTGCTTACCGGGCTAAAGGTTAGCATGCTTAAAATACGTAAGTCGTTTTGTTCAACAAATTTAAGTAGATAACTCATCAGTTGTTTGCATCAGAGCGACAATTTTTGAGATAGTTATTAAAACTGTTTAAAGGTTGTCAAACGTTGTTTCTCGTTGTATATCCTTTAATTCTAGAGTTAAATTGATAAATAACGTGTACGAATTTGTTTAACGCATTTGTTTTGGTTACTCGACGTCTCCGTTCTCGTGTAGCCTACATATTGCGTTTTTTTTTAATTTGCTTACCGGGCTAAAGCTCAGCATGCTTAAAATACGTAATTCGTTTTGTTCAACAAATTTAAGTAGATAACTCATCAGTTGTTTGCATCAGAGCGACAATTTTTGAGATAGTTATTAAAACTGTTTAAAGGTTGTCAAACGTTGTTTCTCGTTGTATATCCTTTAATTCTAGAGTTAAATTGATAAATAACGTGTACGAATTTGTTTAACGCATTTGTTTTGGTTACCCGACTTCTCCGTTCTCGTGTAGCCTACATATTGCGTTTTTTTTAATTTGCTTACCGGGCTAAAGGTTAGCATGCTTAAAATACGTAAGTTGTTTTGTTCAACAAATTTAAGTAAATAACTCAGCAGTTGTTTGCATCAGAGCGACAATTTTTGAGATAGTTATTAAAACTGTTTAAAGGTTGTCAAACGTTGTTTCTCGTTGTATATCCTTTAATTCTAGAGTTAAATTGATAAATAACGTGTACGAATTTGTTTAACGCATTTGTTTTGGTTACTCGACGTCTCCGTTCTCGTGTAGCCTACATATTGCGTTTTTTTTTTAATTTGCTTACCGGGCTAAAGGTTAGCATGCTTAAAATACGTAAGTCGTTTTGTTCAACAAATTTGAGTAGATAACTCATCAGTTGTTTGCATCAGAGCGACAATTTTTGAGATAGTTATTAAAACTGTTTAAAGGTTGTCAAACGTTGTTTCTCGTTGTATATCCTTTAATTCTAGAATTAAATTGATAAATAACGTGTACGAATTTGTTTAACGCATTTGTTTTGGTTACTCGACGTCTCCGTTCTCGTGTAGCCTACATATTGCGTTTTTTTTTTAATTTGCTTACCGGACTAAAGGTTAGCATGCTTAAAATACGTAAGTCGTTTTGTTCAACAAATTTAAGTAGATAACTCATCAGTTGTTTGCATCAGAGCGACAATTTTTGAGATAGTTATTAAAACTGTTTAAAGGTTGTCAAACGTTGTTTCTCATTGTATATCCTTTAATTCTAGAGTTAAATTGATAAATAACGTGTACGAATTTGTTTAACGCATTTGTTTTGGTTACTCGACGGCTCCGTTCTCGTGTAGCCTACATATTGCGTTTTTTTTGTTAATTTGCTTACCGGGCTAAAGGTTAGCATGCTTAAAATACGTAAGTCGTTTTGTTCAACAAATTTAAGTAGATAACTCATCAGTTGTTTGCATCAGAGCGACAATTTTTGAGATAGTTACTAAAACTGTTTAAAGGTTGTCAAACGTTTTTTCTCGTTGTATATCCTTTAATTCTAGAGTTAAATTGATAAATAACGTGTACGAATTTGTTTAACGCATTTGTTTTGGTTACTCGACGTCTCCGTTCTCGTGTAGCCTACATATTGCGTTTTTTTTTAATTTGCTTACCGGGCTAAAGGTTAGCATGCTTAAAATACGTAAGTCGTTTTGTTCAACAAATTTAAGTAGATAACTCATCAGTTGTTTGCATCAGAGCGACAATTTTTAAGATAGTTATTAAAACTGTTTAAAGGTTGTCAAACGTTGTTTCTCGTTGTATATCCTTTAATTCTAGAGTTAAATTGATAAATAACGTGTACGAATTTGTTTAACGCATTTGTTTTGGTTACTCGACGTCTCCGTTCTCGTGTAGCCTACATATTGCGTTTTTTTTTTAATTTGCTTACCGGGCTAAAGGTTAGCATGCTTAGAATACGTAAGTCGTTTTGTTCAACAAATTTAAGTAGATAACTCATCAGTTGTTTGCATCAGAGCGACAATTATTGAGATAGTTATTAAAACTGTTTAAAGGTTGTCAAACGTTGTTTCTCGTTGTATATCCTTTAATTCTAGAGTTAAATTGATAAATAACGTGTACGAATTTGTTTAACGCATTTGTTTTGGTTACTCGACGTCTCCGTTCTCGTGTAGCCTACATATTGCGTTTTTTTTTAATTTGCTTACCGGGCTAAAGGTTAGCATGCTTAAAATACGTAAGTCGTTTTGTTTAACAAATTTAAGTAGATAACTCATCAGTTGTTTGCATCAGAGCGACAATTTTTAAGATAGTTATTAAAACTGTTTAAAGGTTGTCAAACGTTGTTTCTCGTTGTATATCCTTTAATTCTAGAGTTAAATTGATAAATAACGTGTACGAATTTGTTTAACGCATTTGTTTTGGTTACTCGACGTCTCCGTTCTCGTGTAGCCTACATATTGCGTTTTTTTTTAATTTGCTTACCGGGCTAAAGGTTAGCATGCTTAGAATACGTAAGTCGTTTTGTTCAACAAATTTAAGTAGATAACTCATCAGTTGTTTGCATCAGAGCGACAATTTTTGAGATAGTTATTAAAACTGTTTAAAGGTTGTCAAACGTTGTTTCTCGTTGTATATCCTTTAATTCTAGAGCTAATTGATAAATAACGTGTACGAATTTGTTTAACGCATTTGTTTTGGTTACTCGACGTCTCCGTTCTAGTGTAGCCTACATATTGCGTTTTTTTTTAATTTGCTTACCGGGCTAAAGGTTAGCATGCTTAGAATACGTAAGTCGTTTTGTTCAACAAATTTAAGTAGATAACTCATCAGTTGTTTGCATCAGAGCGACAATTTTTGAGATAGTTATTAAAACTGTTTAAAGGTTGTCAAACGTTGTTTCTCGTTGTATATCCTTTAATTCTAGAGCTAATTGATAAATAACGTGTACGAATTTGTTTAACGCATTTGTTTTGGTTACTCGACGTCTCCGTTCTCGTGTAGCCTACATATTGCGTTTTTTTTTTAATTTGCTTACCGGGCTAAAGGTTAGCATGCTTAGAATACGTAAGTCGTTTTGTTCAACAAATTTAAGTAGATAACTCATCAGTTGTTTGCATCAGAGCGACAATTTTTGAGATAGTTATTAAAACTGTTTAAAGGTTGTCAAACGTTGTTTCTCGTTGTATATCCTTTAATTCTAGAACTAATTGATAAATAACGTGTACGAATTTGTTTAACGCATTTGTTTTGGTTACTCGACGTCTCCGTTCTCGTGTAGCCTACATATTGCGTTTTTTTTTAATTTGCTTACCGGGCTAAAGGTTAGCATGCTTAAAATACGTAAGTCGTTTTGTTCAACAAATTTAAGTAGATAACTCATCAGTTGTTTGCATCAGAGCGACAATTTTTGAGATAGTTATTAAAACTGTTTAAAGGTTGTCAAACGTTGTTTCTCGTTGTATATCCTTTAATTCTAGAGTTAAATTGATAAATACCGTGTACGAATTTGTTTAACGCATTTGTTTTGGTTACTCGACGGCTCCGTTCTCGTGTAGCCTACATATTGCGTTTTTTTTTTTTAATTTGCTTACCGGGCTAAAGGTTAGCATGCTTAAAATACGTAAGTCGTTTTGTTCAACAAATTTAAGTAGATAACTCATCAGTTGTTTGCATCAGAGCGACAATTTTTGAGATAGTTATTAAAACTGTTTAAAGGTTGTCAAACGTTGTTTCTCGTTGTATATCCTTTAATTCTAGAGTTAAATTGATAAATAACGTGTACGAATTTGTTTAACGCATTTGTTTTGGTTACTCGACGTCTCCGTTCTCGTGTAGCCTACATATTGCGTTTTTTTTTTAATTTGCTTACCGGGCTAAAGTTTAGCATGCTTAAAATACGTAAGTCGTTTTGTTCAACAAATTTAAGTAGATAACTCATCAGTTGTTTGCATCAGAGCGACAATTTTTGAGATAGTTATTAAAACTGTTTAAAGGTTGTCAAACGTTGTTCCTCGATGTATATCCTTTAATTCTAGAGTTAAATTGATAAATAACGTGTACGAATTTGTACAACGCATTTGTTTTGGTTACTCGACGTCTCCGTTCTCGTGTAGCCTACATATTGCGTTTTTTTTTTTAATTTGCTTACCGGGCTAAAGGTTAGCATGCTTAAAATACGTAAGTCGTTTTGTTCAACAAATTTAAGTAGATAACTCATCAGTTGTTTGCATCAGAGCCACAATTTTTGAGATAGTTATTAAAACTGTTTAAAGGTTGTCAAACGTTGTTTCTCGTTGTATATCCTTTAATTCTAGAGTTAAATTGATAAATAACGTGTACGAATTTGTTTAACGCATTTGTTTTGGTTACTCGACGTCTCCGTTCTTGTGTAGCTTACATATTGCGTTTTTTTTTTAATTTACTTACCGGGCTAAAGGTTAGCATGCTTAAAATACGTAAGTCGTTTTGTTCAACAAATTTAAGTAGATAACTCCTCAGTTGTTTGCATCAGAGCGACGATTTTTGAGATAGTTATTAAAACTGTTTAAAGGTTGTCAAATGTTGTTTCTCGTTGTATATCCTTTAATTCTAGAGTTAAATTGATAAATAACGTGTACGAATTTGTTTAACGCATTTGGTTTGGTTACTCGACGTCTCCGTTCTTGTGTAGCCTACATATTGCGTTTTTTTTTTAATTTGCTTACCGGGCTAAACGTTAGCATGCTTAAAATACGTAAGTCGTTTTGTTCAACAAATTTAAATAGATAACTCCTCAGTTGTTTGCATCAGAGCGACGATTTTTGAGATAGTTATTAAAACTGTTTAAAGGTTGTCAAACGTTGTTTCTCGTTGTATATCCTTTAATTCTAGAGTTAAATTAATAAATAACGTGTACGAATTTGTTTAACGCATTTGTTTTGGTTACTCGACGTCTCCGTTCTCGTGTAGCCTACATATTGCGTTTTTTTTTTAATTTGCTTACCGGGCTAAAGGTTAGCATGCTTAAAATACGTAAGTCGTTTTGTTCAACAAATTTGAGTAGATAACTCATCAGTTGTTTGCATCAGAGCGACAATTTTTGAGATAGTTATTAAAACTGTTTAAAGGTTGTCAAACGTTGTTTCTCGTTGTATATCCTTTAATTCTAGAATTAAATTGATAAATAACGTGTACGAATTTGTTTAACGCATTTGTTTTGGTTACTCGACGTCTACGTTCTCGTGTAGCCTACATATTGCGTTTTTTTTTTAATTTGCTTACCGGACTAAAGGTTAGCATGCTTAAAATACGTAAGTCGTTGTGTTCAACAAATTTAAGTAGATAACTCCTCAGTTGTTTGCATCAGAGCGACAATTTTTGAGATAGTTATTAAAACTATTTAAAGGTTGTCAAACGTTGTTTCTCGTTGTATATCCTTTAATTCTAGAGTTAAATTGATAAATAACGTGTACGAATTTGTTTAACGAATTTGTTTGGGTTACTCGACGTCTCCGTTCTCGTGTAGCCTACATATTACGTTTTTTTTTTAATTTGCTTACCGGGCTAAAGGTTAGCATGCTTAAAATACGTAAGTCGTTTTGTTCAACAAATTTAAGTAGATAACTCATCAGTTGTTTGCATCAGAGCGACAATTTTTGAGATAGTTATTAAAACTGTTTAAAGGTTGTCAAACGTTGTTTCTCATTGTATATCCTTTAATTCTAGAGTTAAATTGATAAATAACGTGTACGAATGTGTTTAACGCATTTGTTTTGGTTACTCGACGGCTCCGTTCTCGTGTAGCCTACATATTGCGTTTTTTTTTGTTAATTTGCTTACCGGGCTAAAGGTTAGCATGCTTAAAATACGTAAGTCGTTTTGTTCAACAAATTTAAGTAGATAACTCATCAGTTGTTTGCATCAGAGCGACAATTTTTGAGATAGTTACTAAAACTGTTTAAAGGTTGTCAAACGTTGTTTCTCGTTGTATATCCTTTAATTCTAGAGTTAAATTGATAAATAACGTGTACGAATTTGTTTAACGCATTTGTTTTGGTTACTCGACGTCTCCGTTCTCGTGTAGCCTACATATTGCGTTTTTTTTAATTTGCTTACCGGGCTAAAGGTTAGCATGCTTAAAATACGTAAGTCGTTTTGTTCAACAAATTTAAGTAGATAACTCATCAGTTGTTTGCATCAGAGCGACAATTTTTAAGATAGTTATTAAAACTGTTTAAAGGTTGTCAAACGTTGTTTCTCGTTGTATATCCTTTAATTCTAGAGTTAAATTGATAAATAACGTGTACGAATTTGTTTAACGCATTTGTTTTGGTTACTCGACGTCTCCGTTCTCGTGTAGCCTACATATTGCGTTTTTTTTTTAATTTGCTTACCGGGCTAAAGGTTAGCATGCTTAGAATACGTAAGTCGTTTTGTTCAACAAATTTAAGTAGATAACTCATCAGTTGTTTGCATCAGAGCGACAATTATTGAGATAGTTATTAAAACTGTTTAAAGGTTGTCAAACGTTGTTTCTCGTTGTATATCCTTTAATTCTAGAGTTAAATTGATAAATAACGTGTACGAATTTGTTTAACGCATTTGTTTTGGTTACTCGACGTCTCCGTTCTCGTGTAGCCTACATATTGCGTTTTTTTTTTTTAATTTGCTTACCGGGCTAAAGGTTAGCATGCTTAACATACGTAAGCCGTTTTGTTCAACAAATTTAAGTAGATAACTCATCAGTTGTTTGCATCAGAGCGACAATTTTTGAGATAGTTATTAAAACTGTTTAAAGGTTGTCAAACGTTGTTTCTCGTTGTATATCCTTTAATTCTAGAGCTAATTGATAAATAACGTGTACGAATTTGTTTAACGCATTTGTTTTGGTTACTCGACGTCTCCGTTCTCGTGTAGCCTACATATTGCGTTTTTTTTTTAATTTGCTTACCGGGCTAAAGGTTAGCATGCTTAAAATACGTAAGTCGTTTTGTTCAACAAATTTAAGTAGATAACTCATCAGTTGTTTGCATCAGAGCGACAATTTTTGAGATAGTTATTAAAACTGTTTAAAGGTTGTCAAACGTTGTTTCTCGTTGTATATCCTTTAATTCTAGAGTTAAATTGATAAATACCGTGTACGAATTTGTTTAACGCATTTGTTTTGGTTACTCGACGGCTCCGTTCTCGTGTAGCCTACATATTGCGTTTTTTTTTAATTTGCTTACCGGGCTAAAGGTTAGCATGCTTAAAATACGTAAGTCGTTTTGTTCAACAAATTTAAGTAGATAACTCATCAGTTGTTTGCATCAGAGCGACAATTTTTGAGATAGTTATTAAAACTGTTTATAGGTTGTCAAACGTTGTTTCTCGTTGTATATCCTTTAATTCTAGAGTTAAATTGATAAATAACGTGTACGAATTTGTTTAACGCATTTGTTTTGGTTACTCGACGTCTCCGTTCTCGTGTAGCCTACATATTGCGTTTTTTTTTTTAATTTGCTTACCGGGCTAAAGGTTAGCATGCTTAAAATACGTAAGTCGTTTTGTTCAACAAATTTAAGTAGATAACTCATCAGTTGTTTGCATCAGAGCGACAATTTTTGAGATAGTTATTAAAACTGTTTAAAGGTTGTCAAACGTTGTTGCTCGTTGTATATCCTTTAATTCTAGAGTTAAATTGATAAATAACGTGTACGAATTTGTACAACGCATTTGTTTTGGTTACTCGACGTCTCCGTTCTCGTGTAGCCTACATATTGCGTTTTTTTTTTAATTTGCTTACCGGGCTAAAGGTTAGCATGCTTAAAATACGTAAGTCGTTTTGTTCAACAAATTTAAGTAGATAACTCATCAGTTGTTTGCATCAGAGCCACAATTTTTGAGATAGTTATTAAAACTGTTTAAAGGTTGTCAAACGTTGTTTCTCGTTGTATATCCTTTAATTCTAGAGTTAAATTGATAAATAACGTGTACGAATTTGTTTAACGCATTTGTTTTGGTTACTCGACGTCTCCGTTCTCGTGTAGCCTACATATTGCGTTTTTTTTTTAATTTGCTTACCGGGCTAAAGGTTAGCATGCTTAAAATACGTAAGTCGTTTTGTTCAACAAATTTAAGTAGATAACTCCTCAGTTGTTTGCATCAGAGCGACGATTTTTGAGATAGTTATTAAAACTGTTTAAAGTTTGTCAAACGTTGTTTCTCGTTGTATATCCTTTAATTCTAGAGTTAAATTGATAAATAACGTGTACGAATTTGTTTAACGCCTTTGGTTTGGTTACTCGACGTCTCCGTTCTTGTGTAGCCTACATATTGCGTTTTTTTTTAATTTGCTTACCGGGCTAAACGTTAGCATGCTTAAAATACGTAAGTCGTTTTGTTCAACAAATTTAAGTAGATAACTCCTCAGTTGTTTGCATCAGAGCGACGATTTTTGAGATAGTTATTAAAACTGTTTAAAGGTTGTCAAACGTTGTTTCTCGTTGTATATCCTTTAATTCTAGAGTTAAATTAATAAATAACGTGTACGAATTTGTTTAACGCATTTGTTTTGGTTACTCGACGTCTCCGTTCTCGTGTAGCCTACATATTGCGTTTTTTTTTTTAATTTGCTTACCGGGCTAAAGGTTAGCATGCTTAAAATACGTAAGTCGTTTTGTTCAACAAATTTAAGTAGATAACTCATCAGTTGTTTGCATCAGAGCGACAATTTTGGAGATAGTTATTAAAACTGTTTAAAGGTTGTCAAACGTTGTTTCTCGTTGTATATCCTTTAATTCTAGAGTTAAATTGATAAATAACGTGTACGAATTTGTTTAACGCATTTGGTTTGGTTACTCGACGGCTCCGTTCTCGTGTAGCCTGGATATTGCGTTTTTTTTTTAATTTGCTTACCGGGCTAAAGGTTAGCATGCTTAAAATACGTAAGTCGTTTTGTTCAACAAATTTAAGGAGATAGCTCCTCAGTTGTTTGCATCAGAGCGACGATTTTTGAGATAGTTATTAAAACTGTTTAAAGGTTGTCAAACGTTGTTTCTCGTTGTATATCCTTTAATTCTAGAGTTAAATTGATAAATACCGTGTACGAATTTGTTTAACGCATTTGTTTTGGTTACTCGACGGCTCCGTTCTCGTGTAGCCTACATATTGCGTTTTTTTTTAATTTGCTTACCGGGCTAAAGGTTAGCATGCTTAAAATACGTAAGTCGTTTTGTTCAACAAATTTAAGTAGATAACTCATCAGTTGTTTGCATCAGAGCGACAATTTTTGAGATAGTTATTAAAACTGTTTAAAGGTTGTCAAACGTTGTTTCTCGTTGTATATCCTTTAATTCTAGAGTTAAATTGATAAATAACGTGTACGAATTTGTTTAACGCATTTGTTTTGGTTACTCGACGTCTCCGTTCTCGTGTAGCCTACATATTGCGTTTTTTTTTTTTAATTTGCTTACCGGGCTAAAGGTTAGCATGCTTAAAATACGTAAGTCGTTTTGTTCAACAAATTTAAGTAGATAACTCATCAGTTGTTTGCAGCAGAGCGACAATTTTTGAGATAGTTATTAAAACTGTTTAAAGGTTGTCAAACGTTGTTGCTCGTTGTATATCCTTTAATTCTAGAGTTAAATTGATAAATAACGTGTACGAATTTGTACAACGTATTTGTTTTGGTTACTCGACGTCTCCGTTCTCGTGTAGCCTACATATTGCGTTTTTTTTTTAATTTGCTTACCGGGCTAAAGGTTAGCATGCTTAAAATACGTAAGTCGTTTTATAGATAACTCATCAGTTGTTTGCATCAGAGCCACAATTTTTGAGATAGTTATTAAAACTGTTTAAAGGTTGTCAAACGTTGTTTCTCGTTGTATATCCTTTAATTCTAGAGTTAAATTGATAAATAACGTGTACGAATTTGTTTAACGCATTTGTTTTGGTTACTCGACGTCTCCGTTCTCGTGTAGCCTACATATTGCGTTTTTTTTTTAATTTGCTTACCGGGCTAAAGGTTAGCATGCTTAAAATACGTAAGTCGTTTTGTTCAACAAATTTAAGTAGATAACTCCTCAGTTGTTTGCATCAGAGCGACGATTTTTGAGATAGTTATTAAAACTGTTTAAAGTTTGTCAAACGTTGTTTCTCGTTGTATATCCTTTAATTCTAGAGTTAAATTGATAAATAACGTGTACGAATTTGTTTAACGCATTTGGTTTGGTTACTCGACGTCTCCGTTCTTGTGTAGCCTACATATTGCGTTTTTTTTTAATTTGCTTACCGGGCTAAACGTTAGCATGCTTAAAATACGTAAGTCGTTTTGTTCAACAAATTTAAGTAAATAACTCCTCAGTTGTTTGCATCAGAGCGACGATTTTTGAGATAGTTATTAAAACTGTTTAAAGGTTGTCAAACGTTGTTTCTCGTTGTATATCCTTTAATTCTAGAGTTAAATTAATAAATAACGTGTACGAATTTGTTTAACGCATTTGTTTTGGTTACTCGACGTCTCCGTTCTCGTGTAGCCTACATATTGCGTTTTTTTTTTTAATTTGCTTACCGGGCTAAAGGTTAGCATGCTTAAAATACGTAAGTCGTTTTGTTCAACAAATTTAAGTAGATAACTCATCAGTTGTTTGCATCAGAGCGACAATTTTTGAGATAGTTATTAAAACTGTTTAAAGGTTGTCAAACGTTGTTTCTCGTTGTATATCCTTTAATTCTAGAGTTAAATTGATAAATAACGTGTACGAATTTGTTTAACGCATTTGGTTTGGTTACTCGACGGCTCCGTTCTCGTGTAGCCTGGATATTGCGTTTTTTTTTTTTAATTTGCTTACCGGGCTAAAGGTTAGCATGCTTAAAATACGTAAGTCGTTTTGTTCAACAAATTTAAGGAGATAGCTCCTCAGTTGTTTGCATCAGAGCGACGATTTTTGAGATAGTTATTAAAATTGTTTAAAGGTTGTCAAACGTTGTTTCTCGTTGTATATCCTTTAATTCTAGAGTTACATTGATAAATAACGTGTACGAATTTGTTTAACGCATTTGTTTTGGTTACTCGACGTCTCCGTTCTCGTGTAGCCTACATATTGCGTTTTTTTTTAATTTGCTTACCGGGCTAAAGGTTAGCATGCTTAAAATACGTAAGTCGTTTTGTTCAACAAATTTAAGTAGATAACTCATCAGTTGTTTGCATCAGAGCCACAATTTTGAGATAGTTATTAAAACTGTTTAAAGGTTGTCAAACGTTGTTTCTCGTTGTATATCCTTTAATTCTAGAGTTAAATTGATAAATAACGTGTACGAATTTGTTTAACGCATTTGTTTTGGTTACTCGACGTCTCCGTTCTCGTGTAGCCTACATATTGCGTTTTTTTTTTAATTTGCTTACCGGGCTAAAGGTTAGCATGCTTAAAATACGTAAGTCGTTTTGTTCAACAAATTTAAGTAGATAACTCATCAGTTGTTTGCATCAGAGCGACAATTTTTGAGATAGTTATTAAAACTGTTTAAAGGTTGTCAAACGTTGTTTCTCGTTGTATATCCTTTAATTCTAGAATTAAATTGATAAATAACGTGTACGAATTTGTTTAACGCATTTGTTTTGGTTACTCCACGTCTCCGTTCTCGTGTAGCCTACATATTGCGTTTTTTTTTTAATTTGCTTACCGGGCTAAAGGTTAGCATGCTTAAAATACGTAAGTCGTTTTGTTCAACAAATTTAAGTAGATAACTCATCAGTTGTTTGCATCAGAGCGACAATTTTTGAGATAGTTATTAAAACTGTTTAAAGGTTGTCAAACGTTGTTTCTCGTTGTATATCCTTTAATTCTACAGTTAAATTGATAAATAACGTGTACGAATTTGTTTAACGCATTTGTTTTGGTTACTCGACGGCTCAGTTCTCGTGTAGGCTACATATTGCGTTTTTTTTTAAATTTGCTTACCGGGCTAAAGGTTAGCATGCTTAAAATACGTAAGTCGTTTTGTTCAACAAATTTAAGTAGATAACTCATCAGTTGTTTGCATCAGAGCAACAATTTTTGAGATAGTTATTAAAACTGTTTAAAGGTTGTCAAACGTTGTTTCTCGTTGTATATCCTTTAATTCTAGAGTTAAATTGATAAATAACGTGTACGAATTTGTTTAACGCATTTGTTTTGCTTACTCGACGGCTCCGTTCTCGTGTAGCCTACATATTGCGTTTTTTTTTTTAATTTGCTTACCGGGCTAAAGGTTAGCATGCTTAAAATACGTAAGTCGTTTTGTTCAACAAATTTAAGTAGATAACTCTTCAGTTGTTTGCATCAGAGCGACAATTTTTGAGATAGTTATTAAAACTGTTTAAAGGTTGTCAAACGTTGTTTCTCGTTGTATATCCTTTAATTCTAGAGTTAAATTGATAAATAACGTGTACGAATTTGTTTAACGCATTTGTTTTGGTTACTCGACGGCTCCGTTCTCGTGTAGCCTACATATTGGGTTTTTTTTTAATTTGCTTACCGGGCTAAAGGTTAGCATGCTTAAAATACGTAAGTCGTTTTGTTCAACAAATTTAAGTAGATAACCCACCAGTTGTTTGCATCAGAGCTACAATTTTTGAGATAGTTATTAAAACTGTTTAAAGGTTGTCAAACGTTGTTTCTCGTTGTATATCCTTTAATTCTAGAGTTAAATTGATAAATAACGTGTACGAATTTGTTAAACGCATTTGTTTTGGTTACTCGACGTCTCCGTTCTCGTGTAGCCTACATATTGCGTTTTTTTTTTTAATTTGCTTACCGGGCTAAAGGTTAGCATGCTTAAAATACGTAAGTCGTTTTGTTCAACAAATTTAAGTAGATAACTCATCAGTTGTTTGCATCAGAGCGAAAATTTTTGAGATAGTTATTAAAACTGTTTAAAGGTTGTCAAACGTTGTTTCTCGTTGTATATCCTTTAATTCTAGAGTAAATTGATAAATAACGTGTACGAATTTGTTTAACGCATTTGTTTTGGTTACTCGACGTCTCCGTTCTCGTGTAGCCTACATATTGCGTTTTTTTTTTTAATTTGCTTACCGGGCTAAAGGTTAGCATGCTTAAAATACGTAAGTCGTTTTGTTCAACAAATTTGAGTAGATAACTCATCAGTTGTTTGCATCAGAGCGACAATTTTTGAGATAGTTATTAAAACCGTTTAAAGGTTGTCAAACGTTGTTTCTCGTTGTATATCCTTTAATTCTAGAGTTAAATTGATAAATAACGTGTACGAATTTGTTTAACGCATTTGTTTTGGTTACTCGACGGCTCAGTTCTCGTGTAGCCTACATATTGCGTTTTTTTTTTAATTTAAAATACGTAAGTCGTTTTGCTCAACAAATTTAAGTAGATAACTCATCAGTTGTTTGCATCAGAGCGACAATTTTTGAGATAGTTATTAAAACTGTTTAAAGGTTGTCAAACGTTGTTTCTCGTTTTATATCCTTTAATTCTAGAGTTAAATTGATAAATAACGTGTACGAATTTGTTTAACGCATTTGTTTTGGTTACCCGACTTCTCCGTTCTCGTGTAGCCTACATATTGCGTTTTTTTTTAATTTGCTTACCGGGCTAAAGGTTAGCATGCTTAAAATACGTAAGTCGTTTTGTTCAACAAATTTAAGTAGATAACTCCTCAGTTGTTTGCATCAGAGCGACGATTTTTGAGATAGTTATTAAAACTGTTTAAAGGTTGTCAAACGTTGTTTTTCGTTGTATATCCTTTAATTCTAGAGTTAAATTGATAAATAACGTGTACGAATTTGTTTAACGCATTTGTTTTGGTTACTCGACGTCTCCGTTCTCGTGTAGCCTACATATTGCGTTTTTTTTTTTAATTTGCTTACCGGGCTAAAGGTTAGCATGCTTAAAATACGTAAGTCGTTTTGTTCAACAAATTTGAGTAGATAACTCATCAGTTGTTTGCATCAGAGCGACAATTTTTGAGATAGTTATTAAAACCGTTTAAAGGTTGTCAAACGTTGTTTCTCGTTGTATATCCTTTAATTCTAGAGTTAAATTGATAAATAACGTGTACGAATTTGTTTAACGCATTTGTTTTGGTTACTCGACGGCTCAGTTCTCGTGTAGCCTACATATTGCGTTTTTTTTTTAATTTAAAATACGTAAGTCGTTTTGCTCAACAAATTTAAGTAGATAACTCATCAGTTGTTTGCATCAGAGCGACAATTTTTGAGATAGTTATTAAAACTGTTTAAAGGTTGTCAAACGTTGTTTCTCGTTTTATATCCTTTAATTCTAGAGTTAAATTGATAAATAACGTGTACGAATTTGTTTAACGCATTTGTTTTGGTTACCCGACTTCTCCGTTCTCGTGTAGCCTACATATTGGGTTTTTTTTTTAATTTGCTTACCGGGCTAAAGGTTAGCATGCTTAAAATACGTAAGTCGTTTTGTTCAACAAATTTAAGTAGATAACTCACCAGTTGTTTGCATCAGAGCTACAATTTTTGAGATAGTTATTAAAACTGTTTAAAGGTTGTCAAACGTTGTTTCTCGTTGTATATCCTTTAATTCTAGAGTTAAATTGATAAATAACGTGTACGAATTTGTTTAACGCATTTGTTTTGGTTACTCGACGTCTCCGTTCTCGTGTAGCCTACATATTGCGTTTTTTTTTTTAATTTGCTTACCGGGCTAAAGGTTAGCATGCTTAAAATACGTAAGTCGTTTTGTTCAACAAATTTGAGTAGATAACTCATCAGTTGTTTGCATCAGAGCGACAATTTTTGAGATAGTTATTAAAACCGTTTAAAGGTTGTCAAACGTTGTTTCTCGTTGTATATCCTTTAATTCTAGAGTTAAATTGATAAATAACGTGTACGAATTTGTTTAACGCATTTGTTTTGGTTACTCGACGGCTCAGTTCTCGTGTAGCCTACATATTGCGTTTTTTTTTTAATTTAAAATACGTAAGTCGTTTTGCTCAACAAATTTAAGTAGATAACTCCTCAGTTGTTTGCATCAGAGCGACAATTTTTGAGATAGTTATTAAAACTGTTTAAAGGTTGTCAAACGTTGTTTCTCGTTGTATATCCTTTAATTCTAGAGTTAAATTGATAAATAACGTGTACGAATTTGTTTAACGCATTTGTTTTGGTTACTCGACGGCTCCATTCTCGTGTAGCCTACATATTGCGTTTTTTTTAAATTTGCTTACCGGGCTAAAGGTTAGCATGCTTAAAATACGTAAGTCGTTTTGTTCAACAAATTTAAGTAGATAACTCTTCAGTTGTTTGCATCAGAGCGACAATTTTTGAGATAGTTATTAAAACTGTTTAAAGGTTGTCAAACGTTGTTTTTCGTTGTATATCCTTTAATTCTAGAGTTAAATTGATAAATAACGTGTACGAATTTGTTTAACGCATTTGTTTTGGTTACTCGACGGCTCCGTTCTCGTGTAGCCTACATATTGTGTTTTTTTTTTTAATTTGCTTACCGGGCTAAAGGTTAGCATGCTTAAAATACGCAAGTCGTTTTGTTCAACAAATTTAAGTAGATAACTCATCAGTTGTTTGCATAAGAGCGACAATTTTTGAGATAGTTATTTAAACTGTTTAAAGGTTGTCAAACGTTGTTTCTCGTTGTATATCCTTTAATTCTAGAGTTAAATTGATAAATAACGTGTACGAATTTGTTTAACGCATTTGTTTTGGTTACTCGACGTCTCCGTTCTCGTGTAGCCTACATATTGCGTTTTTTTTTTAATTTGCTTACCGGGCTAAAGGTTAGCATGCTTAAAATACGTAAGTCGTTTTGTTCAACAAATTTAAGTAGATAACTCATCAGTTGTTTGCATCAGAGCGAAAATTTTTGAGATAGTTATTAAAACTGTTTAAAGGTTGTCAAACGTTGTTTCTCGTTGTATATCCTTTAATTCTAGAGTTAAATTGATAAATAACGTGTACGAATTTGTTTACCGCATTTGTTTTGGTTACTCGACGTCTCCGTTCTCGTGTAGCCTACATATTGCGTTTTTTTTTTTAATTTGTTTACCGGGCTAAACGTTAGCATGCTTAAAATACGTAAGTCGTTTTGTTCAACAAATTTAAGTAGATAACTCATCAGTTGTTTGCATCAGAGCGACAATTTTTGAGATAGTTATTAAAACTGTTTAAAGGTTGTCAAACGTTGTTTCTCGTTGTATATCCTTTAATTCTAGAGTTAAATTGATAAATAACGTGTACGAATTTGTTTAACGCATTTGTTTTGGTTACTCGACGTCTCCGTTCTCGTGTAGCCTACATATTGCGTTTTTTTTTTTTAATTTGCTTACGGGGATAAAGGTTAGCATGCTTAAAATACGTAAGTCGTTTTGTTCAACAAATTTGAGTAGATAACTCATCAGTTGTTTGCATCAGAGCGACAATTTTTGAGATAGTTATTAAAACCGTTTAAAGGTTGTCAAACGTTGTTTCTCGTTGTATATCCTTTAATTCTAGAGTTAAATTGATAAATAACGTGTACGAATTTGTTTAACGCATTTGTTTTGGTTACTCGACGGCTCCGTTCTCGTGTAGCCTACATATTGCGTTTTTTTTTTTAATTTGCTTACCGGGCTAAAGGTTAGCATGCTTAAAATACGTAAGTCGTTTTGTTCAACAAATTTAAGTAGATAACTCCTCAGTTGTTTGCATCAGAGCGACAATTTTTGAGATAGTTATTAAAACTGTTTAAAGATTGTCAAACGTTGTTTCTCGTTGTATATCCTTTAATTCTAGAGTTAAATTTATAAATAACGTGTACGAATTTGTTTAACGCATTTGTCTTGGTTACTCGACGTCTCCGTTCTCGTGTAGCCTACATATTGCGTTTTTTTTTAATTTGCTTACCGGGCTAAAGGTTAGCATGCTTAAAATACGTAAGTCTTTTTGTTCAAAAAATTTAAGTAGATAACTCATCAGTTGTTTGCATCAGAGCGGCGATTTTTGAGATAGTTATTAAAACTGGTTAAACGTTGTCAAACGTTGTTTCTCGTTGTATATCCTTTAATTCTAGAGTTATATTGATAAATAACGTGTACGAATTTGTTTAACGCATTTGTTTTGGTTAGCCGACTTCTCCGTTCTCGTGTAGCCTACATATTGCGTTTTTTTTTTAATTTGCTTACCGGGCTAAAGGTTAGCATGCTTAAAATACGTAAGTCGTTTTGTTCAACAAATTTAAGTAGATAACTCCTCAGTTGTTTGCATCAGAGCGACGATTTTTGAGATAGTTGTTAAAACTGTTTAAAGGTTGTCAAACGTTGTTTCTCGTTGTATATCCTTTAATTCTAGAGTTAAATTGATAAATAACGTGTACGAATTTGTTTAACGCATTTGTTTTGGTTACTCGACGTCTCCGTTCTCGTGTAGCCTACATATTGCGTTTTTTTTTTAATTTGCTTACCGGGCTAAAGGTTAGCATGCTTAAAATACGTAAGTCGTTTTGTTCAACAAATTTAAGTAGATAACTCCTCAGTTGTTTGCATCAGAGCGACGATTTTTGAGATAGTTATTAAAACTGTTTAAAGGTTGTCAAACGTTGTTTCTCGTTGTATATCCTTTAATTCTAGAGTTAAATTGATAAATAACGTGTACGAATTTGTTTAACGCATTTGTTTTGGTTACTCGACGTCTCCGTTCTCGTGTAGCCTACATATTGCGTTTTTTTTTAATTTGCTTACCGGGCTAAAGGTTAGCATGCTTAAAATACGTAAGTCGTTTTGTTCAACAAATTTAAGGAGATAACTCATCAGTTGTTTGCATCAGAGCGACAATTTTTGAGATAGTTATTAAAACTGTTTAAAGGTTGTCAAACGTTGTTTCTCGTTGTATATCCTTTAATTCTAGAGTTAAATTGATAAATAACGTGTACGAATTTGTTTAACGCATTTGTTTTGTTTACTCGACGTCTCCGTTCTCGTGTAGCCTACATATTGCGTTTTTTTTTTTGAATTTGCTTACCGGGCTAAAGGTTAGCATGCTTAAAATACGTAAGTCGTTTTGTTCAACAAATTTAAGTAGATAACTTATCAGTTGTTTGCATCAGAGCGACAATTTTTGAGATAGTTATTAAAATTGTTTAAAGGTTGTCAAACGTTGTTTCTCGTTGTATATCCTTTAACTCTAGAGTCAAATTGATAAATAACGTGTACGAATTTGTTTAACGCATTTGTTTTGGTTACTCGACGTCTCCGTTCTCGTGTAGCCTACATATTGCGTTTTTTTTTTTTAATTTGCTTACCGGGCTAAAGGTTAGCATGCTTAAAATACGTAAGTCGTTTTGTTCAACAAATTTAAGTAGATAACTCATCAGTTGTTTGCATCAGAGCGACAATTTTTGAGATAGTTATTAAAACTGTTTAAAGGTTGTCAAACGTTGTTTCTCGTTGTATATCCTTTAATTCTAGAGTTAAATTGATAAATAACGTGTACGAATTTGTTTAACGCATTTGTTTTGGTTAATCGACGTCTCCGTTCTCGTGTAGCCTACATATTGCGTTTTTTTTTAATTTGCTTACCGGGCTAAAGGTTAGCATGCTTAAAATACGTAAGTCGTTTTGTTCAACAAATTTAAGTAGATAACTCATCAGTTGTTTGCATCAGAGCGAAAATTTTTGAGATAGTTATTAAAACTGTTTAAAGGTTGTCAAACGTTGTTTCTCGTTGTATATCCTTTAATTCTAGAGTTAAATTGATAAATAACGTGTACGAATTTGTTTACCGCATTTGTTTTGGTTACTCGACGTCTCCGTTCTCGTGTAGCCTACATATTGCGTTTTTTTTTAATTTGCTTACCGGGCTAAAGGTTAGCATGCTTAAAATACGTAAGTCGTTTTGTTCAACAAATTTAAGTAGATAACTCATCAGTTGTTTGCATCAGAGCGGCGATTTTTGAGATAGTTATTAAAACTGGTTAAACGTTGTCAAACGTTGTTTCTCGTTGTATATCCTTTAATTCTAGAGTTATATTGATAAATAACGTGTACGAATTTGTTTAACGCATTTGTTTTGGTTAGCCGACTTCTCCGTTCTCGTGTAGCCTACATATTGCGTTTTTTTTTTAATTTGCTTACCGGGCTAAAGGTTAGCATGCTTAAAATACGTAAGTCGTTTTGTTCAACAAATTTAAGTAGATAACTCATCAGTTGTTTGCATCAGAGCGAAAATTTTTGAGATAGTTATTAAAACTGTTTAAAGGTTGTCAAACGTTGTTTCTCGTTGTATATCCTTTAATTCTAGAGTTAAATTGATAAATAACGTGTACGAATTTGTTTACCGCATTTGTTTTGGTTACTCGACGTCTCCGTTCTCGTGTAGCCTACATATTGCGTTTTTTTTTTTAATTTGCTTACCGGGCTAAACGTTAGCATGCTTAAAATACGTAAGTCGTTTTGTTCAACAAATTTAAGTAGATAACTCATCAGTTGTTTGCATCAGAGCGACAATTTTTGAGATAGTTATTAAAACTGTTTAAAGGTTGTCAAACGTTGTTTCTCGTTGTATATCCTTTAATTCTAGTGTTAAATTGATAAATAACGTGTACGAATTTGTTTAACGCATTTGTTTTGGTTACTCGACGTCTCCGTTCTCGTGTAGCCTACATATTGCGTTTTTTTTTTTTAATTTGCTTACGGGGATAAAGGTTAGCATGCTTAAAATACGTAAGTCGTTTTGTTCAACAAATTTGAGTAGATAACTCATCAGTTGTTTGCATCAGAGCGACAATTTTTGAGATAGTTATTAAAACCGTTTAAAGGTTGTCAAACGTTGTTTCTCGTTGTATATCCTTTAATTCTAGAGTTAAATTGATAAATAACGTGTACGAATTTGTTTAACGCATTTGTTTTGGTTACTCGAAGGCTCCGTTCTCGTGTAGCCTACATATTGCGTTTTTTTTTTAATTTGCTTACCGGGCTAAAGGTTAGCATGCTTAAAATACGTAAGTCGTTTTGTTCAACAAATTTAAGTAGATAACTCCTCAGTTGTTTGCATCAGAGCGACAATTTTTGAGATAGTTATTAAAACTGTTTAAAGATTGTCAAACGTTGTTTCTCGTTGTATATCCTTTAATTCTAGAGTTAAATTTATAAATAACGTGTACGAATTTGTTTAACGCATTTGTCTTGGTTACTCGACGTCTCCGTTCTCGTGTAGCCTACATATTGCGTTTTTTTTTAATTTGCTTACCGGGCTAAAGGTTAGCATGCTTAAAATACGTAAGTCGTTTTGTTCAACAAATTTAAGTAGATAACTCATCAGTTGTTTGCATCAGAGCGGCGATTTTTGAGATAGTTATTAAAACTGGTTAAACGTTGTCAAACGTTGTTTCTCGTTGTATATCCTTTAATTCTAGAGTTATATTGATAAATAACGTGTACGAATTTGTTTAACGCATTTGTTTTGGTTAGCCGACTTCTCCGTTCTCGTGTAGCCTACATATTGCGTTTTTTTTTTAATTTGCTTACCGGGCTAAAGGTTAGCATGCTTAAAATACGTAAGTCGTTTTGTTCAACAAATTTAAGTAGATAACTCCTCAGTTGTTTGCATCAGAGCGACGATTTTTGAGATAGTTGTTAAAACTGTTTAAAGGTTGTCAAACGTTGTTTCTCGTTGTATATCCTTTAATTCTAGAGTTAAATTGATAAATAACGTGTACGAATTTGTTTAACGCATTTGTTTTGGTTACTCGACGTCTCCGTTCTCGTGTAGCCTACATATTGCGTTTTTTTTTTAATTTGCTTACCGGGCTAAAGGTTAGCATGCTTAAAATACGTAAGTCGTTTTGTTCAACAAATTTAAGTAGATAACTCCTCAGTTGTTTGCATCAGAGCGACGATTTTTGAGATAGTTATTAAAACTGTTTAAAGGTTGTCAAACGTTGTTTCTCGTTGTATATCCTTTAATTCTAGAGTTAAATTGATAAATAACGTGTACGAATTTGTTTAACGCATTTGTTTTGGTTACTCGACGTCTCCGTTCTCGTGTAGCCTACATATTGCGTTTTTTTTTAATTTGCTTACCGGGCTAAAGGTTAGCATGCTTAAAATACGTAAGTCGTTTTGTTCAACAAATTTAAGGAGATAACTCATCAGTTGTTTGCATCAGAGCGACAATTTTTGAGATAGTTATTAAAACTGTTTAAAGGTTGTCAAACGTTGTTTCTCGTTGTATATCCTTTAATTCTAGAGTTAAATTGATAAATAACGTGTACGAATTTGTTTAACGCATTTGTTTTGTTTACTCGACGTCTCCGTTCTCGTGTAGCCTACATATTGCGTTTTTTTTTGAATTTGCTTACCGGGCTAAAGGTTAGCATGCTTAAAATACGTAAGTCGTTTTGTTCAACAAATTTAAGTAGATAACTTATCAGTTGTTTGCATCAGAGCGACAATTTTTGAGATAGTTATTAAAATTGTTTAAAGGTTGTCAAACGTTGTTTCTCGTTGTATATCCTTTAACTCTAGAGTCAAATTGATAAATAACGTGTACGAATTTGTTTAACGCATTTGTTTTGGTTACTCGACGTCTCCGTTCTCGTGTAGCCTACATATTGCGTTTTTTTTTTTTAATTTGCTTACCGGGCTAAAGGTTAGCATGCTTAAAATACGTAAGTCGTTTTGTTCAACAAATTTAAGTAGATAACTCATCAGTTGTTTGCATCAGAGCGACAATTTTTGAGATAGTTATTAAAACTGTTTAAAGGTTGTCAAACGTTGTTTCTCGTTGTATATCCTTTAATTCTAGAGTTAAATTGATAAATAACGTGTACGAATTTGTTTAACGCATTTGTTTTGGTTAATCGACGTCTCCGTTCTCGTGTAGCCTACATATTGCGTTTTTTTTTAATTTGCTTACCGGGCTAAAGGTTAGCATGCTTAAAATACGTAAGTCGTTTTGTTCAACAAATTTAAGTAGATAACTCATCAGTTGTTTGCATCAGAGCGAAAATTTTTGAGATAGTTATTAAAACTGTTTAAAGGTTGTCAAACGTTGTTTCTCGTTGTATATCCTTTAATTCTAGAGTTAAATTGATAAATAACGTGTACGAATTTGTTTACCGCATTTGTTTTGGTTACTCGACGTCTCCGTTCTCGTGTAGCCTACATATTGCGTTTTTTTTTTTAATTTGCTTACCGGGCTAAACGTTAGCATGCTTAAAATACGTAAGTCGTTTTGTTCAACAAATTTAAGTAGATAACTCATCAGTTGTTTGCATCAGAGCGACAATTTTTGAGATAGTTATTAAAACTGTTTAAAGGTTGTCAAACGTTGTTTCTCGTTGTATATCCTTTAATTCTAGAGTTAAATTGATAAATAACGTGTACGAATTTGTTTAACGCATTTGTTTTGGTTACTCGACGTCTCCGTTCTCGTGTAGCCTACATATTGCGTTTTTTTTTTTTTAATTTGCTTACGGGGATAAAGGTTAGCATGCTTAAAATACGTAAGTCGTTTTGTTCAACAAATTTGAGTAGATAACTCATCAGTTGTTTGCATTAGAGCGACAATTTTTGAGATAGTTATTAAAACCGTTTAAAGGTTGTCAAACGTTGTTTCTCGTTGTATATCCTTTAATTCTAGAGTTAAATTGATAAATAACGTGTACGAATTTGTTTAACGCATTTGTTTTGGTTACTCGACGGCTCAGTTCTCGTGTAGCCTACATATTGCGTTTTTTTTTTAATTTAAAATACGTAAGTCGTTTTGTTCAACAAATTTAAGTAGATAACTCATCAGTTGTTTGCATCAGAGCGACAATTTTTGAGATAGTTATTAAAACTGTTTAAAGGTTGTCAAACGTTGTTTCTCGTTGTATATCCTTTAATTCTAGAGTTAAATTGATAAATAACGTGTACGAATTTGTTTAACGCATTTGTTTTGGTTACCCGGCTTCTCCTTTCTCGTGTAGCCTACATATTGCGTTTTTTTTTTAATTTGCTTACCGGGCTAAAGGTTAGCATGCTTAAAATACGTAAGTCGTTTTGTTCAACAAATTTAAGTAGATAACTCCTCAGTTGTTTGCATCAGAGCGACGATTTTTGAGATAGTTATTAAAACTGTTTAAAGGTTGTCAAACGTTGTTTCTCGTTGTATATCCTTTAATTCTAGAGTTAAATTGATAAATAACGTGTACGAATTTGTTTAACGCATTTGTTTTGGTTACTCGACGGCTCCGTTCTCGTGTAGCCTACATATTGCGTTTTTTTTTTTAATTTGCTTAACGGGCTAAAGGTTAGCATGCTTAAAATACGTAAGTCGTTTTGTTCAACAAATTTAAGTAGATAACTCCTCAGTTGTTTGCATCAGAGCGACAATTTTTGAGATAGTTATTAAAACTGTTTAAAGATTGTCAAACGTTGTTTCTCGTTGTATATCCTTTAATTCTAGAGTTAAATTGATAAATAACGTGTACGAATTTGTTTAACGCATTTGTCTTGGTTACTCGACGTCTCCGTTCTCGTGTAGCCTACATATTGCGTTTTTTTTTAATTTGCTTACCGGGCTAAAGGTTAGCATGCTTAAAATACGTAAGTCGTTTTGTTCAACAAATTTAAGTAGATAACTCATCAGTTGTTTGCATCAGAGCGACGATTTTTGAGATAGGTATTAAAACTGGTTAAACGTTGTCAAACGTTGTTTCTCGTTGTATATCCTTTAATTCTAGAGTTATATTGATAAATAACGTGTACGAATTTGTTTAACGCATTTGTTTTGGTTACCCGACTTCTCCGTTCTCGTGTAGCCTACATATTGCGTTTTTTTTTTAATTTGCTAACCGGGCTAAAGGTTAGCATGCTTAAAATACGTAAGTCGTTTTGTTCAACAAATTTAAGTAGATAACTCCTCAGTTGTTTGCATCAGAGCGACGATTTTTGAGATAGTTGTTAAAACTGTTTAAAGGTTGTCAAACGTTGTTTCTCGTTGTATATCCTTTAATTCTAGAGTTAAATTGATAAATAACGTGTACGAATTTGTTTAACGCATTTGTTTTGGTTACTCGACGTCTCCGTTCTCGTGTAGCCTACATATTGCGTTTTTTTTTTTTAATTTGCTTACCGGGCTAAAGGTTAGCATGCTTAAAATACGTAAGTCGTTTTGTTCAACAAATTTAAGTAGATAACTCCTTAGTTGTTTGCCTCAGAGTGACGATTTTTGAGATAGTTATTAAAACTGTTTAAAGGTTGTCAAACGTTGTTTCTCGTTGTATATCCTTTAATTCTAGAGTTAAATTGATAAATAACGTGTACGAATTTGTTTAACGCATTTGTTTTGGTTACTCGACGTCTCCGTTCTCGTGTAGCCTACATATTGCGTTTTTTTTTAATTTGCTTACCGGGCTAAAGGTTAGCATGCTTAAAATACGTAAGTCGTTTTGTTCAACAAATTTAAGGAGATAACTCATCAGTTGTTTGCATCAGAGCGACAATTTTTGAGATAGTTATTAAAACTGTTTAAAGGTTGTCAAACGTTGTTTCTCGTTGTATATCCTTTAATTCTGGAGTTAAATTGATAAATAACGTGTACGAATTTGTTTAACGCATTTGTTTTGTTTACTCGACGTCTCCGTTCTCGTGTAGCCTACATATTGCGTTTTTTTTTTAATTTGCTTACCGGGCTAAAGGTTAGCATGCTTAAAATACGTAAGTCGTTTTGTTCAACAAATTTAAGTAGATAACTCATCAGTTGTTTGCATCAGAGCGACAATTTTTGAGATAGTTATTAAAATTGTTTAAAGGTTGTCAAACGTTGTTTCTCGTTGTATATCCTTTAATTCTAGAGTCAAATTGATAAATAACGTGTACGAATTTGTTTAACGCATTTGTTTTGGTTACTCGACGTCTCCGTTCTCGTGTAGCCTATATATTGCGTTTTTTTTTTTTAATTTGCTTACCGGGCTAAAGGTTAGCATGCTTAAAATACGTAAGTCGTTTTGTTCAACAAATTTAAGTAGATAACTCATCAGTTGTTTGCATCAGAGCGACAATTTTTGAGATAGTTATTAAAACTGTTTAAAGGTTGTCAAACGTTGTTTCTCGTTGTATATCCTTTAATTCTAGAGTTAAATTGATAAATAACTTGTACGAATTTGTTTAACGCATTTGTTTTGGTTACTCGACGTCTCCGTTCTCGTGTAGCCTACATATTGCGTTTTTTTTTTAATTTGCTTACCGGGCTAAAGGTTAGCATGCTTAAAATACGTAAGTCGTTTTGTTCAACAAATTTAAGTAGATAACTCATCAGTTGTTTGCATCAGAGCGACAATTTTTGAGATAGTTATTAAAACTGTTTAAAGGTTGTCAAACGTTGTTTCTCATTGTATATCATTTAATTCTAGAGTTAAATTGATAAATAACGAGTACGAATTTGTTTAACGCATTTGTTTTGGTTACTCGACGTCTCCGTTCTCGTGTAGCCTACATATTGCGTTTTTTTTTAATTTGCTTACCGGGCTAAAGGTTAGCATGCTTAAAATACGTAAGTCGTTTTGTTCAACAAATTTAAGTAGATAACTCATCAGTTGTTTGCATCAGAGCGACAATTTTTGAGATAGTTATTAAAACTGTTTAAAGGTTGTCAAACGTTGTTTCTCGTTGTATATCATTTAATTTTAGAGTTAAATTGATAAATAACGTGTACGAATTTGTTTAACGCATTTGTTTTGGTTACTCGACGTCTCCGTTCTCGTGTAGCCTACATATTGCGTTTTTTTTTAATTTGCTTACCGGGCTAAAGGTTAGCATGCTTAAAATACGTAAGTCGTTTTGTTCAACAAATTTGAGTAGATAACTCATCAGTTGTTTGCATCAGAGCGACAATTTTTGAGATAGTTATTAAAACTGTTTAAAGGTTGTCAAACGTTGTTTCTCGTTGTATATCCTTTAATTCTAGAGTTAAATTGATAAATAACGGGTACGAATTTGTTTAACGCATTTGTTTTGGTTACTCGACGTCTCCGTTCTCGTGTAGCCTACATATTGCGTTTTTTTTTTTAATTTGCTTACCGGGCTAAAGGTTAGCATGCTTAAAATACGTAAGTCGTTTTGTTCAACAAATTTGAGTAGATAACTCATCAGTTGTTTGCATCAGAGCGACAATTTTTGAGATAGTTATTAAAACTGTTTAAAGGTTGTCAAACGTTGTTTCTCGTTGTATATCCTTTAATTCTAGAGTTAAATTGATAAATAACGTGTACGAATTTGTTTAACGAATTTGTTTTGGTTACTCGACGTCTCCGTTCTCGTGTAGCCTACATATTGCGTTTTTTTTTTTATTTTGCTTACCGGGCTAAAGGTTAGCATGCTTAAAATACGTAAGTCGTTTTGTTCAACAAATTTGAGTAGATAACTCATCAGTTGTTTGCATCAGAGCGACAATTTTTGAGATAGTTATTAAAACTGTTTAAAGGTTGTCAAACGTTGTTTCTCGTTGTATATCCTTTAATTCTAGAGTTAAATTGATAAATAACGTGTACGAATTTGTTTAACGCATTTGTTTTGGTTACACGACGGCTCAGTTCTCGTGTAGCCTACATATTGCGTTTTTTTTTTTTAATTTGCTTACCGGGCTAAAGGTTAGCATGCTTAAAATACGTAAGTCGTTTTGTTCAAAAAATTTAAGTAGATAACTCATCAGTTGTTTGCATCAGAGCGACAATTTTTGAGATAGTTATTAAAACTGTTTGAAGGTTGTCAAACGTTGTTTGTCGTTGTATATCCTTTAATTCTAGAGTTAAATTGATAAATAACGTGTACGAATTTGTTTAACGCATTTGTTTTGGTTACCCGACTTCTCCGTTCTCGTGTAGCCTACATATTGCGTTTTTTTTTTAATTTGCTTACCGGGCTAAAGGTTAGCATGCTTAAAATACGTAAGTCGTTTTGTTCAACAAATTTAAGTATATAACTCCTCAGTTGTTTGCATCAGAGCGACGATTTTTGAGATAGTTATTAAAACTGTTTAAAGGTTGTCAAACGTTGTTTCTCGTTGTATATCCTTTAATTCTAGAGTTAGATTGATAAATAACGTGTACGAATTTGTTTAACGCATTTGTTTTTGTTACTCGACGGCTCCGTTCTCGTGTAGCCTACATATTGCGTTTTTTTTTAATTTGCTTACCGGGCTAAAGGTTAGCATGCTTAAAATACGTAAGTCGTTTTGTTCAACAAATTTAAGTAGATAACTCCCCAGTTGTTTGCATCAGAGCGACAATTTTTGAGATAGTTATTAAAACTGTTTAAAGGTTGTCAAACGTTTTTTCTCGTTGTATATCCTTTAATTCTAGAGTTAAATTGATAAATAACGTGTACAAATTTGTTTAACGCATTTGTTTTGGTTACTCGACGTCTCCGTTCTCGTGTAGCCTACATATTGCGTTTTTTTTTTAATTTGCTTACCGGGCTAAAGGTTAGCATGCTTAAAATACGTAAGTCGTTTTGTTCAACAAATTTAAGTAGATAACTCATCAGTTGTTTGCATCAGAGCGACAATTTTTGAGATAGTTATTAAAACTGTTTAAAGGTTGTCCAACGTTGTTTCTCGTTGTATATCCTTTAATTCTAGAGTTAAATTGATAAATAACGTGTACGAATTTGTTTAACGCATTTGTTTTGGTTACTCGACGGCTCAGTTCTCGTGCAGCCTACATATTGCGTTTTTTTTTTAATTTGCTTTCCGGGCTAAAGGTTAGCATGCTTAAAATACGTAAGTCGTTTTGTTCAACAAATTTAAGTAGATAACTCATCAGTTGTTTGCATCAGAGCGACAATTTTTGAGATAGTTATTAAAACCGTTTAAAGGTTGTCAAACGTTGTTTCTCGTTGTATATCCTTTAATTCTAGAGTTAAATTGATAAATAACGTGTACGAATTTGTTTAACGCATTTGTTTTGGTTACCCGACTTCTCCGCTCTCGTGTAGCCTACATATTGCGTTTTTTTTTTAATGTGCTTACCGGGCTAAAGGTTAGCATGCTTAAAATACGTAAGTCTTTTGTTCAACAAATTTAAGGAGATAACTCCTCAGTTGTTTGCATCAGAGCGACGATTTTTGAGATAGTTATTAAAACTGTTTAAAGGTTGTCAAACGTTGTTTCTCGTTGTATATCCTTTAATTCTGGAGTTAAATTGATAAATAACGTGTACGAATTTGTTTAACGCATTTGTTTTGGTTACTCGACGGCTCCGTTCTCGTGTAGCCTACATATTGCGTTTTTTTTTTAATTTGCTTACCGGGCTAAAGGTTAGCATGCTTAAAATACGTAAGTCGTTTTCTTCAACAAATTTAAGTAGATAACTCCTCAGTTGTTTGCATCAGAGCGACAATTTTTGAGATAGTTATTAAAACTGTTTAAAGGTTGTCAAACGTTGTTTCTCGTTGTATATCCTTTAATTCTAGAGTTAAATTGATAAATAACGTGTACGAATTTGTTTAACGCATTTGTTTTGGTTATTCGACGTCTCCGTTCTCGTGTAGCCTACATATTGCGTTTTTTTTTTAATTTGCTTACCGGGCTAAAGGTTAGCATGCTTAAAATACGTAAGTCGTTTTGTTCAACAAATTTAAGTAGATAACTCATCAGTTGTTTGCATCAGAGCGACAATTTTTGAGATAGTTATTAAAACTGTTTAAAGGTTGTCAAACGTTGTTTCTCGTTGTATATCCTTTAATTCTATAGTTAAATTGATAAATAACGTGTACGAATTTGTTTAACGCATTTGTTTTGGTTACTCGACGGCTCAGTTCTCGTGCAGCCTACATATTGCGTTTTTTTTTTAATTTGCTTTCCGGCCTAAAGGTTAGCATGCTTAAAATACGTAAGTCGTTTTCTTCAACAAATTTAAGTAGATAACTCATCAGTTGTTTGCATCAGAGCGACAATTTTTGAGATAGTTATTAAAACTGTTTAAAGGTTGTCAAACGTTGTTTCTCGTTGTATATCCTTTAATTCTATAGTTAAATTGATAAATAACGTGTACGAATTTGTTTAACGCATTTGTTTTGGTTACCCGACTTCTCCGCTCTCGTGTAGCCTACATATTGCGTTTTTTTTTTAATGTGCTTACCGGGCTAAAGGTTAGCATGCTTAAAATACGTAAGTCGTTTTGTTCAACAAATTTAAGTAGATAACTCCTCAGTTGTTTGCATCAGAGCAACGATTTTTGAGATAGTTATTAAAACTGTTTGTTCGGCCTGAGTGCGTCTGGAACCGGCAGTGGGTAGGCGCACACGGGTCGATCTCGGGTTGATAGTGCTCTCGAAAGAAAGTAAAAGAACAAAACGCAAAGAGGATTTCCTCGTTATAATAGTGTTTTAATTAGAGTGTAGGAAAATATATACAAGGATACAATATTACCTTTGAGTGTAAAACTGATGACGGTGATACTCGGCGATGTGTGCTGGTTGGCGGTCGATCGAAAAAGAGACCGGTTGTGCCGTTGAGGACAACCGCTAAGCCGCGAAAAGGTCCTCTGGTATTAAGGAGGGGAAAAAAGCCACACACACAACAGCCCCCACATATACGTGCATGGGTGCTGACAACCTGCACACACACATGCATGCGTATGAAACGCATGCATGTGCATGCATGCACACAAATGCGGCGTGAGTGTGGGTGGCTGGAAATCTTATTAAAACGTTAGGGAGGGGCGCCGTCAATCAAGTAAAAGTTAGGCCTTGGGCCTAAACATGCCGCCCCCCTTGCGGTACGCAACATCACAGTCCGCCAAGGATCACCGACCGTGAAGAAGAGAAGAAAAAAATAGAAAACTTATAACTAATTATATCTAACTTAACATAAACCCTGGTCAGTCCGCTTGAGCTTGGTTGCTGATGCCTCTGTCATTCGGCACTTTTCCCGTTATGATTCAAGGCCTAAGCCAGGTTTGCCTAGAGCTAGGGATTGCGAAAAGAAGTAAGAAGATATACGTGTTCATATTTCTTGCCGTTTATTACAAATTCATTGGAAATTCTATGCTTGTGAATTTTGTATGAAGAAAATTCAATAAAAAAGGAACGTATTGTAATGATACAAGATTTTAAACGCACACCTCTTGCGACTGTGTACAGCAGAAATTCAATAAAAAATAAAAAAAGTGTAAAAATTCATGGATTTCGGTCGTTACCGAACATTTTCATGTTAGGCCTTGGTTGTGCCCGAGAGTACCCAACCGAAGATGGTACTCTGAGCCAGCAAAGGGCCAAACGTGGTGGGCAGAATCCCTGGTAGCATTATTTCGGCATATACGTCTGTCCCTAGTACGAGGCGGATCGGGGCAGATGAATAAAACTGTAGATCCGCCAGACGGAGATGTGCGTACGGGGATGCGATGGCGCTGTCGACGCTGGTCGTGGGGGCCATTCGCCGAAAATTGGACACGACCGCCGCATGGGTTGCAATTCGTTTATTTTGGCCGTGTCTTCCTCGTATGCGTAGTAGGCATCCTGCTTGCCCGCCAATGGTGCTGGTAGGGAGTTGGAGCTCGCGGGCTAGCTCATCTGCGATAACGGTGGTGGGGGAGCATCCGTCAATCAAGGCACGGACGAGGTGTAGCCGCCCCCCAGCTTCTATCTTCACGACCGCGGTGGGTGTGATCGCTACCGTTGGTATCATGGTGGCGGTGGCTGCTGAATGCTGGGCTACAAGCCCTGACCGGAAGGCTGACACGGTGGTGAGCTGCAGCGTGTTGCCTCCGTGGCTGCGATCTTGTGGCTGATGTCGTTGATGCAGGCGAAGAGGCCTTGTCTCCGCTCTGCGGTCGCGCGGATGTCGTCTCCGTTGGGGGTTCCTGGTTTGCCGGCGAAGAGACCGGGTCTCCGCTCGGCCGTTATATGTATGGCGCTGTGCTGTCGCTGTCCCTTGTTGGAGCCGCTTCCTCTCGTGCTGCAGAAGTGGTCGAAATGATTTGGCTGTAGATGGTATGGTCGGGCGAAGAGACCGCGTCTCCGCTCCGGTTCGGCTGGCATCTCGGTTTTGGTGTGGACGAAGAGGTCCAGTCTCCGTTCCAGCGTCCGACGCATATAACGATATGGAGTCGTCTATCCGCTCTCGGGGTGAATCTAGCTCCTCTTCCACTTGGACGCTCCATGGCTTGGAGCGGGCTTCTTGTAATAGCTGCTCCTCTTCGTCGATCGAGGCGATGTGCAGCATCGTGTGGTGCTTCTCGCCGCACCGTTTGCATCGCCCTTGGCTTGGGCACGCGTTAGAGCGGTGACCAGGCGCCAGACAATTTCCGCAGTAGCTTTCGCGAATGGTTACGTAGAGGCGCTCTTCTGGCCTTTTCGCCCGAAAGGCTGGACACAAGCGGATAGGGTGTCGCTCAAGACACACTCGGCATTCCGACGAATAACGCGCTGCGTTCGTGGCAGCATTACGTTTTAAAGCGGCAAAACGACCCATTTTTCTGAAAGGAGTGAAATAGGTTTCAATGGGTCGGGTCATTGTCAAAGTGCAGGGGCGAGTGGTCCCTAATTGTATTGTTGAGATTTGGGATATTTTAGTAGCGCTTGCGTAGGGGGCAAACATCTGTAGCAGTATAAATATATTCATATTTGGCGCACATCATGTGCATGGCCTCTTTCCACGCACGTTATGTGCCTGGGTCTTTAGTGCCTTATTTTGTTTATTTTGTGTCGCCCTGTAGCGTTTTAGTTAGCCACGGGCACACTAGTGCTGCAGAAAAATGAGCATTTACGATTTTTCGGTTCGCACATTCTGGTACCGACCCGGGTAGAAAGTGTATAGTGTGGGTTCTTTTGAGTCGCTGTTATTTGTGTTGTTGGTGCTAAAAACCGACAACTTTCCTGCCCGCCGCAAAAAAAATGTCTGGACAGCAAAATTGTCTGCCAATAAAGAAATAATATGTTCGTTTTGGAAGAGGGGAGATCTTTATAAAATGTATAATTTTTTATTTGTTGGTATTGCCCTCCGCTTATTTGTTCAACTTATCCCAAGTACTCTTGTAGTCCTGTTTTATTGATGGCCTTTATCAAACGGCACGGTTCCCGAAGGGTATTTGGCTCCGATACCGATTCCTCAGACTCGAGTTTTTGGGTACCCGTTTGCATCTTTTTATGCATCCCTAATATAATGTACATTTAAACTAGGCATATATATGTACATACGTTGGTATAAGTATATGGACAGTCAGTGCACGGACTTTACCGCATTGGTAGTTTGACCAACCTTTTTGGCCCATTTTTCATTTTCTACTACTACTGCTACCAAAACCTAGATTCTACCAATATTTCAGTATTTTCGCACTGAAAACGTATACTGCGATAATTTTAAAGTATTGAATTGCAGAGCCCACCCAACTACCATTAGGGGGCGATACTGACCAAATCAATAAATTTTGAAAAAATTTGTGAAGAACTTAAACAGGAAGTAAATTTTTGAGTGGAGAAATATAATGACTGAGTACGCGAATATTTTCTGCGCTATTTTTCTCCGTTTTTTTTTTTGCATAATTTGAACGACAATAAGAAGTTTTACGTAAACGATAACATGCCCAAATCGGTTATTTTGTGGAAGGATTTTGATACTTGGGAAAACTATTGGTGCAAATAGACGTTTCGTTAAATTTTGTTTGTGTATTTCAGGAAATAATGAGTATCCTAGGGTCTAAGCTGTGTATCTACAAATACATGGAGTTTTGGTTTTGTTTACCTGTTTTTGTCGAAAGAGTTATTTCCGTGAGATGCGCTTTATTTAGTTTACACTAAATTATGAATTGTGGTGTACCAATATAGCTGTAGCTATGGGACCACTTGGAAAACAAAATCTCCCACTACTACTACTCTTTTCATTCGTCGTCCACCAACATTCCCTTTACACAAGTCCGCGCACTGGAACAATATACCAGACAAAAAATTCTGAACATTCCTATGCACAAATGTACATTTCTCTGAATTGAAGCAAACGGTAAACGGATCGTTCGACTCATGGCGCCGTTTGCTTCATTATTTTCGTTTTACGCGTAGTGGAGTACGGTGCTTGGCAAATAGTAAGTAAAATTTATTAAATGATAATCTAATATATTCTTTTTACTAATTAATTAATTTTCTTTCTTTTCAGGTTACTGGCGTGGATGGTGGTGACGACATATTGATCGAATCGGGTTTTATTGGTGTTTTTTTTTTCTCTTTTTTGTTTTTTTTTTTTTTTTAGGTTACCGGCATTGCAAAAGGGGTGCTCCAACTGCGGCGTCGGCCGCGCCGTTGGTTGGCATACCTTTGCATTGCCCATGGAAGCTTTTGGTAATGGCCTCTTCTCTTCTACTTTCAGATTGTTCCCCTATGGATGATGAAGAGAGGCCAGAATTTCCGTGGTGGAAAGTAAAAAAGTGGGATATACGCATAATAGTACGAATGTTTGAACGCTATGGTAGTCCACGAAATGTTGTTAGTGAGAAGTATCAAAAATTTTGCAGAATGGTATCTTCCTCCCGTTACGTCATGTATTTTGGAAGTTCTACTTAAAATACTAGACCAGTTTCGAAATCATATTTACGTATCACCTCGCGTTTTAACTGCATATTTTGCATACATAATGTTTACATGTTTTGAGTAAACCTTTAACAATTCAAAGGTTGCTATGTGTCAAAGGAATAGAAATGATGATAATTGGTCATGGTGAATATATGGACCGTAGTTATAATAAAGTGATTTCTCAAGACTATGTAAATTGGATATCTGTGTATTCAGTAGAATATTTTCTACATACAAAGAGACTAATTAGCACTCTTAGATCCGTACCGTTTGTTACTTTCATATAAACTCACGGACCATTTAGATGATTGATAATAAAATGGTTGTATTCCAGAATGGTTTCGTATGGTCTCCGAATGTTACTACATATGTATATTGTTAACGAATATTCTGAAGCTGAGAGTGGCACGTTACGATGCAAATTTTCAATAGGCCAATGCCAAATCGGTTGGATCGTCAGCCTATTCCATGTCGCCATTTGATTTGTTTTACACTTACAACTTTCCGTGTATGTAGTTCTGCCAATGGAGAGTCCCGATCAGTTCGTAGCACGTTGACATTATCTGTGGCTGTTGTTGTTGTTGCATTTTGAGCGGACTTTTCCACGTACACCAAATCGTGCGTATTACCTAATGGTTTTTTTTGTAATTGTGTGCCCAATGTAATGCTAATATACGCCTTTCCAGAGAAGTCATCTTAGCCACGCTTGGAGTATGAGCCTCGACAGAAAGGCGCAGCTTGCGAGGTTACATTCGATTTGCGGTCGCCACATGAAACTTATATTCTGGAGTGCTGCCGAATGTCTGTAGGATTCAGTTGCTTTCGCAGTGAGTAATTGTTGTTTATATGTGCTTATACATCGTGTAGATTTACTCTCATATGTCTGAATAGTCGTTTCTATAGAGCAGTTCTGCTCGCAGAAATGTAAATTCATAACGAGACGCGCGCATGTCTCATGCTGCAGCGGTTGCAACAGAAAATCCTTTGCTAGATATGGTTTGGGAGATAGTAGTAGTCTCGCCTAAGTGAGGTGTTTGCTTCTGATAGCCAGGATATATGACATATGTACACTTCGGAGTCAGCAAGTGGTGGATCAGTAAACGCACGGGCTAATAAGCTTGCCATCAACTCCTGACGCACCCACAACGGCTTACTTTGCCTCACAGCCAATATGGCTTCTGGTTCTGTACCCAGTACATACATACAACTTTTGTTATTCGATGTACAGACGAACGTTTTCAAAGTTGGAGTGCTATGGTAAGCTGGGTAATCTCTATGGATGCTCATCTCTGGCACTGGCTCACAACTATCTAAATCATACCCCTGAATTTGTAATTAATTATTTATGACATCGGCATGTGCTATAAATACCATTGATTTGATTTTCCCAATAGGAACCTACTATTTTTGTAGTGACTATATACTGATTCGTGAATGCTGATTACAGTTTTACCAATCAAATAGGCGCCGCGTATGCCCTCAACAGCCAGAAGTCTATCTTGGTATATTTCCTTAAGATTTTTGAAATACTTGTGGTTGATCTGCTGTCGACACGACACCTATCAATTTGTTGCCGTCCACCCGAGTAGAATGCACTCCGCTTAGTGCACAATTATCAGCATTCATTCATGCAGCCGATAGTCTACTGGTTGTTTCAGTTACCTGCCCCGTGGTGGCAGAAATAGGGTGTAACTTCAATGTGATTGGTGAAATCCCGAGACATTGTGATCATGTTGTGGAATAATTCTTTAATTATTCATGAGTAATTGTCTACGAAGTGATTCTTTTTTTGTTTGTTCTGGAGTTGAGAATAAGCCCTTTTCAGAGTGGAAGATGTTTGGATAGCCACAAAACCCCTGTCGAAATGTGAAAACTGAAATGCTCATACCAAATACGGGGACCAAGAATGATATCGTTGCGCATTCGAAGTCGAGTTTGGATATCAGAGCGTGACGAGTCTCATCAGTGAGGGAAAATGCTATGACATATGATGGTCTGGCTCTGCTATGAGCTACGTCGGGATTCGAAATAAACAACGATAGCGATTGCTATTTACTTCGTTTTGCGTTGCGGTCCACGGGGTGATATTGGGGGGTATTGAGGGTTATATGGAAACCATGCCTCCAGAGATGTAATGTGGTTTGCCGATTTGGGGACTTTAAATGGACTCAACCACTGCTTTCTCTGATATATCTTTCTGATGTTAGTAAATAGTTTCCGACATTTTTAACTCGCGTTGATTGGTTATTGAGTCAATTCAATCCTATGTGGCGAGACGAATTGAGCCAAAAACTATAAAAGGTTAATATTTATGTATATAGAACACACACAGAACCCGACAGCGCACACCTAGGCCAAGAACAACGTTCAAGTCAGAAAATTACATTTGCTTTTATCAAGCCATCTCTGGTAGAGTAGTGGAACAGGTATTTAAGATAGTCAATATATGGTTGGTATTGAATTGTTGCGGGTGGAAAGTTTCAAATCAAAATTTCAGATTTTTAACCTAGCTCTCTATTGATCTAGATGGGTCGTGGTATTTCTACACCTGACATTGTTTGTATCATTGAAAATCAACCATATTCTATTTATACACTTTCAACGGTTATTACATTGTCTCTAACTTATGTTTAATGTAAAACGCGGCTCTCTTGACGTCAAGAAATAAAGGAAGTAAAAATTGATTATTTGATGGAACGCTTGTATGGGGTTTGGAATTTGTGCGACGTTAGCTTTATGCAAAATAAAATTATCGTCTCCTAGGATTACTTGTATCTCCACGGATCATTTTATTTCAATTTGTCTATTAATTTGAAGTTAATTTATTTGAATTTAATGAGTCTTTCATATCTCCAGTAATCACTGAGTAAAGACTTGGTGAAATAGTGGAGATTACTTTAATGGATAAGATAAAGACAGTTTTCAACGTCTTCTGAGTAAAATATTGTTTCGAGTTGCTCGGCTTCTTGTTGTGCGCCTCGAAGGACCAACGTTCGGCCTGGATGTCCAGATAACGAGTCGTCATCGACCTACATACAACACTACATATACTATGAAATGCATATGTCAGCCTTAGTGTATGTCAGCTTGGAAATGAGGTAGATGAGTTACATACATATTTTAATGGCATGGTAGCGGTAGCCCCTATTTACCATATTCCCTTACTCCGATTCACCATTTAGGAGTGATTGCGGTTGACGAAATGGACTTCGGGCCCAGCTACCAAAAATTGATTTTAAGGAGGTTACTATTCTTGAGACGAAGATTCCAAGTTCCTACCCTTGCTTTTAGACTGCATGTGATATGAGAGATTATATATAAATATGTAGGTGAATATATAAATGTATATGCATGTCGGGACCGAACGTCTGTTACTTATTATGTGGCAGATCATGGATCTGCGTTAGGGTTCTGGTGTCCTCGCTCGGGGCGAGTGAATGTGGGTTGACTTTTGTAAATTTAAAATATACAAAGGGCCGACAGCCCTTAGATTCTGTGGCAGATCGGTTCGCCCTTCTGCGGTAGGCTTTTCTGGTGGCCTCGTTCCGGGAGAACGAGTGAGTTGGGGTTGCTTGTTGGGTCCTCGCTTGGGGTGAGCGAGTAAATTTTGGTTGATGGTTGGCCTCGTTCCGGGTGAACGAGAGCTGGGTTTGATTATTTTTTTTTTTTGATAGTAGGGATATGGAGGAACGGAGAGATTGTTAGGAGGAGCTCTTAGCCTTCTCGCAATCCGTCTCTTCCGTTGGAAGAAGGATCAGTTTGACCAAAGGTCGTCTGACTTGACCCTTCTCGGTTTTGAGGTCGACTACGCGTACTCGGTCATCTTCGCCGGGGTGTACGTTGATGACTCTACCTAACCTCCATTCGTTGGGAGAGAGGTTGTCCTCTTTGATGACAACTAGATCATCCACTTTAAGATTTTGCTTTGACTGTTTCCACTTCACTCGTTTTTGAAGTTCGGAAAGGTATTCGGTTTTCCAACGACGGCAGAAGGTTTGATGGAGGGCCTTGAGCTTCTGCCATCTGTTTATTATGGAGGCCGGCCTTTCGTTCACATCCGGTTCTGGGGGCGCCAGAAGATGGCTGCCCGTTAGGAAATGTCCTGGGGTTAGTGGTTCCAGGTCCGTTGGGTCATTCGACCCTGGACTGAGAGGGCGCGAGTTGAGGCACGCCTCAATCCTGCACAAAAGGGTTTGGAACTCCTCTATGGTGTACTTATGGGGAGACGCGATCCTTTTGAAGTGGCTTTTGAAGCTCTTCACTCCCGCCTCCCACAAGCCGCCCATATGTGGAGCGCCAGCGGGAATAAAATGCCAAGTTAATGCTTGATGGCTATACTTGGAGACTGTTTTGTCTCGGCTTTCTGCCAGGAAGGCTTTGAATTCCGATCGTAAAGATCTGGAAGCTCCGACAAAGTTCGTACCATTGTCGGAGTAGATGTTCTTCGGACATCCTCTTCTCGCGATAAAACGCGAAAAGGCCGCGAGGAAGCCTGGGGTACTAAGGTCACTAGTGGCTTCTAAATGGATGGCCTTAGTGGAAAAACAGACGAAAAGGCATACGTAGCCTTTTGACAGTCGACATCCCCTACCGCGGTAGCTTTTGATGTCGAAAGGCCCTGCAAAGTCTACCCCGGTATTGGTGAACGCGCGGGTAAAAGTAGTCCGCTCGCAGGGAAGGGTCCCCATAAGTTGGGACTGTGCCTGCTTTCGGTGAATAATGCAGGTTTTGCAATTGTGGATGATGGCTCTGATCATGGTCTTGACATTCGGTATCCAGTATTGGGTTCGGATGAGACGGAGCATGAGCTGGTTCTCGCCATGAAGGGAGTCATGATGAGCCATCATAACTGTAAGGCGAGACAGCCTGCAATTGTAAGGCAAGATGATCGGATGACGCTCGTTGTATGACATGTCTTTTGACGCCCCTAGACGCCCCCCTGTTCTAATAATATCATCTTTATCGATATATGGATTTAGGGACAGTATTTCACTCTTGCGATCGATAGGTTCCCTATTTTTTAATTTTAAATATTCTGTCCCGTAAAATTGTTTCTGGCAGACTCGTATTAATGCTTGAGTCGTTGCCTTAATCTCATCGGCTGAGATTATACACGACCTTTCGTGGAACATTGCTTTAGTTTTTGGGTGAGTTCTTTTATAAAATCTCCTAACATAGGATAGAACCTTCAAAGCCCTGGGTAAATTTGAAAAACGATCGAGAATATCTACATGATCTACCCTTGTCGTGGCATATGTTTGTGCCCTCTTTTCCTCAACGGACGTTTTGTATTCGGTTTCTTGTGCTGGCCAGTGGGAATTGTCTTCTTGCAGCCAAGAAGGTCCCTGCCACCACAACGAATTGTTGGTCAACTCTGATGCAAGTAGTCCTCTGCTTCCTAGATCCGCTGGATTAGATTCCGAGTCCACGTGAAGCCAGTCCTTGCTACCGACCATATCGATGATCTTAGTGATTCGGTGTGCGACGAAGGTTGACCAGGAACAGGGCGGCTTTCTTATCCATGCGAGTACGATGGTTGAATCCGTCCAGAGGTGAACTTTTACGGGTCCCAAATGAATATTTCGGAATATTGATTCCATCATTTCTGCGAGAAGCACGGCGCCGCAGAGTTCTAAACGTGGTAGCGAGATGGTTTTCACTGGAGCTACTCTGGTTTTTGCTAAGAGTAAGTTAATGAAAAACTGATCGTCTCTTTTTACGCGCATATATATCGCTGCAGCATATGCTTTCTCGGAAGCGTCACAGAAGCCGTGGATTTCTATTTCGCCTTCCGGGGAAAAATTTACCCACCGCGGTATCCGTATGTTATCTATTTCGCCATAGTGTTGGGTGAAGGTTTTCCACCGTTCTAATGTATTTGGTGAGACAGGCTCATCCCATCCGGTGCCTTCTAACCAAATATTCTGCATTAATATTTTTGCTACTATGACCATTGGTGCAAGCCAGCCTAAAGGGTCGAAAAGTTTGGCTATAGCGGATAGGATTGCGCGTTTGGTGATGTTCTCGCCACTCTCTAAAGCTCCCGGGGCGAAGTAAAACATGTCTGAATGCGCGTTCCATCGTATTCCGAGTGCTTTCACCGAGCTAGCCTCTTCAAACGCTAGGAAGTCCTCGCTGAGCAGATCCGTTTTGGGGATGTCCTGAAGGATTTCCTCACAATTTGATGTCCACTTGCGCAATGGAAAGCCAGCTGAGTGTAATGCTTCGCGAATCTCGTTTCTTGCTCTGATGGTTGACGCTATTGTATGTCCTCCAGATAAAACATCGTCGACATACATACTTTCTCGTAATATACCCGATGCTATTGGGTGCGTATTTTCTACATCATCAGCCAATTGTAGAAGTGACCGTATCGCGAGGTAGGGGGCGCAGTTTACACCAAAGGTAACAGTCTTCAGTTCGTAAAGACTGATGGGTTCGTTGGGGGATGTTCGATGGACAATTCTTTGAAATTTGGCGTGATTATCGGTCACCCAAATTTGCCTATACATCTTTTCTATGTCACTATTAAAGACAAAGCGGTACAGTCTCCAACGTAGAATTAAAATAGGCAAGTCTGCTTGGAGTACTGGACCTGGGTGGAGTATGTCGTTTAGACTAATGCCATTTGCTGTCGGGCTTGACGCGTTGAAGACGACGCGCACTTTGGTAGTGGTACTTTCCGCTTTTACAACGGCGTGGTGGGGCAGGAAATAACTATCGGAATCGTCGGATGGAATATTGTTTTTGATTTTTCTCATATGTCCAAGCGTTTCGTATTCAGATAACACCCGAACATATTCTTTCCCTAACTCTTGGTTTTTCAGTAATCGCCCCTCATTTCTGAAGAATTGTGAACATGCGCGCTTTAGGGACGGTCCTAATTTAATATTCTCAGGGTAATCCTGCCTGAATGGTAGCGAGACTGTATATCTTCCACTTTCATCACGTTTTGTTGTGTCCTTGAATAATTGTTCACAATACCTTTCTTCTTCATTAAGCATTTTATTTTTGGGAACATTTTCTATCTCCCAGAAAGCTTTTAATTGGTTGTCCAATGCAACCTCGTTATAAAATGACATGATGCTCTTCGTTGGACTCGGTGCTTCGATGCGACCGGTTAGTATCCAACCGAACACTGTCTCTTGGGCCAAAAGTGTATTTAGTACATTCTTTTTTAGACCGCTCAGTATAATTTGGGGATATATGTCTCCTCCAAGTATGAGGTCTACGTCTTCGTTGATGTAGAACCTTTTATCTGCCAAAACCAAGTCTGGGAATGCCTGCATAGTCATGGCGTTGATATGGCAGGATGGAAGATTCCCAGTGAGTTTGGCTAGGACTAGAACGGGTGTAGTCAGGCTGAAGCAGGCATCCACTGGTGAACGTAATTCAATTTTGGATGCCTCTTTCACCTGAGCTGACACCGCATTTGTGATGCCTGAAACTTGGGCATGCATTTTTCTCGCTGGCAAATTGATTCTGCGTTTCAGTCTTTCAGTTATAAAGGAACATTCAGACCCTGAATCAATTAATGCCCGTGCGGAGAAGTCGGTACCATTATGGCGAATGTGTACGCGAGCAGTTCCTAATAGCACACCTGTGCTGGAATTCGTATGACAGGATGTCACATTTTTGTTCCCGTTTGAACCTGGTTTTTCTGATTCATGTCTCGCTAATGCCTGTCTAGAAGTAGAGGGCCTATTATCGTAGGAGTGTTGGGGCGGGTTGTAGGTGGTGTTTTTCTGTAGGGTATCCGCATGCAGGAGCGTATGGTGACGAGAGTGGCACGTATTGCAGTTGTAGGAACTGGTGCATCTGGTCACTGTGTGTCCTGGGGATAGACAATTCAGACAACCACTCGTAGATTTTATGAATTTAATCCTTTCAGGAGGGGTTAACTCGCAAAAGCGTGAACAGTTGCGTAATCTGTGTTCAGGGGATTTACACATTTTACAAATTGATTTTATTGTTTGCTTGGATACTTTCGTTTGAAAAGCACCAAGTCTTTTCGTAGGGGTTTCTGACGATTGTCGCGACGAGTTTGGTTTTTGCACTTTCGCAGTGGCATGCCCTGTAAAACCAGACACTGTTTCAAGTGTCTGAAACCGATTAGACAGGAATTTATCCATATCCTCCCACTTGGATATGTCCATTTTATGGTCTATACTTTGCTCCCAAAGAGCCAGCGTGCTCTCTGGTAACTTGGTTGAGCATAGATAGGTCAGGATTGCGTCCCAATTGGAAGTGTCAATTTTGTGGCATTTGAGGGACGAAATACAATTATTTATATCATTTTGCAGCTTTTTTATTGAACTGCCACACTCACTTTCTACCTTTTTTAAGTTAAATAAAATTTGTAGTTGTGTGTTAACTAAGATACGTTTGTTTTCGTATCTTTCACACAAGTTTTTCCAGGCCATCTCGAAACCTTCATTTGTGAGGGGGCATTTTTTAACGATATCTTTTGCTTCGCCCTGCGTTTTGTTGTTGAGATGGAATAACTTTTCCACCCCTTTCAAGCTGGAATTGTTTATATAAATTGCCGTGAAAAGGTCGCGAAAAGTTGGCCAAGACAGATAATCCCCTTTAAAAACTTCCGTATCGCAAGCAGGGAGGCGAATTTTATGCCCATGAGGTTCTTGCTCAGGGTTGACGTTCTTTTCATCCTTCTTGTATTTTTCTGCCTCAGCAGATATAGACGCTGAACATCGCACGTAGATTGCGTATGCTGCCTTTTGCTTCTTTCTGATCGCCATAACGTCATCCGCTGACACCTCATCAGATCCCAATAGCGAATCAAACGCAGACTTTACCTTCTTCCACAAGAGCCGCAACTCTTCCTGCTGTATTGCAAGGGTGTGTTTGCTATGGTCGCTCTCCGGAATAAGGCTGTAATCTTTATCAAACTCTGCGATTGATTCTGCTAAACGGATGTAGGTTTCCATTGTTTTATTTACGTTTATTAACGAGAAAATTTCCGATTAGAAAAATAGAACTCTTCTGAGTTAATATGCCTGCCCAGCCCTAAATAAAAACTATTGAACTTCGAGTTTATTATTTATTTTGTTTATTGCAGACTTTTTGTCTTGGTAGCGACAACGAAAAGGGTTTATTTTATGGACTTTTTTGTCACAACAGGGACAACAAAAAGGATTTATTTTTGGACTTTTTGTCACAGCAGCGAAAAACAGCAAAAGATTTAATGTACAAATTTTTGTCTCAGCGGCAACAACAAAAGGGACCACTCGCCACCTCCACAAATAATGGGTGTATTTTTGAAGAAGTGAAAAAATGCGTGCGATATTGTAAAAAAGCGCCAAAAAAAAGTGTAAAAAGTGTTTAAAAAGTGAAGTGAGCACCGGATTAATTAATTAAATTGAACTTAATTTCGTGTTTGTGAAGTACAAAAGAAACAACAACAAAAACCTATTTAGTATGGTGCGGAAAGTGAGGTTAGGTTACCCTCTTCCTTGTGTTGTGTCTGGAAAACCTTACCACTGGTGGGGGGATGGACCAGATAATCACAAGGACTGAAAATAAAGGCTAACAAACCGAGTGATTTAACCTTTGCAATTAGAAAAATAAATTGGTGCTCACTAAATCACTTCACTGTTTTCACTTTTATTTTTAATTTTTCGCGCACTACACGGGGTTTTTCTCTTTACTTTGCAAAAAACAACACTCAAAAAAAAAGTGGCAAGAAATATGAACTTACGTTGTTTTTGTGGAAAAATTGATGTGATGGTTGTGGCTCCGGCGGCTGATAATGTCGTGTATAGTATCAAACTTCCAACTTTTTGGTGGTTCTGCTGGACTATGCTGTGACAAATAAAACTTTTGATGATTTCTTGTGGCAATTCGTGCAAGTTTAGTAGTAGGCAAATGTGCTGTGTTGTGGACTGTATATATAAAGAGGCGCTTTTAGTTCCTGGTGAGGAGGACCAATGTTCGGCCTGAGTGCGTCTGGAACCGGCAGTGGGTAGGCGCACACGGGTCGATCTCGGGTTGATAGTGCTCTCGAAAGAAAGTAAAAGAACAAAACGCAAAGAGGATTTCCTCGTTATAATAGTGTTTTAATTAGAGTGTAGGAAAATATATACAAGGATACAATATTACCTTTGAGTGTAAAACTGATGACGGTGATACTCGGCGATGTGTGCTGGTTGGCGGTCGATCGAAAAAGAGACCGGTTGTGCCGTTGAGGACAACCGCTAAGCCGCGAAAAGGTCCTCTGGTATTAAGGAGGGGAAAAAAGCCACACACACAACAGCCCCCACATATACGTGCATGGGTGCTGACAACCTGCACACACACATGCATGCGTATGAAACGCATGCATGTGCATGCATGCACACAAATGCGGCGTGAGTGTGGGTGGCTGGAAATCTTATTAAAACGTTAGGGAGGGGCGCCGTCAATCAAGTAAAAGTTAGGCCTTGGGCCTAAACACTGTTTAAAGGTTGTCAAACGTTGTTTCTCGTTGTATATCCTTTAATTCTAGAGTTAAATTGATAAATAACGTGTACGAATTTGTTTAACGCATTTGTTTTGGTTACTCGACGGCTCCGTTCTCGTGTAGCCTACATATTGCGTTTTTTTTTTAATTTTGCTTACCGGGCTAAATGTTAGCATGCTTAAAATACGTAAGTCGTTTTCTTCAACAAATTTAAGTAGATAACTCCTCAGTTGTTTGCATCAGAGCGACAATTTTTGAGATAGTTATTAAAACTGTTTAAAGGTTGTCAAACGTTGTTTCTCGTTGTATATCCTTTAATTCTAGAGTTAAATTAATAAATAACGTGTACGAATTTGTTTAACGCATTTGTTTTGGTTATTCGACGTCTCCGTTCTCGTGTAGCCTACATATTGCGTTTTTTTTTAATTTGCTTACCGGGCTAAAGGTTAGTATGCTTAAAATACGTAAGTCGTTTTGTTCAACAAATTTAAGTAGATAACTCATCAGTTGTTTGCATCAGAGCGACAATTTTTGAGATAGTTATTAAAACTGTTTAAAGGTTGTCAAACGTTGTTTCTCGTTGTATATCCTTTAATTCTAGAGTTAAATTGATAAATAACGTGTACGAATTTGTTTAACGCATTTGTTTTGGTTACCCGACTTCTCCGTTCCCGTGTAGCCTACATATTGCGTTTTTTTTTTTAATTTGCTTACCGGGCTAAAGGTTAGCATGCTTAAAATACGTAAGTCGTTTTGTTCAACAAATTTAAGGAGATAACTCATCAGTTGTTTGCATCAGAGCGACAATTTTTGAGATAGTTATTACAACTGTTTAAAGGTTGTCAAACGTTGTTTCTCGTTGTATATCCTTTAATTCTAGAGTTAAATTGATAAATAACGTGTACGAATTTGTTTAACGCATTTGTTTTGTTTACTCGGCGTCTCCGTTCTCGTGTAGCCTACATATTGCGTTTTTTTTTTAATTTGCTTACCGGGCTAAAGGTTAGCATGCTTAAAATACGTAAGTCGTTTTGTTCAACAAATTTAAGTAGATAACTCATCAGTTGTTTGCATCAGAGCGACAATTTTTGAGATAGTTACTAAAACTGTTTAAAGGTTGTCAAACGTTGTTTCTCGTTGTATATCCTTTAATTCTAGAGTCAAATTGATAAATAACGTGTACGAATTTGTTTAACGCATTTGTTTTGGTTACTCGACGTCTCCGTTCTCGTGTAGCATACATATTGCGTTTTTTTTTTTAATTTGCTTACCGGGCTAAAGGTTAGCATGCTTAAAATACGTAAGTCGTTTTGTTCAACAAATTTAAGTAGATAACTCATCAGTTGTTTGCATCAGAGCGACAATTTTTGAGATAGTTATTAAAACTGTTTAAAGGTTGTCAAACGTTGTTTCTCGTTGTATATCCTTTAATTCTAGAATTAAATTGATAAATAACGTGTACGAATTTGTTTAACGCATTTGTTTTGGTTACTCGACGTCTCCGTTCTCGTGTAGCCTACATATTGCGTTTTTTTTTTTAATTTGCTTACCGGGCTAAAGGTTAGCACGCTTAAAATACGTAAGTCGTTTTGTTCAACAAATTTAAGTAGATAACTCCTCAGTTGTTTGCATCAGAGCGACAATTTTTGAGATAGTTATTAAAACTGTTTAAAGGTTGTCAAACGTTGTTTCTCGTTGTATATCCTTTAATTCTAGACTTAAATTGATAAATAACGTGTGTGAATTTGTTTAACGCATTCGTATTGGTTACCCGACTTCTCCGTTCTCGTGTAGCCTACATATTGCGTTTTTTTTTTAATTTGCTTACCGGGCTAAAGGTTAGCATGCTTAAAATACGTAAGTCGTTTTGTTCAACAAATTTAAGTAGATAACTCATCAGTTGTTTGCATCAGAGCGGCAATTTTTGAGATAGTTATTAAAACGGTTTAATGGTTGTCAAACGTTGTTTCTCGTTGTATATCCTTTAATTCTAGAGTCAAATTGATAAATAACGTGTACGAATTTGTTTAAGGCATTTGTTTTGGTTACTCGACGTCTCCGTTCTCGTGTAGCCTACATATTGCGTTTTTTTTTTAAATTGCTTACCGGGCTAAAGGTTAGCATGCTTAAAATACGTAAGTCGTTTTGTTCAACAAATTTAAGTAGATAACTCATCAGTTGTTTGCATCAGAGCGACAATTTTTGAGATAGTTATTAAAACTGTTTAAAGGTTGTCAAACGTTGTTTCTCGTTGTATATCCTTTAATTCTAGAGTTAAATTGATAAAAAACGTGTACGAATTTGTTTAACGCATTTGTTTTGGTTACTCGAGTCTCCGTTCTCGTGTAGCCTACATATTGCGTTTTTTTTTTAATTTGCTTACCGGACTAAAGGTTAGCATGCTTAAAATACGTAAGTCGTTTTGTTCAACAAATTTAAGTAGATAACTCATCAGTTGTTTGCATCAGAGCGACAATTTTTGAGATAGTTATTAAAACTGTTTAAAGGTTGTCAAACGTTGTTTCTCGTTGTATATCCTTTAATTCTAGAGTTAAATTGATAAATAACGTGTACGAATTTGTTTAACGCATTTGTTTTGGTTACTCGACGGCTCAGTTCTCGTGTAGCCTACATATTGCGTTTTTTTTTAATTTGCTTACCGGGCTAAAGGTTAGCATGCTTAAAATACGTAAGTCGTTTTGTTCAACAAATTTAAGTAGATAACTCATCAGTTGTTTGCATCAGAGCGACAATTTTTGAGATAGTTATTAAAACTTTTTAAAGGTTGTCAAACGTTGTTTCTCGTTGTATATCCTTTAATTCTAGAGTTAAATTGATAAATAAAGTGTACGAATTTGTTTAACGCATTTGTTTTGGTTACTCGACGTCTCCGTTCTCGTGTAGCCTACATATTGCGTTTTTTTTTTTTAATTTGCTTACCGGGCTAATGGTTAGCATGCTTAAAATACGTAAGTCGTTTTGTTCAACAAACTTAAGTAGATAACTCCTCAGTTGTTTGCATCAGAGCGACGATTTTTGAGATAGTTATTAAAACTGTTTAAAGGTTGTCAAACGTTGTTTCTCGTTGTATATCCTTTAATTCTAGAGTTAAATTGATAAATAACGTGTACGAATTTGTTTAACGCATTTGTTTTGGTTATTCGACGGCTCCGTTCTCGTGTAGCCTACATATTGCGTTTTTTTTTTAATTTGCTTACCGGGCTAAAGGTTAGCATGCTTAAAATACGTAAGTCGTTTTGTTCAACAAATTTAAGTAGATAACTCATCAGTTGTTTGCATCAGAGCGACAATTTTTGAGATAGTTATTAAAACTGTTTAAAGGTTGTCAAACGTTGTTTCTCGTTGTATATCCTTTAATTCTAGAGTTAAATTGATAAATAACGTGTACGAATTTGTTTAACGCATTTGTTTTGGTTACTCGACGTCTCCGTTCTCGTGTAGCCTACGTATTGAGTTTTTTTTTTAATTTGCTTACCGGGCTAAAGGTTAGCATGCTTAAAATACGTAAGTCGTTTTGTTCAACAAATTTAAGTAGATCACTTATCAGTTGTTTGCATCAGAGCGACAATTTTTGAGATAGTTATTAAAACTGTTTAAAGGTTGTCAAACGTTGTTTCTCGTTGTATATCCTTTAATTCTAGAGTCAAATTAATAAATAACGTGTACGAATTTGTTTGACGCATTTGTTTTGGTTACTCGACGTCTCCGTTCTCGTGTAGCCTACATATTGCGTTTTTTTTTAATTTGCTTACCGGGCTAAAGGTTAGCATGCTTAAAATACGTAAGTCGTTTTGTTCAACAAATTTAAGTAGATAACTCCTCAGTTGTTTGCATCAGAGCGACGATTTTTGAGATAGTTATTAAAACTGTTTAAAGGTTGTCAAACGTTGTTTCTCGTTGTATATCCTTTAATTCTAGAGTTAAATTGATAAATAACGTGTACGAATTTGTTTAACGCATTTGTTCTGGTTACTCGACGTCTCCGTTCTCGTGTAGCCTACATATTGCGTTTTTTTTAATTTGCTTACCGGGCTAAAGGTTAGCATGCTTAAAATACGTAAGTCGTTTTGTTCAACAAATTTAAGTAGATAACTCATCAGTTGTTTGCATCAGAGCGACAATTTTTGAGATAGTTATTAAAACTGTTTAAAGGTTGTCAAACGTTGTTTCTCGTTGTATATCCTTTAATTCTAGAGTCAAATTGATAAATAACGTGTACGAATTTGTTTAACGCATTTGTTTTGGTTACTCGACGTCTCCGTTCTCGTGTAGCCTACATATTGCGTTTTTTTTAAATTTGCTTACCGGGCTAAAGGTTAGCATGCTTAAAATACGTAAGTCGTTTTGTTCAACAAATTTAAGTAGATAACTCCCCAGTTGTTTGCATCAGAGGGACAATTTTTGAGATAGTTATTAAAACTGTTTAAAGGTTGTCAAACGTTGTTTCTCGTTGTATATCCTTTAATTCTAGAGTTAAATTGATAAATAACGTGTACAAATTTGTTTAACGCATTTGTTTTGGTTACTCGACGTCTCCGTTCTCGTGTAGCCTACATATTGCGTTTTTTTTTAATTTGCTTACCGGGCTAAAGGTTAGCATGCTTAAAATACGTAAGTCGTTTTGTTCAACAAATTTAAGTAGATAACTCATCAGTTGTTTGCATCAGAGCGACAATTTTTGAGATAGTTATTAAAACTGTTTAAAGGTTGTCCAACGTTGTTTCTCGTTGTATATCCTTTAATTCTAGAGTTAAATTGATAAATAACGTGTACGAATTTGTTTAACGCATTTGTTTTGGTTACTCGACGGCTCAGTTCTCGTGCAGCCTACATATTGCGTTTTTTTTTTAATTTGCTTTCCGGGCTAAAGGTTAGCATGCTTAAAATACGTAAGTCGTTTTGTTCAACAAATTTAAGTAGATAACTCATCAGTTGTTTGCATCAGAGCGACAATTTTTGAGATAGTTATTAAAACCGTTTAAAGGTTGTCAAACGTTGTTTCTCGTTGTATATCCTTTAATTCTAGAGTTAAATTGATAAATAACGTGTACGAATTTGTTTAATGCATTTGTTTTGGTTACCCGACTTCTCCGCTCTCGTGTAGCCTACATATTGCGTTTTTTTTTTAATGTGCTTACCGGGCTAAAGGTTAGCATGCTTAAAATACGTAAGTCTTTTGTTCAACAAATTTAAGTAGATAACTCCTCAGTTGTTTGCATCAGAGCGACGATTTTTGAGATAGTTATTAAAACTGTTTAAAGGTTGTCAAACGTTGTTTCTCGTTGTATATCCTTTAATTCTGGAGTTAAATTGATAAATAACGTGTACGAATTTGTTTAACGCATTTGTTTTGGTTACTCGACGGCTCCGTTCTCGTGTAGCCTACATATTGCGTTTTTTTTTAATTTGCTTACCGGGCTAAAGGTTAGCATGCTTAAAATACGTAAGTCGTTTTCTTCAACAAATTTAAGTAGATAACTCCTCAGTTGTTTGCATCAGAGCGACAATTTTTGAGATAGTTATTAAAACTGTTTAAAGGTTGTCAAACGTTGTTTCTCGTTGTATATCCTTTAATTCTAGAGTTAAATTGATAAATAACGTGTACGAATTTGTTTAACGCATTTGTTTTGGTTATTCGACGTCTCCGTTCTCGTGTAGCCTACATATTGCGTTTTTTTTTTAATTTGCTTACCGGGCTAAAGGTTAGCATGCTTAAAATACGTAAGTCGTTTTGTTCAACAAATTTAAGTAGATAACTCATCAGTTGTTTGCATCAGAGCGACAATTTTTGAGATAGTTATTAAAACTGTTTAAAGGTTGTCAAACGTTGTTTCTCGTTGTATATCCTTTAATTCTAGAGTTAAATTGATAAATAACGTGTACGAATTTGTTTAACGCATTTGTTTTGGTTACTCGACGGCTCAGTTCTCGTGCAGCCTACATATTGCGTTTTTTTTTTAATTTGCTTTCCGGCCTAAAGGTTAGCATGCTTAAAATACGTAAGTCGTTTTCTTCAACAAATTTAAGTAGATAACTCATCAGTTGTTTGCATCAGAGCGACAATTTTTGAGATAGTTATTAAAACTGTTTAAAGGTTGTCAAACGTTGTTTCTCGTTGTATATCCTTTAATTCTAGAGTTAAATTGATAAATAACGTGTACGAATTTGTTTAACGCATTTGTTTTGGTTACCCGACTTCTCCGCTCTCGTGTAGCCTACATATTGCGTTTTTTTTTTAATGTGCTTACCGGGCTAAAGGTTAGCATGCTTAAAATACGTAAGTCGTTTTGTTCAACAAATTTAAGTAGATAACTCCTCAGTTGTTTGCATCAGAGCGACGATTTTTGAGATAGTTATTAAAACTGTTTAAAGGTTGTCAAACGTTGTTTCTCGTTGTATATCCTTTAATTCTAGAGTTAAATTGATAAATAACGTGTACGAATTTGTTTAACGCATTTGTTTTGGTTACTCGACGGCTCCGTTCTCGTGTAGCCTACATATTGCGTTTTTTTTTTAATTTTGCTTACCGGGCTAAAGGTTAGCATGCTTAAAATACGTAAGTCGTTTTCTTCAACAAATTTAAGTAGATAACTCCTCAGTTGTTTGCATCAGAGCGACAATTTTTGAGATAGTTATTAAAACTGTTTAAAGGTTGTCAAACGTTGTTTCTCGTTGTATATCCTTTAATTCTAGAGTTAAATTGATAAATAACGTGTACGAATTTGTTTAACGCATTTGTTTTGGTTATTCGACGTCTCCGTTCTCGTGTAGCCTACATATTGCGTTTTTTTTTAATTTGCTTACCGGGCTAAAGGTTAGTATGCTTAAAATACGTAAGTCGTTTTGTTCAACAAATTTAAGTAGATAACTCATCAGTTGTTTGCATCAGAGCGACAATTTTTGAGATAGTTATTAAAACTGTTTAAAGGTTGTCAAACGTTGTTTCTCGTTGTATATCCTTTAATTCTAGAGTTTAATTGATAAATAACGTGTACGAATTTGTTTAACGCATTTGTTTTGGTTACTCGACGGCTCCGTTCTCGTGTAGCCTACATATTGCGTTTTTTTAAATTTGCTTACCGGGCTAAAGGTTAGCATGCTTAAAATACGTAAGTCGTTTTGTTCAACAAATTTAAGTAGATAACTCATCAGTTGTTTGCATCAGAGCGACAATTTTTGAGATAGTTATTAAAACGGTTTAAAGGTTGTCAAACGTTGTTTCTCGTTGTATATCCTTTAATTCTAGAGTTAAATTGATAAATAACGTGTACGAATTTGTTTAACGCATTTGTTTTGGTTACCCGACTTCTCCGTTCCCGTGTAGCCTACATATTGCGTTTTTTTTTTAATTTGCTTACCGGGCTAAAGGTTAGCATGCTTAAAATACGTAAGTCGTTTTGTTCAACAAATTTAAGGAGATAACTCATCAGTTGTTTGCATCAGAGCGACAATTTTTGAGATAGTTATTACAACTGTTTAAAGGTTGTCAAACGTTGTTTCTCGTTGTATATCCTTTAATTCTAGAGTTAAATTGATAAATAACGTGTACGAATTTGTTTAACGCATTTGTTTTGTTTACTCGGCGTCTCCGTTCTCGTGTAGCCTACATATTGCGTTTTTTTTTAATTTGCTTACCGGGCTAAAGGTTAGCATGCTTAAAATACGTAAGTCGTTTTGTTCAACAAATTTAAGTAGATAACTCATCAGTTGTTTGCATCAGAGCGACAATTTTTGAGATAGTTACTAAAACTGTTTAAAGGTTGTCAAACGTTGTTTCTCGTTGTATATCCTTTAATTCTAGAGTCAAATTGATAAATAACGTGTACGAATTTGTTTAACGCATTTGTTTTGGTTACTCGACGTCTCCGTTCTCGTGTAGCATACATATTGCGTTTTTTTTTTTAATTTGCTTACCGGGCTAAAGGTTAGCATGCTTAAAATACGTAAGTCGTTTTGTTCAACAAATTTAAGTAGATAACTCATCAGTTGTTTGCATCAGAGCGACAATTTTTGAGATAGTTATTAAAACTGTTTAAAGGTTGTCAAACGTTGTTTCTCGTTGTATATCCTTTAATTCTAGAGTTAAATTGATAAATAACGTGTACGAATTTGTTTAACGCATTTGTTTTGGTTACTCTACGTCTCCGTTCTCGTGTAGCCTACATATTGCGTTTTTTTTTTTAATTTGCTTACCGGGCTAAAGGTTAGCACGCTTAAAATACGTAAGTCGTTTTGTTCAACAAATTTAAGTAGATAACTCCTCAGTTGTTTGCATCAGAGCGACAATTTTTGAGATAGTTATTAAAACTGTTTAAAGGTTGTCAAACGTTGTTTCTCGTTGTATATCCTTTAATTCTAGACTTAAATTGATAAATAACGTGTATGAATTTGTTTAACGCATTCGTATTGGTTACCCGACTTCTCCGTTCTCGTGTAGCGTACATATTGCGTTTTTTTTTTAATTTGCTTACCGGGCTAAAGGTTAGCATGCTTAAAATACGTAAGTCGTTTTGTTCAACAAATTTAAGTAGATATCTCATCAGTTGTTTGCATCAGAGCGGCAATTTTTGAGATAGTTATTAAAACGGTTTAATGGTTGTCAAACGTTGTTTCTCGTTGTATATCCTTTAATTCTGGAGTCAAATTGATAAATAACGTGTACGAATTTGTTTAAGGCATTTGTTTTGGTTACTCGACGTCTCCGTTCTCGTGTAGCCTACATATTGCGTTTTTTTTTTAAATTGCTTACGGGCTAAAGGTTAGCATGCTTAAAATACGTAAGTCGTTTTGTTCAACAAATTTAAGTAGATAACTCATCAGTTGTTTGCATCAGAGCGACAATTTTTGAGATAGTTATTAAAACCGTTTAAAGGTTGTCAAACGTTGTTTCTCGTTGTATATCCTTTAATTCTAGAGTTAAATTGATAAATAACGTGTACGAATTTGTTTAACGCATTTGTTTTGGTTACCCGACTTCTCCGCTCTCGTGTAGCCTACATATTGCGTTTTTTTTTTAATGTGCTTACCGGGCTAAAGGTTAGCATGCTTAAAATACGTAAGTCTTTTGTTCAACAAATTTAAGTAGATAACTCCTCAGTTGTTTGCATCAGAGCGACGATTTTTGAGATAGTTATTAAAACTGTTTAAAGGTTGTCAAACGTTGTTTCTCGTTGTATATCCTTTAATTCTGGAGTTAAATTGATAAATAACGTGTACGAATTTGTTTAACGCATTTGTTTTGGTTACTCGACGGCTCCGTTCTCGTGTAGCCTACATATTGCGTTTTTTTTTAATTTGCTTACCGGGCTAAAGGTTAGCATGCTTAAAATACGTAAGTCGTTTTCTTCAACAAATTTAAGTAGATAACTCCTCAGTTGTTTGCATCAGAGCGACAATTTTTGAGATAGTTATTAAAACTGTTTAAAGGTTGTCAAACGTTGTTTCTCGTTGTATATCCTTTAATTCTAGAGTTAAATTGATAAATAACGTGTACGAATTTGTTTAACGCATTTGTTTTGGTTATTCGACGTCTCCGTTCTCGTGTAGCCTACATATTGCGTTTTTTTTTAATTTGCTTACCGGGCTAAAGGTTAGCATGCTTAAAATACGTAAGTCGTTTTGTTCAACAAATTTAAGTAGATAACTCATCAGTTGTTTGCATCAGAGCGACAATTTTTGAGATAGTTATTAAAACTGTTTAAAGGTTGTCAAACGTTGTTTCTCGTTGTATATCCTTTAATTCTAGAGTTAAATTGATAAATAACGTGTACGAATTTGTTTAACGCATTTGTTTTGGTTACTCGACGGCTCAGTTCTCGTGTAGCCTACATATTGCGTTTTTTTTTAATTTGCTTACCGGGCTAAAGGTTAGCATGCTTAAAATACGTAAGTCGTTTTGTTCAACAAATTTAAGTAGATAACTCATCAGTTGTTTGCATCAGAGCGACAATTTTTGAGATAGTTATTAAAACTTTTTAAAGGTTGTCAAACGTTGTTTCTCGTTGTATATCCTTTAATTCTAGAGTTAAATTGATAAATAAAGTGTACGAATTTGTTTAACGCATTTGTTTTGGTTACTCGACGTCTCCGTTCTCGTGTAGCCTACATATTGCGTTTTTTTTTTTTAATTTGCTTACCGGGCTAATGGTTAGCATGCTTAAAATACGTAAGTCGTTTTGTTCAACAAATTTAAGTAGATAACTCCTCAGTTGTTTGCATCAGAGCGACGATTTTTGAGATAGTTATTAAAACTGTTTAAAGGTTGTCAAACGTTGTTTCTCGTTGTATATCCTTTAATTCTAGAGTTAAATTGATAAATAACGTGTACGAATTTGTTTAACGCATTTGTTTTGGTTATTCGACGGCTCCGTTCTCGTGTAGCCTACATATTGCGTTTTTTTTTTAATTTGCTTACCGGGCTAAAGGTTAGCATGCTTAAAATACGTAAGTCGTTTTGTTCAACAAATTTAAGTAGATAACTCATCAGTTGTTTGCATCAGAGCGACAATTTTTGAGATAGTTATTAAAACTGTTTAAAGGTTGTCAAACGTTGTTTCTCGTTGTATATCCTTTAATTCTAGAGTTAAATTGATAAATAACGTGTACGAATTTGTTTAACGCATTTGTTTTGGTTACTCGACGTCTCCGTTCTCGTGTAGCCTACGTATTGAGTTTTTTTTTTAATTTGCTTACCGGGCTAAAGGTTAGCATGCTTAAAATACGTAAGTCGTTTTGTTCAACAAATTTAAGTAGATAACTTATCAGTTGTTTGCATCAGAGCGACAATTTTTGAGATAGTTATTAAAACTGTTTAAAGGTTGTCAAACGTTGTTTCTCGTTGTATATCCTTTAATTCTAGAGTCAAATTGATAAATAACGTGTACGAATTTGTTTAACGCATTTGTTTTGGTTACTCGACGTCTCCGTTCTCGTGTAGCCTACATATTGCGTTTTTTTTTAATTTGCTTACCGGGCTAAAGGTTAGCATGCTTAAAATACGTAAGTCGTTTTGTTCAACAAATTTAAGTAGATAACTCCTCAGTTGTTTGCATCAGAGCGACGATTTTTGAGATAGTTATTAAAACTGTTTAAAGGTTGTCAAACGTTGTTTCTCGTTGTATATCCTTTAATTCTAGAGTTAAATTGATAAATAACGTGTACGAATTTGTTTAACGCATTTGTTATGGTTACTCGACGTCTCCGTTCTCGTGTAGCCTACATATTGCGTTTTTTTTAATTTGCTTACCGGGCTAAAGGTTAGCATGCTTAAAATACGTAAGTCGTTTTGTTCAACAAATTTAAGTAGATAACTCATCAGTTGTTTGCATCAGAGCGACAATTTTCGAGATAGTTATTAAAACTGTTTAAAGGTTGTCAAACGTTGTTTCTCGTTGTATATCCTTTAATTCTAGAGTTAAATTGATAAATAACGTGTACGAATTTGTTTAACGCATTTGTTTTGGTTACTCGACGTCTCCGTTCTCGTGTAGCCTACATATTGCGTTTTTTTTTTTAATTTGCTTACCGGGCTAAAGGTTAGCATGCTTAAAATACGTAAGTCGTTTTGTTCAACAAATTTAAGTAGATAACTCATCAGTTGTTTGCATCAGAGCGACAATTTTTGAGATAGTTATTAAAACTGTTTAAAGGTTGTCAAACGTTGTTTCTCGTTGTATATCCTTTAATTCTAGAGTTAAATTGATAAATAACGTGTACGAATTTGTTTAACGCATTTGTTTTGGTTACTCGACGGCTCAGTTTTCGTGTAGCCTACATATTGCGTTTTTTTTTTAATTTGCTTACCGGGCTAAAGGTTAGCATGCTTAAAATACGTAAGTCGTTTTGTTCAACAAATTTAAGTAGATAACTCATCAGTTGTTTGCATCAGAGCGACAATTTTTGAGATAGTTATTAAAACTGTTTAAAGGTTGTCAAACGTTGTTTCTCGTTGTATATCCTTTAATTCTAGAGTTAAATTGATAAATAACGTGTACGAATTTGTTTAACGCATTTGTTTTGGTTACTCGACGTCTCCGTTCTCGTGTAGCCTACATATTGCGTTTTTTTTTTAATTTGCTTACCGGGCTAAAGGTTAGCATGCTTAAAATAAGTAAGTCGTTTTGTTCATCAAATTTAAGTAGATAACTCATCAGTTGTTTGCATCAGAGCGACAATTTTTGAGATAGTTATTAAAACTGTTTAAAGGTTGTCAAACGTTGTTTCTCGTTGTATATCCTTTAATTCTAGAGTTAAATTGATAAATAACGTGTACGAATTTGTTTAACGCATTTGTTTTGGTTATTCGACGTCTCCGTTCTCGTGTAGCCTACATATTGCGTTTTTTTTTTTAATTTGCTTACCGGGCTAAAGGTTAGCATGCTTAAAATACGTAAGTCGTTTTGTTCAACAAATTTAAGTAGATAACTCATCAGTTGTTTGCATCAGAGCGACAATTTTTGAGATAGTTATTAAAACTGTTTAAAGGTTGTCAAACGTTGTTTCTCGTTGTATATCCTTTAATTCTAGAGTTAAATTGATAAATAACGTGTACGAATTTGTTTAACGCATTTGTTTTGGTTACTCGACGGCTCAGTTCTCGTGTAGCCTACATATTGCGTTTTTTTTTAATTTGCTTACCGGGCTAAAGGTTAGCATGCTTAAAATACGTAAGTCGTTTTGTTCAACAAATTTAAGTAGATAACTCATCAGTTGTTTGCATCAGAGCGACAATTTTTGAGATAGTTATTAAAACTGTTTAAAGGTTGTCAAACGTTGTTTCTCGTTGTATATCCTTTAATTCTAGAGTTAAATTGATAAATAACGTGTACGAATTTGTTTAACGCATTTGTTTTGGTTATTCGACGTCTCCGTTCTCGTGTAGCCTACATATTGCGTTTTTTTTTTAATTTGCTTACCGGGCTAAAGGTTAGCATGCTTAAAATACGTAAGTCGTTTTGTTCAACAAATTTAAGTAGATAACTCATCAGTTGTTTGCATCAGAGCGACAATTTTTGAGATAGTTATTAAAACTGTTTAAAGGTTGTCAAACGTTGTTTCTCGTTGTATATCCTTTAATTCTAGAGTTAAATTGATAAATAACGTGTACGAATTTGTTTAACGCATTTGTTTTGGTTACTCGACGGCTCAGTTCTCGTGTAGCCTACATATTGCGTTTTTTTTTAATTTGCTTACCGGGCTAAAGGTTAGCATGCTTAAAATACGTAAGTCGTTTTGTTCAACAAATTTAAGTAGATAACTCATCAGTTGTTTGCATCAGAGCGACAATTTTTGAGATAGTTATTAAAACTTTTTAAAGGTTGTCAAACGTTGTTTCTCGTTGTATATCCTTTAATTCTAGAGTTAAATTGATAAATAAAGTGTACGAATTTGTTTAACGCATTTGTTTTGGTTACTCGACGTCTCCGTTCTCGTGTAGCCTACATATTGCGTTTTTTTTTTTTAATTTGCTTACCGGGCTAATGGTTAGCATGCTTAAAATACGTAAGTCGTTTTGTTCAACAAATTTAAGTAGATAACTCCTCAGTTGTTTGCATCAGAGCGACGATTTTTGAGATAGTTATTAAAACTGTTTAAAGGTTGTCAAACGTTGTTTCTCGTTGTATATCCTTTAATTCTAGAGTTAAATTGATAAATAACGTGTACGAATTTGTTTAACGCATTTGTTTTGGTTATTCGACGGCTCCGTTCTCGTGTAGCCTACATATTGCGTTTTTTTTTTAATTTGCTTACCGGGCTAAAGGTTAGCATGCTTAAAATACGTAAGTCGTTTTGTTCAACAAATTTAAGTAGATAACTCATCAGTTGTTTGCATCAGAGCGACAATTTTTGAGATAGTTATTAAAACTGTTTAAAGGTTGTCAAACGTTGTTTCTCGTTGTATATCCTTTAATTCTAGAGTTAAATTGATAAATAACGTGTACGAATTTGTTTAACGCATTTGTTTTGGTTACTCGACGTCTCCGTTCTCGTGTAGCCTACGTATTGAGTTTTTTTTTTAATTTGCTTACCGGGCTAAAGGTTAGCATGCTTAAAATACGTAAGTCGTTTTGTTCAACAAATTTAAGTAGATAACTTATCAGTTGTTTGCATCAGAGCGACAATTTTTGAGATAGTTATTAAAACTGTTTAAAGGTTGTCAAACGTTGTTTCTCGTTGTATATCCTTTAATTCTAGAGTCAAATTGATAAATAACGTGTACGAATTTGTTTAACGCATTTGTTTTGGTTACTCGACGTCTCCGTTCTCGTGTAGCCTACATATTGCGTTTTTTTTTAATTTGCTTACCGGGCTAAAGGTTAGCATGCTTAAAATACGTAAGTCGTTTTGTTCAACAAATTTAAGTAGATAACTCCTCAGTTGTTTGCATCAGAGCGACGATTTTTGAGATAGTTATTAAAACTGTTTAAAGGTTGTCAAACGTTGTTTCTCGTTGTATATCCTTTAATTCTAGAGTTAAATTGATAAATAACGTGTACGAATTTGTTTAACGCATTTGTTATGGTTACTCGACGTCTCCGTTCTCGTGTAGCCTACATATTGCGTTTTTTTTAATTTGCTTACCGGGCTAAAGGTTAGCATGCTTAAAATACGTAAGTCGTTTTGTTCAACAAATTTAAGTAGATAACTCATCAGTTGTTTGCATCAGAGCGACAATTTTCGAGATAGTTATTAAAACTGTTTAAAGGTTGTCAAACGTTGTTTCTCGTTGTATATCCTTTAATTCTAGAGTTAAATTGATAAATAACGTGTACGAATTTGTTTAACGCATTTGTTTTGGTTACTCGACGTCTCCGTTCTCGTGTAGCCTACATATTGCGTTTTTTTTTTAATTTGCTTACCGGGCTAAAGGTTAGCATGCTTAAAATACGTAAGTCGTTTTGTTCAACAAATTTAAGTAGATAACTCATCAGTTGTTTGCATCAGAGCGACAATTTTTGAGATAGTTATTAAAACTGTTTAAAGGTTGTCAAACGTTGTTTCTCGTTGTATATCCTTTAATTCTAGAGTTAAATTGATAAATAACGTGTACGAATTTGTTTAACGCATTTGTTTTGGTTACTCGACGGCTCAGTTTTCGTGTAGCCTACATATTGCGTTTTTTTTTTAATTTGCTTACCGGGCTAAAGGTTAGCATGCTTAAAATACGTAAGTCGTTTTGTTCAACAAATTTAAGTAGATAACTCATCAGTTGTTTGCATCAGAGCGACAATTTTTGAGATAGTTATTAAAACTGTTTAAAGGTTGTCAAACGTTGTTTCTCGTTGTATATCCTTTAATTCTAGAGTTAAATTGATAAATAACGTGTACGAATTTGTTTAACGCATTTGTTTTGGTTACTCGACGTCTCCGTTCTCGTGTAGCCTACATATTGCGTTTTTTTTTTAATTTGCTTACCGGGCTAAAGGTTAGCATGCTTAAAATAAGTAAGTCGTTTTGTTCATCAAATTTAAGTAGATAACTCATCAGTTGTTTGCATCAGAGCGACAATTTTTGAGATAGTTATTAAAACTGTTTAAAGGTTGTCAAACGTTGTTTCTCGTTGTATATCCTTTAATTCTAGAGTTAAATTGATAAATAACGTGTACGAATTTGTTTAACGCATTTGTTTTGGTTATTCGACGTCTCCGTTCTCGTGTAGCCTACATATTGCGTTTTTTTTTTTAATTTGCTTACCGGGCTAAAGGTTAGCATGCTTAAAATACGTAAGTCGTTTTGTTCGACAAATTTAAGTAGATAACTCATCAGTTGTTTGCATCAGAGCGACAATTTTTGAGATAGTTATTAAAACTGTTTAAAGGTTGTCAAACGTTGTTTCTAGTTGTATATCCTTTAATTATAGAGTTAAATTGATAAATAACGTGTACGAATTTGTTTAACGCATTTGTTTTGGTTACTCGACGTCTCCGTTCTCGTGTAGCCTACATATTGCGTTTTTTTTTTAATTTGCTTACCGGGCTAAAGGTTAGCATGCTTAAAATACGTAAGTCGTTTTGTTCAACAAATTTAAGTAGATAACTCATCAGTTGTTTGCATCAGAGCGACAATTTTTGAGATAGTTATTAAAACTGTTTAAAGGTTGTCAAACGTTGTTTCTAGTTGTATATCCTTTAATTATAGAGTTAAATTGATAAATAACGTGTACGAATTTGTTTAACGCATTTGTTTTGGTTACTCGACGGCTCCGTTCTCGTGTAGCCTACATATTGCGTTTTTTTTTTAATTTGCTTACCGGGCTAAAGGTTAGCTTTCTTAAAATACGTTAGTCGTTTTGTTCAACAAATTTAAGTAGATAAATCATCAGTTGTTTGCATCAGAGCGACAATTTTTGAGATAGTTATTAAAACTGTTTAAAGGTTGTCAAACGTTGTTTCTCGTTGTATATCCTTTAATTCTAGAGTTAAATTGATAAATAACGTGTACGAATTTGTTTAACGCATTTGTTTTGGTTACTCGACGTCTCCGTTCTCGTGTAGCCTACATATTGCGTTTTTTTTTTAATTTGCTTACCGGGCTAAAGGTTAGCATGCTTAAAATACGTAAGTCGTTTTGTTCAACAAATTTAAGTAGATAACTCATCAGTTGTTTGCATCAGAGCGACAATTTTTGAGATAGTTATTAAAACTGTTTAAAGGTTGTCAAACGTTGTTTCTCGTTGTATATCCTTTAATTCTAGAGTTAAATTGAAAAATAACGTGTACGAATTTGTTTAACGCATTTGTTTTGGTTACTCGACGTCTCCGTTCTCGTGTAGCCTACATATTGCGTTTTTTTTTTAATTTGCTTACCGGGCTAAAGGTTAGCATGCTTAAAATACGTAAGTCGTTTTGTTCAACAAATTTAAGGAGATAACTCATCAGTTGTTTGCATCAGAGCGACAATTTTTGAGATAGTTATTAAAACTGTTTAAAGGTTGTCAAACGTTGTTTCTCGTTGTATATCCTTTAATTCTAGAGTTAAATTGATAAATAACGTGTACGCATTTGTTTAACGCATTTGTTTTGGTTACTCGACGTCTCCGTTCTCGTGTAGCCTACATATTGCGTTTTTTTTTTTAATTTGCTTACCTAATTTGCTTACCGGGCTAAAGGTTAGCATGCTTAAAATACGTAAGTCGTTTTGTTCAACAAATTTAAGTAGATAACTCATCAGTTGTTTACATCAGAGCGACCATTTTTGAGATAGTTATTAAAACTGTTTAAAGGTTGTCAAACGTTGTTTCTCGTTGTATATCCTTTAATTCTAGAATTAAATTGATAAATAACGTGTACGAATTTGTATAACGCATTTGTTTTGGTTACTCGACGTCTCCGTTCTCGTGTAGCCTACATATTGCGTTTTTTTTTTAATTTGCTTACCGGGCTAAAGGTTAGCATGCTTAAAATACGTAAGTCGTTTTGTTCAACAATAGTTATTAAAACTGTTTAAAGGTTGCCAAACGTTGTTTCTAGTTGTATATCCTTTAATTCTAGAGTTAAATTGATAAATAACGTGTAGGAATTTGTTTAACGCATTTGTTTTGGTTACTCGACGGCTCCGTTCTCGTGTAGCCTACATATTGCGTTTTTTTTCTAAGTTGCTTACCGGGCTAAAGGTTAGCATGCTTAAAATACGTAAGTCGTTTTGTTCAACAAATTTAAGTAGATAACTCATCAGTTGTTTGCATCAGAGCGACAATTTTTGAGATAGTTATTAAAACTGTTTAAAGGTTGTCAAACGTTGTTTTTCGTTGTATATCCTTTAATTCTAGAGTTAAATTGATAAATAACGTGTACGAATTTGTTTAACGCATTTGTTTTGGTTACTCGACGTCTCCGTTCTCGTGTAGCCTACATATTGCGTTTTTTTTTTTTAATTTGCTTACCGGGCTAAAGGTTAGCATGCTTAAAATACGTAAGTCGTTTTGTTCAACAAATTTAAGTAGATAACTCCTCAGTTGTTTGCATCAGAGCGACGATTTTTGAGATAGTTATTAAAACTGTTTAAAGGTTGTCAAACGTTGTTTCTCGTTGTATATCCTTTAATTCTAGAGTTAAATTGATAAATAACGTGTACGAATTTGTTTAACGCATTTGTTTTGGTTACTCGACGGCTCCGTTCTCGTGTAGCCTACATATTGCGTTTTTTTTTTTAATTTGCTTACCGGGCTAAAGGTTAGCATGCTTAAAATACGTAAGTCGTTTTGTTCAACAAATTTAAGTAGATAACTCATCAGTTGTTTGCATCAGAGCGACAATTTTTGAGATAGTTATTAAAACTGTTTAAAGGTTGTCAAACGTTGTTTCTCGTTGTATATCCTTTAATTCTAGAGTTAAATTGATAAATAACGTGTACGAATTTGTTTAACGCATTTGTTTTGGTTACTCGACGGCTCCGTTCTCGTGTAGCCTACATATTGCGTTTTTTTTTTTAATTTGCTTACCGGGCTAAAGGTTAGCATGCTTAAAATACGTAAGTCGTTTTGTTCAACAAATTTAAGTAGATAACTCCTCAGTTGTTTGCATCAGAGCGACGATTTTTGAGATAGTTATTAAAACTGTTTAAAGGTTGTCAAACGTTGTTTCTCGTTGTATATCCTTTAATTCTAGAGTTAAATTGATAAATAACGTGTACGAATTTGTTTAACGCATTTGTTTTGGTTACTCGACGTCTCCGTTCTCGTGTAGCCTACATATTGCGTTTTTTTTTAATTTGCTTACCGGGCTAAAGGTTAGCATGCTTAAAATACGTAAGTCGTTTTGTTCAACAAATTTAAGTAGATAACTCCTCAGTTGTTTGCATCAGAGCGACGATTTTTGAGATAGTTATTAAAACTGTTTAAAGGTTGTCAAACGTTGTTTCTCGTTGTATATCCTTTAATTCTAGAGTTAAATTGATAAATAACGTGTACGAATTTGTTTAACGCATTTGTTTTGGTTACTCGACGTCTCCGTTCTCGTGTAGCCTTCATATTGCGTTTTTTTTTTTAATTTGCTTACCGGGCTAAAGGTTAGCATGCTTAAAATACGTAAGTCGTTTTGTTCAACAAATTTAAGTAGATAACTCCTCAGTTGTTTGCATCAGAGCGACGATTTTTGAGACAGTTACTAAAACTGTTTAAAGGTTGTCAAACGTTGTTTCTCATTGTATATCCTTTAATTCTAGAGTTAAATTGATAAATAACGTGTACGAATTTGTTTAACGCATTTGTTTTGGTTACTCGACGTCTCCGTTCTCGTGTAGCCTACATATTGCGTTTTTTTTTAATTTGCTTACCGGGCTAAAGGTTAGCATGCTTAAAATACGTAAGTCGTTTTGTTCAACAAATTTAAGTAGATAACTCATCAGTTGTTTGCATCAGAGCGACAATTTTTGAGATAGTTATTAAAACTGTTTAAAGGTTGTCAAACGTTGTTTCTCGTTGTATATCCTTTAATTCTAGAGTTAAATTGATAAATAACGTGTACGAATTTGTTTAACGCATTTGTTTTGGTTAATCGACGGCTCAGTTCTCGTGTAGCCTACATATTGCGTTTTTTTTTTAATTTGCTTACCGGGCTAAAGGCTAGCGTGCTTAAAATACGTAAGTCGTTTTGTACAACAAATTTGAGTAGATAACTCATCAGTTGTTTGCATCAGAGCGACAATTTTTGAGATAGTTATTAAAACTGTTTAAAGGGTGTCAAACGTTGTTTCTCGTTGTATATCCTTTAATTCTAGAGTTAAATTGATAAATAACGTGTACGAATTTGTTTAACGCATTTGTTTTGGTTACTCGACGTCTCCGTTCTCGTGTAGCCTACATATTGCGTTTTTTTTTTAATTTGCTTACCGGGCTAAAGGTTAGCTTGCTTAAAATACGTAAGTCGTTTTGTTCAACAAATTTAAGTAGATAACTCATCAGTTGTTTGCATCAGAGCGACAATTTTTGAGATAGTTATTAAAACTGTTTAAAGGTTGTCAAACGTTGTTTCTAGTTGTATATCCTTTAATTCTAGAGTTAAATTGATAAATAACGTGTACGAATTTGTTTAACGCATTTGTTTTGGTTACTCGACGGCTCCGTTCTCGTGTAGCCTACATATTGCGTTTTTTTTTTAATTTGCTTACAGGGCTAAAGGTTAGCATGCTTAAAATATGTAAGTCGTTTTGTTCAACAAATGTGAGTAGATAACTCATCAGTTGTTTGCATCAGAGCGACAATTTTTGAGATAGTTATTAAAACTGTTTAAAGGTTGCCAAACGTTGTTTCTAGTTGTATATCCTTTAATTCTAGAGTTAAATTGATAAATAACGTGTAGGAATTTGTTTAACGCATTTGTTTTGGTTACTCGACGGCTCCGTTCTCGTGTAGCCTACATATTGCGTTTTTTTTCTAAGTTGCTTACCGGGCTAAAGGTTAGCATGCTTAAAATACGTAAGTCGTTTTGTTCAACAAATTTAAGTAGATAACTCATCAGTTGTTTGCATCAGAGCGACAATTTTTGAGATAGTTATTAAAACTGTTTAAAGGTTGTCAAACGTTGTTTTTCGTTGTATATCCTTTAATTCTAGAGTTAAATTGATAAATAACGTGTACGAATTTGTTTAACGCATTTGTTTTGGTTACTCGACGTCTCCGTTCTCGTGTAGCCTACATATTGCGTTTTTTTTTTAATTTGCTTACCGGGCTAAAGGTTAGCATGCTTAAAATACGTAAGTCGTTTTGTTCAACAAATTTAAGTAGATAACTCCTCAGTTGTTTGCATCAGAGCGACGATTTTTGAGATAGTTATTAAAACTGTTTAAAGGTTGTCAAACGTTGTTTCTCGTTGTATATCCTTTAATTCTAGAGTTAAATTGATAAATAACGTGTACGAATTTGTTTAACGCATTTGTTTTGGTTACTCGACGGCTCCGTTCTCGTGTAGCCTACATATTGCGTTTTTTTTTTTAATTTGCTTACCGGGCTAAAGGTTAGCATGCTTAAAATACGTAAGTCGTTTTGTTCAACAAATTTAAGTAGATAACTCATCAGTTGTTTGCATCAGAGCGACAATTTTTGAGATAGTTATTAAAACTGTTTAAAGGTTGTCAAACGTTGTTTCTCGTTGTATATCCTTTAATTCTAGAGTTAAATTGATAAATAACGTGTACGAATTTGTTTAACGCATTTGTTTTGGTTACTCGACGGCTCCGTTCTCGTGTAGCCTACATATTGCGTTTTTTTTTTTTGATTTGCTTACCGGGCTAAAGGTTAGCATGCTTAAAATACGTAAGTCGTTTTGTTCAACAAATTTAAGTAGATAACTCCTCAGTTGTTTGCATCAGAGCGACGATTTTTGAGATAGTTATTAAAACTGTTTAAAGGTTGTCAAACGTTGTTTCTCGTTGTATATCCTTTAATTCTAGAGTTAAATTGATAAATAACGTGTACGAATTTGTTTAACGCATTTGTTTTGGTTACTCGACGTCTCCGTTCTCGTGTAGCCTACATATTGCGTTTTTTTTAAATTTGCTTACCGGGCTAAAGGTTAGCATGCTTAAAATACGTAAGTCGTTTTGTTCAACAAATTTAAGTAGATAACTCCTCAGTTGTTTGCATCAGAGCGACGATTTTTGAGATAGTTATTAAAACTGTTTAAAGGTTGTCAAACGTTGTTTCTCGTTGTATATCCTTTAATTCTAGAGTTAAATTGATAAATAACGTGTACGAATTTGTTTAACGCATTTGTTTTGGTTACTCGACGTCTCCGTTCTCGTGTAGCCTTCATATTGCGTTTTTTTTTTTAATTTGCTTACCGGGCTAAAGGTTAGCATGCTTAAAATACGTAAGTCGTTTTGTTCAACAAATTTAAGTAGATAACTCCTCAGTTGTTTGCATCAGAGCGACGATTTTTGAGACAGTTACTAAAACTGTTTAAAGGTTGTCAAACGTTGTTTCTCATTGTATATCCTTTAATTCTAGAGTTAAATTGATAAATAACGTGTACGAATTTGTTTAACGCATTTGTTTTGGTTACTCGACGTCTCCGTTCTCGTGTAGCCTACATATTGCGTTTTTTTTTAATTTGCTTACCGGGCTAAAGGTTAGCATGCTTAAAATACGTAAGTCGTTTTGTTCAACAAATTTAAGTAGATAACTCATCAGTTGTTTGCATCAGAGCGACAATTTTTGAGATAGTTATTTAAAACTGTTTAAAGGTTGTCAAACGTTGTTTCTCGTTGTATATCCTTTAATTCTAGAGTTAAATTGATAAATAACGTGTACGAATTTGTTTAACGCATTTGTTTTGGTTAATCGACGGCTCAGTTCTCGTGTAGCCTACATATTGCGTTTTTTTTTTAATTTGCTTACCGGGCTAAAGGCTAGCGTGCTTAAAATACGTAAGTCGTTTTGTACAACAAATTTGAGTAGATAACTCATCAGTTGTTTGCATCAGAGCGACAATTTTTGAGATAGTTATTAAAACTGTTTAAAGGGTGTCAAACGTTGTTTCTCGTTGTATATCCTTTAATTCTAGAGTTAAATTGATAAATAACGTGTACGAATTGTTTAACGCATTTGTTTTGGTTACTCGACGTCTCCGTTCTCGTGTAGCCTACATATTGCGTTTTTTTTTTAATTTGCTTACCGGCTAAAGGTTAGCTTGCTTAAAATACGTAAGTCGTTTTGTTCAACAAATTTAAGTAGATAACTCATCAGTTGTTTGCATCAGAGCGACAATTTTTGAGATAGTTATTAAAACTGTTTAAAGGTTGTCAAACGTTGTTTCTAGTTGTATATCCTTTAATTCTAGAGTTAAATTGATAAATAACGTGTACGAATTTGTTTAACGCATTTGTTTTGGTTACTCGACGGCTCCGTTCTCGTGTAGCCTACATATTGCGTTTTTTTTTAATTTGCTTACAGGGCTAAAGGTTAGCATGCTTAAAATATGTAAGTCGTTTTGTTCAACAAATGTGAGTAGATAACTCATCAGTTGTTTGCATCAGAGCGACAATTTTTGAGATAGTTATTAAAACTGTTTAAAGGTTGCCAAACGTTGTTTCTAGTTGTATATCCTTTAATTCTAGAGTTAAATTGATAAATAACGTGTAGGAATTTGTTTAACGCATTTGTTTTGGTTACTCGACGGCTCCGTTCTCGTGTAGCCTACATATTGCGTTTTTTTTCTAAGTTGCTTACCGGGCTAAAGGTTAGCATGCTTAAAATACGTAAGTCGTTTTGGTTCAACAAATTTAAGTAGATAACTCATCAGTTGTTTGCATCAGAGCGACAATTTTTGAGATAGTTATTAAAACTGTTTAAGGTTGTCAAACGTTGTTTTTCGTTGTATATCCTTTAATTCTAGAGTTAAATTGATAAATAACGTGTACGAATTTGTTTAACGCATTTGTTTTGGTTACTCGACGTCTCCGTTCTCGTGTAGCCTACATATTGCGTTTTTTTTTTTAATTTGCTTACCGGGCTAAAGGTTAGCATGCTTAAAATACGTAAGTCGTTTTGTTCAACAAATTTAAGTAGATAACTCCTCAGTTGTTTGCATCAGAGCGACGATTTTTGAGATAGTTATTAAAACTGTTTAAAGGTTGTCAAACGTTGTTTCTCGTTGTATATCCTTTAATTCTAGAGTTAAATTGATAAATAACGTGTACGAATTTGTTTAACGCATTTGTTTTGGTTACTCGACGGCTCCGTTCTCGTGTAGCCTACATATTGCGTTTTTTTTTTTAATTTGCTTACCGGGCTAAAGGTTAGCATGCTTAAAATACGTAAGTCGTTTTGTTCAACAAATTTAAGTAGATAACTCATCAGTTGTTTGCATCAGAGCGACAATTTTTGAGATAGTTATTAAAACTGTTTAAAGGTTGTCAAACGTTGTTTCTCGTTGTATATCCTTTAATTCTAGAGTTAAATTGATAAATAACGTGTACGAATTTGTTTAACGCATTTGTTTTGGTTACTCGACGGCTCCGTTCTCGTGTAGCCTACATATTGCGTTTTTTTTTTTTGATTTGCTTACCGGGCTAAAGGTTAGCATGCTTAAAATACGTAAGTCGTTTTGTTCAACAAATTTAAGTAGATAACTCCTCAGTTGTTTGCATCAGAGCGACGATTTTTGAGATAGTTATTAAAACTGTTTAAAGGTTGTCAAACGTTGTTTCTCGTTGTATATCCTTTAATTCTAGAGTTAAATTGATAAATAACGTGTACGAATTTGTTTAACGCATTTGTTTTGGTTACTCGACGTCTCCGTTCTCGTGTAGCCTACATATTGCGTTTTTTTTAAATTTGCTTACCGGGCTAAAGGTTAGCATGCTTAAAATACGTAAGTCGTTTTGTTCAACAAATTTAAGTAGATAACTCCTCAGTTGTTTGCATCAGAGCGACGATTTTTGAGATAGTTATTAAAACTGTTTAAAGGTTGTCAAACGTTGTTTCTCGTTGTATATCCTTTAATTCTAGAGTTAAATTGATAAATAACGTGTACGAATTTGTTTAACGCATTTGTTTTGGTTACTCGACGTCTCCGTTCTCGTGTAGCCTTCATATTGCGTTTTTTTTTTTTAATTTGCTTACCGGGCTAAAGGTTAGCATGCTTAAAATACGTAAGTCGTTTTGTTCAACAAATTTAAGTAGATAACTCCTCAGTTGTTTGCATCAGAGCGACGATTTTTGAGACAGTTACTAAAACTGTTTAAAGGTTGTCAAACGTTGTTTCTCATTGTATATCCTTTAATTCTAGAGTTAAATTGATAAATAACGTGTACGAATTTGTTTAACGCATTTGTTTTGGTTACTCGACGTCTCCGTTCTCGTGTAGCCTACATATTGCGTTTTTTTTTAATTTGCTTACCGGGCTAAAGGTTAGCATGCTTAAAATACGTAAGTCGTTTTGTTCAACAAATTTAAGTAGATAACTCATCAGTTGTTTGCATCAGAGCGACAATTTTTGAGATAGTTATTAAAACTGTTTAAAGGTTGTCAAACGTTGTTTCTCGTTGTATATCCTTTAATTCTAGAGTTAAATTGATAAATAACGTGTACGAATTTGTTTAACGCATTTGTTTTGGTTAATCGACGGCTCAGTTCTCGTGTAGCCTACATATTGCGTTTTTTTTTTAATTTGCTTACCGGGCTAAAGGCTAGCGTGCTTAAAATACGTAAGTCGTTTTGTACAACAAATTTGAGTAGATAACTCATCAGTTGTTTGCATCAGAGCGACAATTTTTGAGATAGTTATTAAAACTGTTTAAAGGGTGTCAAACGTTGTTTCTCGTTGTATATCCTTTAATTCTAGAGTTAAATTGATAAATAACGTGTACGAATTTGTTTAACGCATTTGTTTTGGTTACTCGACGTCTCCGTTCTCGTGTAGCCTACATATTGCGTTTTTTTTTAATTTGCTTACCGGGCTAAAGGTTAGCTTGCTTAAAATACGTAAGTCGTTTTGTTCAACAAATTTAAGTAGATAACTCATCAGTTGTTTGCATCAGAGCGACAATTTTTGAGATAGTTATTAAAACTGTTTAAAGGTTGTCAAACGTTGTTTCTAGTTGTATATCCTTTAATTCTAGAGTTAAATTGATAAATAACGTGTACGAATTTGTTTAACGCATTTGTTTTGGTTACTCGACGGCTCCGTTCTCGTGTAGCCTACATATTGCGTTTTTTTTTTTAATTTGCTTACCGGGCTAAAGGTTAGCATGCTTAAAATACGTAAGTCGTTTTGTTCAACAAATTTAAGTAGATAACTCATCAGTTGTTTGCATCAGAGCAACAATTTTTGAGATAGTTATTAAAACTGTTTAAAGGTTGTCAAACGTTGTTTCTCGTTGTATATCCTTTAATTCTAGAGTTAAATTGATAAATAACGTGTACGAATTTGTTTAACGCATTTGTTTTGGTTACTCGACGTCTCCGTTCTCGTGTAGCCTACATATTGCGTTTTTTTTTTAATTTGCTTACCGGGCTAAAGGTTAGCATGCTTAAAATACGTAAGTCGTTTTGTTCAACAAATTTAAGTAGATAACTCATCAGTTGTTTGCATTAGAGCGACAATTTTTGAGATAGTTATTAAAACTGTTTAAAGGTTGTCAAACGTTGTTTCTAGTTGTATATCCTTTAATTCTAGAGTTAAATTGATAAATAACGTGTACGAATTTGTTTAACGCATTTGTTTTGGTTACTCGACGGCTCCGTTCTCGTGTAGCCTACATATTGCGTTTTTTTTTTAATTTGCTTACCGGGCTAAAGGTTAGCATGCTTAAAATACGTAAGTCGTTTTGTTCAACAAATTTAAGTAGATAACTCATCAGTTGTTTGCATCAGAGCGACAATTTTTGAGATAGTTATTAAAACTGTTTAAAGGTTGTTAAACGTTGTTTCTCGTTGTATATCCTTTAATTCTAGAGTTAAATTGATAAATAACGTGTACGAATTTGTTTAACGCATTTGTTTTGGTTACTCGACGGCTCCGTTCTCGTGTAGCCTACATATTGCGTTTTTTTTTTAATTTGCTTACCGGGCTAAAGGTTAGCATGCTTAAAATACGTAAGTCGTTTTGTTCAACAAATTTAAGTAGATAACTCCTCAGTTGTTTGCATCAGAGCGACGATTTTTGAGACAGTTATTAAAACTGTTTAAAGGTTGTCAAACGTTGTTTCTCATTGTATATCCTTTAATTCTAGAGTTAAATTGATAAATAACGTGTACGAATTTGTTTAACGCATTTGTTTTGGTTACTCGACGTCTCCGTTCTCGTGTAGCATACATATTGCGTTTTTTTTTAATTTGCTTACCGGGCTAAAGGTTAGCATGCTTAAAATACGTAAGGCGTTTTGTTCAACAAATTTAAGTAGATAACTCATCAGTTGTTTGCATCAGAGCGACAATTTTTGAGATAGTTATTAAAACTGTTTAAAGGTTGTCAAACGTTGTTTCTCGTTGTATATCCTTTAATTCTAGAGTTAAATTGATAAATAACGTGTACGAATTTGTTTAACGCATTTGTTTTGGTTAATCGACGGCTCAGTTCTCGTGTAGCCTACATATTGCGTTTTTTTTTTAATTTGCTTACCGGGCTAAAGGCTAGCGTGCTTAAAATACGTAAGTCGTTTTGTACAACAAATTTGAGTAGATAACTCATCAGTTGTTTGCATCAGAGCGACAATTTTTGAGATAGTTATTAAAACTGTTTAAAGGGTGTCAAACGTTGTTTCTCGTTGTATATCCTTTAATTCTAGAGTTAAATTGATAAATAACGTGTACGAATTTGTTTAACGCATTTGTTTTGGTTACTCGACGGCTCCGTTCTCGTGTAGCCTACATATTGCGTTTTTTTTTTAATTTGCTTACCGGGCTAAAGGTTAGCATGCTTAAAATACGTAAGTCGTTTTGTTCAACAAATTTAAGTAGATAACTCCTCAGTTGTTTGCATCAGAGCGACGATTTTTGAGACAGTTATTAAAACTGTTTAAAGGTTGTCAAACGTTGTTTCTCATTGTATATCCTTTAATTCTAGAGTTAAATTGATAAATAACGTGTACGAATTTGTTTAACGCATTTGTTTTGGTTACTCGACGGCTCCGTTCTCGTGTAGCCTACATATTGCGTTTTTTTTTAATTTGCTTACCGGGCTAAAGGTTAGCATGCTTAAAATACGTAAGTCGTTTTGTTCAACAAATTTAAGTAGATAACTCATCAGTTGTTTGCATCAGAGCAACAATTTTTGAGATAGTTATTAAAACTGTTTAAAGGTTGTCAAACGTTGTTTCTCGTTGTATATCCTTTAATTCTAGAGTTAAATTGATAAATAACGTGTACGAATTTGTTTAACGCATTTGTTTTGGTTACTCGACGTCTCCGTTCTCGTGTAGCCTACATATTGCGTTTTTTTTTAATTTGCTTACCGGGCTAAAGGTTAGGCATGCTTAAAATACGTAAGTCGTTTTGTTCAACAAATTTAAGTAGATAACTCATCAGTTGTTTGCATCAGAGCGACAATTTTTGAGATAGTTATTAAAACTGTTTAAAGGTTGTCAAACGTTGTTTCTAGTTGTATATCCTTTAATTCTAGAGTTAAATTGATAAATAACGTGTACGAATTTGTTTAAACGCATTTGTTTTGGTTACTCGACGGCTCCGTTCTCGTGTAGCCTACATATTGAGTTTTTTTTTTAATTTGCTTACCGGGCTAAAGGTTAGCATGCTTAAAATACGTAAGTCGTTTTGTTCAACAAATTTAAGTAGATAACTCATCAGTTGTTTGCATCAGAGCGACAATTTTTGAGATAGTTATTAAAACTGTTTAAAGGTTGTCAAACGTTGTTTCTCGTTGTATATCCTTTAATTCTAGAGTTAAATTGATAAATAACGTGTACGAATTTGTTTAACGCATTTGTTTTGGTTACTCGACGTCTCCGTTCTCGTGTAGCCTACATATTGCGTTTTTTTTTTAATTTGCTTACCGGGCTAAAGGTTAGCATGCTTAAAATACGTAAGTCGTTTTGTTCAACAAATTTAAGTAGATAACTCATCAGTTGTTTGCATCAGAGCGACAAATTTTTGAGATAGTTATTAAAACTGTTTAAAGGTTGTCAAACGTTGTTTCTCGTTGTATATCCTTTAATTCTAGAGTTAAATTGATAAATAACGTGTAGGAATTTGTTTAACGCATTTGTTTTGGTTACTCGACGTCTCCGTTCTCGTGTAGCCTACATATTGCGTTTTTTTTTTTTAATTTGCTTACAGGGCTAAAGGTTAGCATGCTTAAAATATGTAAGTCGTTTTGTTCAACAAATGTGAGTAGATAACTCATCAGTTGTTTGCATCACAGCGACAATTTTGAGATAGTTATTAAAACTGTTTAAAGGTTGTCAAACGTTGTTTTCTAGTTGTATATCCTTTAATTCTAGAGTTAAATTGATAAAAAAACGTGTAGGAATTTGTTTAACGCATTTGTTTTGGTTACTCGACGGCTCCGTTCTCGTGTAGCCTACATATTGCGTTTTTTTCTAAGTTGCTTACCAGGCTAATCGTTAGCATGCTTAAAATACGTAAGTCGTTTTGTTCAACAAATTTAAGTAGATAACTCATCAGTTGTTTGCATCAGAGCGACAATTTTTGAGATAGTTATTAAAACTATTTAAAGGTTGTCAAACGTTGTTTCTCGTTGTATATCCTTTAATTCTAGAGTTAAATTGATAAATAACGTGTACGAATTTGTTTAACGCATTTGTTTTGGTTACTCGACGTCTCCGTTCTCGTGTAGCCTACATATTGCGTTTTTTTTTTTAATTTGCTTACCGGGCTAAAGGTTAGCAATGCTTAAAATACGTAAGTCGTTTTGTTCAACAAATTTAAGTAGATAACTCCTCAGTTGTTTGCATCAGAGCGACAATTTTTGAGATAGTTATTAAAACTGTTTAAAGGTTGTCAAACGTTGTTTCTCGTTGTATATCCTTTAATTCTAGAGTTAAATTGATAAATAACGTGTACGAATTTGTTTAACGCATTTTGTTTTTGGTTACTCGACGGCTCAGTTCTCGTGTAGCCTACATATTGCGTTTTTTTTTTTAATTTGCTTACCGGGCTAAAGGTTAGCATGCTTAAAATACGTAAGTCGTTTTGTTCAACAAATTTAAGTAGATAACTCATCAGTTGTTTGCATCAGAGCGACAATTTTTGAGATAGTTATTAAAACTGTTTAAAGGTTGTCAAACGTTGTTTCTATTTGTATATCCTTTAATTCTAGAGTTAAATTGATAAATAACGTGTACGAATTTTTTTAACGCATTTGTTTTGGTTACTCGATGGCTCCGTTCTCGTGTAGCCTACATATTGCGTTTTTTTTTTTAATTTGCTTACCGGGCTAAAGGTTAGCATGCTTAAAATACGTAAGTCGTTTTGTTCAACAAATTTAAGTAGATAACTCATCAGTTTTTTGCATCAGAGCGACAATTTTTGAGATAGTTATTAAAACTGTTTAAAGGTTGTCAAACGTTGTTTCTCGTTGTATATCCTTTAATTTCTAGAGTTAAATTGATAAATAACGTGTACGAATTTGTTTAACGCATTTGTTTTGGTTACTCGACGTCTCCGTTCTCGTGTAGCCTACATATTGCGTTTTTTTTTAATTTGCTTACCGGGCTAAAGGTTAGCATGCTTAAAATACGTAAGTCGTTTTGTTCAACAAATTTAAGTAGATAACTCATCAGTTGTTTGCATCAGAGCGACAATTTTTGAGATAGTTATTAAAACTGTTTAAAGGTGTCAAACGTTGTTTCTCGTTGTATATCCTTTAATTCTAGAGCTAAATTGAAAAATAACGTGTACGAATTTGTTTAACGCATTTGTTTTGGTTACTCGACGTCTCCGTTGTCGTGTAGCCTACATATATCGTTTTTTTTTTTAATTTGCTTACCGGGCTAAAGGTTAGCATGCTTAAAATACGTAAGTCGTTTTGTTCAACAAATTTAAGTAGATAACTCATCAGTTGTTTGCATCAGAGCGACAATTTTTGAGATAGTTATTAAAACTGTTTAAAGGTTGTCAAACGTTGTTTCTAGTTGTATATCCTTTAATTCTAGAGTTAAATTGATAAATAACGTGTACGAATTTGTTTAACGCATTTGTTTTGGTTACTCGACGGCTCCGTTCTCGTGTAGCCTACATATTGCGTTTTTTTTTTAATTTGCTTACCGGGCCTAAAGGTTAGCATGCTTAAAATACGTAAGTCGTTTTGTTCAACAAATTTAAGTAGATAACTCATCAGTTGTTTGCATCAGAGCAACAATTTTTTGAGATAGTTATTAAAACTGTTTAAAGGTTGTCAAACGTTGTTTCTCGTTGTATATCCTTTAATTCTAGAGTTAAATTGATAAATAACGTGTACGAATTTGTTTAACGCATTTGTTTTGGTTACTCGACGTCTCCGTTCTCGTGTAGCCTACATATTGCGTTTTTTTTTTAATTTGCTTACCGGGCTAAAGGTTAGCATGCTTAAAATACGTAAGTCGTTTTGTTCAACAAATTTAAGTAGATAACTCATCAGTTGTTTGCATTAGAGCGACAATTTTTGAGATAGTTATTAAAACTGTTTAAAGGTTGTCAAACGTTGTTTCTAGTTGTATATCCTTTAATTCTAGAGTTAAATTGATAAATAACGTGTACGAATTTGTTTAACGCATTTGTTTTGGTTACTCGACGGCTCCGTTCTCGTGTAGCCTACATATTGCGTTTTTTTTTTAATTTGCTTACCGGGCTAAAGGTTAGCATGCTTAAAATACGTAAGTCGTTTTGTTCAACAAATTTAAGTAGATAACTCATCAGTTGTTTGCATCAGAGCGACAATTTTTGAGATAGTTATTAAAACTGTTTAAAGGTTGTTAAACGTTGTTTCTCGTTGTATATCCTTTAATTCTAGAGTTAAATTGATAAATAACGTGTACGAATTTGTTTAACGCATTTGTTTTGGTTACTCGACGGCTCCGTTCTCGTGTAGCCTACATATTGCGTTTTTTTTTTAATTTGCTTACCGGGCTAAAGGTTAGCATGCTTAAAATACGTAAGTCGTTTTGTTCAACAAATTTAAGTAGATAACTCCTCAGTTGTTTGCATCAGAGCGACGATTTTTGAGACAGTTATTAAAACTGTTTAAAGGTTGTCAAACGTTGTTTCTCATTGTATATCCTTTAATTCTAGAGTTAAATTGATAAATAACGTGTACGAATTTGTTTAACGCATTTGTTTTGGTTACTCGACGTCTCCGTTCTCGTGTAGCATACATATTGCGTTTTTTTTTAATTTGCTTACCGGGCTAAAGGTTAGCATGCTTAAAATACGTAAGGCGTTTTGTTCAACAAATTTAAGTAGATAACTCATCAGTTGTTTGCATCAGAGCGACAATTTTTGAGATAGTTATTAAAACTGTTTAAAGGTTGTCAAACGTTGTTTCTCGTTGTATATCCTTTAATTCTAGAGTTAAATTGATAAATAACGTGTACGAATTTGTTTAACGCATTTGTTTTGGTTAATCGACGGCTCAGTTCTCGTGTAGCCTACATATTGCGTTTTTTTTTTAATTTGCTTACCGGGCTAAAGGCTAGCGTGCTTAAAATACGTAAGTCGTTTTGTACAACAAATTTGAGTAGATAACTCATCAGTTGTTTGCATCAGAGCGACAATTTTTGAGATAGTTATTAAAACTGTTTAAAGGGTGTCAAACGTTGTTTCTCGTTGTATATCCTTTAATTCTAGAGTTAAATTGATAAATAACGTGTACGAATTTGTTTAACGCATTTGTTTTGGTTACTCGACGGCTCCGTTCTCGTGTAGCCTACATATTGCGTTTTTTTTTTAATTTGCTTACCGGGCTAAAGGTTAGCATGCTTAAAATACGTAAGTCGTTTTGTTCAACAAATTTAAGTAGATAACTCCTCAGTTGTTTGCATCAGAGCGACGATTTTTGAGACAGTTATTAAAACTGTTTAAAGGTTGTCAAACGTTGTTTCTCATTGTATATCCTTTAATTCTAGAGTTAAATTGATAAATAACGTGTACGAATTTGTTTAACGCATTTGTTTTGGTTACTCGACGGCTCCGTTCTCGTGTAGCCTACATATTGCGTTTTTTTTTTAATTTGCTTACCGGGCTAAAGGTTAGCATGCTTAAAATACGTAAGTCGTTTTGTTCAACAAATTTAAGTAGATAACTCATCAGTTGTTTGCATCAGAGCAACAATTTTTGAGATAGTTATTAAAACTGTTTAAAGGTTGTCAAACGTTGTTTCTCGTTGTATATCCTTTAATTCTAGAGTTAAATTGATAAATAACGTGTACGAATTTGTTTAACGCATTTGTTTTGGTTACTCGACGTCTGCGTTCTCGTGTAGCCTACATATTGCGTTTTTTTTTTAATTTGCTTACCGGGCTAAAGGTTAGCATGCTTAAAATACGTAAGTCGTTTTGTTCAACAAATTTAAGTAGATAACTCATCAGTTGTTTGCATCAGAGCGACAATTTTTGAGATAGTTATTAAAACTGTTTAAAGGTTGTCAAACGTTGTTTCTAGTTGTATATCCTTTAATTCTAGAGTTAAATTGATAAATAACGTGTACGAATTTGTTTAACGCATTTGTTTTGGTTACTCGACGGCTCCGTTCTCGTGTAGCCTACATATTGAGTTTTTTTTTTAATTTGCTTACCGGGCTAAAGGTTAGCATGCTTAAAATACGTAAGTCGTTTTGTTCAACAAATTTAAGTAGATAACTCATCAGTTGTTTGCATCAGAGCGACAATTTTTGAGATAGTTATTAAAACTGTTTAAAGGTTGTCAAACGTTGTTTCTCGTTGTATATCCTTTAATTCTAGAGTTAAATTGATAAATAACGTGTACGAATTTGTTTAACGCATTTGTTTTGGTTACTCGACGGCTCCGTTCTCGTGTAGCCTACATATTGCGTTTTTTTTTTAATTTGCTTACCGGGCTAAAGGTTAGCATGCTTAAAATACGTAAGTCGTTTTGTTCAACAAATTTAAGTAGATAACTCATCAGTTGTTTGCATCAGAGCGACAATTTTTGAGATAGTTATTAAAACTGTTTAAAGGTTGTCAAACGTTGTTTCTCGTTGTATATCCTTTAATTCTAGAGTTAAATTGATAAATAACGTGTAGGAATTTGTTTAACGCATTTGTTTTGGTTACTCGACGTCTCCGTTCTCGTGTAGCCTACATATTGCGTTTTTTTTTTTTAATTTGCTTACAGGGCTAAAGGTTAGCATGCTTAAAATATGTAAGTCGTTTTGTTCAACAAATGTGAGTAGATAACTCATCAGTTGTTTGCATCACAGCGACAATTTTTGAGATAGTTATTAAAACTGTTTAAAGGTTGTCAAACGTTGTTTCTAGTTGTATATCCTTTAATTCTAGAGTTAAATTGATAAAAAACGTGTAGGAATTTGTTTAACGCATTTGTTTTGGTTACTCGACGGCTCCGTTCTCGTGTAGCCTACATATTGCGTTTTTTTTCTAAGTTGCTTACCAGGCTAATCGTTAGCATGCTTAAAATACGTAAGTCGTTTTGTTCAACAAATTTAAGTAGATAACTCATCAGTTGTTTGCATCAGAGCGACAATTTTTGAGATAGTTATTAAAACTATTTAAAGGTTGTCAAACGTTGTTTCTCGTTGTATATCCTTTAATTCTAGAGTTAAATTGATAAATAACGTGTACGAATTTGTTTAACGCATTTGTTTTGGTTACTCGACGTCTCCGTTCTCGTGTAGCCTACATATTGCGTTTTTTTTTTTAATTTGCTTACCGGGCTAAAGGTTAGCATGCTTAAAATACGTAAGTCGTTTTGTTCAACAAATTTAAGTAGATAACTCCTCAGTTGTTTGCATCAGAGCGACAATTTTTGAGATAGTTATTAAAACTGTTTAAAGGTTGTCAAACGTTGTTTCTCGTTGTATATCCTTTAATTCTAGAGTTAAATTGATAAATAACGTGTACGAATTTGTTTAACGCATTTGTTTTGGTTACTCGACGGCTCAGTTCTCGTGTAGCCTACATATTGCGTTTTTTTTTTTAATTTGCTTACCGGGCTAAAGGTTAGCATGCTTAAAATACGTAAGTCGTTTTGTTCAACAAATTTAAGTAGATAACTCATCAGTTGTTTGCATCAGAGCGACAATTTTTGAGATAGTTATTAAAACTGTTTAAAGGTTGTCAAACGTTGTTTCTATTTGTATATCCTTTAATTCTAGAGTTAAATTGATAAATAACGTGTACGAATTTTTTTAACGCATTTGTTTTGGTTACTCGATGGCTCCGTTCTCGTGTAGCCTACATATTGCGTTTTTTTTTTAATTTGCTTACCGGGCTAAAGGTTAGCATGCTTAAAATACGTAAGTCGTTTTGTTCAACAAATTTAAGTAGATAACTCATCAGTTTTTTGCATCAGAGCGACAATTTTTGAGATAGTTATTAAAACTGTTTAAAGGTTGTCAAACGTTGTTTCTCGTTGTATATCCTTTAATTCTAGAGTTAAATTGATAAATAACGTGTACGAATTTGTTTAACGCATTTGTTTTGGTTACTCGACGTCTCCGTTCTCGTGTAGCCTACATATTGCGTTTTTTTTTAATTTGCTTACCGGGCTAAAGGTTAGCATGCTTAAAATACGTAAGTCGTTTTGTTCAACAAATTTAAGTAGATAACTCATCAGTTGTTTGCATCAGAGCGACAATTTTTGAGATAGTTATTAAAACTGTTTAAAGGTTGTCAAACGTTGTTTCTCGTTGTATATCCTTTAATTCTAGAGCTAAATTGAAAAATAACGTGTACGAATTTGTTTAACGCATTTGTTTTGGTTACTCGACGTCTCCGTTGTCGTGTAGCCTACATATATCGTTTTTTTTTAATTTGCTTACCGGGCTAAAGGTTAGCATGCTTAAAATACGTAAGTCGTTTTGTTCAACAAATTTAAGTAGATAACTCATCAGTTGTTTGCATCAGAGCGACAATTTTTGAGATTGTTATTAAAACTGTTTAAAGGTTGTCAAACGTTGTTTCTCGTTGTATATCCTTTAATTCTAGAGTTAAATTGATAAATAACGTGTACGAATTTGTTTAACGCATTTGTTTTGTTTAATCGACGGCTCAGTTCTCGTGTAGCCTACATAATGCGTTTTTTTTTTTAATTTGCTTACCGGGCTAAAGGTTAGCGTGCTTAAAATACGTAAGTCGTTTTGTACAACAAATTTGAGTAGATAACTCATCAGTTGTTTGCATCAGAGCGACAATTTTTGAGATAGTTATTAAAACTGTTTAAAGGGTGTCAAACGTTGTTTCTCGTTGTATATCCTTTAATTCTAGAGTTAAATTGATAAATAACGTGTACGAATTTGTTTAACGCATTTGTTTTGGTTACTCGACGTCTCCGTTCTCGTGTAGCCTACATATTGCGTTTTTTTTTAAATTTGCTTACCGGGCTAAAGGTTAGCATGCTTAAAATACGTAAGTCGTTTTGTTCAACAAATTTAAGTAGATAACTCATCAGTTGTTTGCATCAGAGCGACAATTTTTGAGATAGTTATTAAAACTGTTTAAAGGTTGTCAAACGTTGTTTCTCGTTGTATATCCTTTAATTCTAGAGTTAAATTGATAAATAACGTGTACGAATTTGTTTAACGCATTTGTTTTGGTTACTCGACGTCTCCGTTCTCGTGTAGCCTACATATTGCGTTTTTTTTTTTTAATTTGCTTACCGGGCTAAAGGTTAGCATGCTTAAAATACGTAAGTCGTTTTGTTCAACAAATTTAAGGAGATAACTCATCAGTTGTTTGCATCAGAGCGACAATTTTTGAGATAGTTATTAAAACTGTTTAAAGGTTGTCAAACGTTGTTTCTCGTTGTATATCCTTTAATTCTAGAGTTAAATTGATAAATAACGTGTACGAATTTGTTTAACGCATTTGTTTTGGTTACTCGACGTCTCCGTTCTCGTGTAGCCTACATATTGCGTTTTTTTTTTTAATTTGCTTACCGGGCTAAAGGTTAGCATGCTTAAAATACGTAAGTCATTTTTTACAACAAATTTGAGTAGATAACTCATCAGTTGTTTGCATCAGAGCGACAATTTTTGAGATAGTTATTAAAACTGTTTAAAGGGTGTCAAACGTTGTTTCTCGTTGTATATCCTTTAATTCTAGAGTTAAATTGATAAATAACGTGTACGAATTTGTTTAACGCATTTGTTTTGGTTACTCGACGGCTCCGTTCTCGTGTAGCCTACATATTGCGTTTTTTTTTTAATTTGCTTACCGGGCTAAAGGTTAGCATGCTTAAAATACGTAAGTCGTTTTGTTCAACAAATTTAAGTAGATAACTCATCAGTTGTTTGCATCAGAGCGACAATTTTTGAGATAGTTATTAAAACTGTTTAAAGGTTGTCAAACGTTGTTTCTCGTTGTATATCCTTTAATTCTAGAGTTAAATTGATAAATAACGTGTACGAATTTGTTTAACGCATTTGTTTTGGTTACTCGACGTCTCCGTTCTCGTGTAGCCTACATATTGCGTTTTTTTTTTTTAATTTGCTTACCGGGCTAAAGGTTAGCATGCTTAAAATACGTAAGTCGTTTTGTTCAACAAATTTAAGTAGATAACTCATCAGTTGTTTGCATCAGAGCGACAATTTTTGAGATAGTTATTAAAACTGTTTAAAGGTTGTCAAACGTTGTTTCTCGTTGTATATCCTTTAATTCTAGAGTTAAATTGAAAAATAACGTGTACGAATTTGTTTAACGCATTTGTTTTGGTTACTCGACGTCTCCGTTCTCGTGTAGCCTACATATTGCGTTTTTTTTTTAATTTGCTTACCGGGCTAAAGGTTAGCATGCTTAAAATACGTAAGTCGTTTTGTTCAACAAATTTAAGGAGATAACTCATCAGTTGTTTGCATCAGAGCGACAATTTTTGAGATAGTTATTAAAACTGTTTAAAGGTTGTCAAACGTTGTTTCTCGTTGTATATCCTTTAATTCTAGAGTTAAATTGATAAATAACGTGTACGAATTTGTTTAACGCATTTGTTTTGGTTACTCGACGTCTCCGTTCTCGTGTAGCCTACATATTGCGTTTTTTTTTTTAATTTGCTTACCGGGCTAAAGGTTAGTATGCTTAAAATACGTAAGTCGTTTTGTTCAACAAATTTAAGTAGATAACTCATCAGTTGTTTACATCAGAGCGACCATTTTTGAGATAGTTATTAAAACTGTTTAAAGGTTGTCAAACGTTGTTTCTCGTTGTATATCCTTTAATTCTAGAATTAAATTGATAAATAACGTGTACGAATTTGTTTAACGCATTTGTTTTGGTTACTCGACGTCTCCGTTCTCGTGTAGCCTACATATTGCGTTTTTTTTTTTAATTTGCTTACCGGGCTAAAGGTTAGCATGCTTAAAATACGTAAGTCGTTTTGTTCAACAAATTTAAGTAGATAACTCATCAGTTGTTTGCATCAGAGCGACAATTTTTGAGATTGGTATTAAAACTGTTTAAAGGTTGTCAAACGTTGTTTCTCGTTGTATATCCTTTAATTCTAGAGTTAATTTGATAAATAACGTGTACGAATTTGTTTAACGCATTTGTTTTGGTTACTCGACGGCTCAGTTCTCGTGTAGCCTACATATTGCGTTTTTTTTTTAATTTGCTTACCGGGCTAAAGGTTAGCATGCTTAAAATACGTAAGTCGTTTTGTTCAACAAATTTAAGTAGATAACTCCTCAGTTGTTTGCATCAGAGCGACAATTTTTGAGATAGTTATTAAAACTGTTTAAAGGTTGTCAAACGTTGTTTCTCGTTGTATATCCTTTAATTCTAGAGTTAAATTGATAAATAACGTGTAGGAATTTGTTTAACGCATTTGTTTTGGTTACTCGACGTCTCCGTTCTCGTGTAGCCTACATATTGCGTTTTTTTTTTTAATTTGCTTACAGGGCTAAAGGTTAGCATGCTTAAAATATGTAAGTCGTTTTGTTCAACAAATGTGAGTAGATAACTCATCAGTTGTTTGCATCAGAGCGACAATTTTTGAGATAGTTATTAAAACTGTTTAAAGGTTGTCAAACGTTGTTTCTAGTTGTATATCCTTTAATTCTAGAGTTAAATTGATAAATAACGTGTAGGAATTTGTTTAACGCATTTGTTTTGGTTACTCGACGGCTCCGTTCTCGTGTAGCCTACATATTGCGTTTTTTTTCTAAGTTGCTTACCGGGCTAAAGGTTAGCATGCTTAAAATACGTAAGTCGTTTTGTTCAACAAATTTAAGTAGATAACTCATCAGTTGTTTGCATCAGAGCGACAATTTTTGAGATAGTTATTAAAACTATTTAAAGGTTGTCAAACGTTGTTTCTCGTTGTATATCCTTTAATTCTAGAGTTAAATTGATAAATAACGTGTACGAATTTGTTTAACGCATTTGTTTTGGTTACTCGACGTCTCCGTTCTCGTGTAGCCTACATATTGCGTTTTTTTTTTAATTTGCTTACCGGGCTAAAGGTTAGCATGCTTAAAATACGTAAGTCGTTTTGTTCAACAAATTTAAGTAGATAACTCCTCAGTTGTTTGCATCAGAGCGACAATTTTTGAGATAGTTATTAAAACTGTTTAAAGGTTGTCAAACGTTGTTTCTCGTTGTATATCCTTTAATTCTAGAGTTAAATTGATAAATAACGTGTACGAATTTGTTTAACGCATTTGTTTTGGTTACTCGACGGCTCAGTTCTCGTGTAGCCTACATATTGCGTTTTTTTTTTTAATTTGCTTACAGGGCTAAAGGTTAGCATGCCTAAAATACGTAAGTCGTTTTGCTCAACAAATTTAAGTAGATAACTCATCAGTTGTTTGCATCAGAGCGACAATTTTTGAGATAGTTATTAAAACTGTTTAAAGGTTGTCAAACGTTACGTAAGTCGTTTTGTTCAACAAATTTAAGTAGATAACTCCTCAGTTGTTTGCATCAGAGCAACAATTTTTGAGATAGTTATTAAAACTGTTTAAAGGTTGTCAAACGTTGTTTCTCGTTGTATATCCTTTAATTCTAGAGTTAAATTGATAAATAACGTGTACGAATTTGTTTAACGCATTTGTTTTGGTTACTCGACGGCTCAGTTCTCGTGTAGCCTACATATTGCGTTTTTTTTTTTAATTTGCTTACCGGGCTAAAGGTTAGCATGCTTAAAATACGTAAGTCGTTTTGCTCAACAAATTTAAGTAGATAACTCATCAGTTGTTTGCATCAGAGCGACAATTTTTGAGATAGTTATTAAAACTGTTTAAAGGTTGTCAAACGTTGTTTCTCGTTGTATATCCTTTAATTCTAGAGTTAAATTGATAAATAACGTGTAGGAATTTGTTTAACGCATTTGTTTTGGTTACTCGATGTCTCCGTTCTCGTGTAGCCTACATATTGCGTTTTTTTTTTAATTTGCTTACCGGGCTAAAGGTTAGCATGCTTAAAATAAGTAAGTTGTTTTGTTCAACAAATTTAAGTAGATAACTCATCAGTTGTTTGCATCAGAGCGACAATTTTTGAGATAGTTATTAAAACTGTTTAAAGGTTGTCAAACGTTGTTTCTCGTTTTATATCCTTTAATTCTAGAGTTAAATTGATAAATAACGTGTACGAATTTGTTTAACGCATTTGTTTTGGTTACTCGACGTCTCCGTTCTCGTGTAGCCTACATATTGCGTTTTTTTTTTAATTTGCTTACCGGGCTAAAGGTTAGCATGCTTAAAATACGTAAGTCGTTTTGTTCAACAAATTTAAGTAAATAACTCATCAGTTGTTTGCATCAGAGCGACAATTTTTGAGATAGTTATTAAAACTGTTTAAAGGTTGTCAAACGTTGTTTCTCGTTGTATATCCTTTAATTCTAGAGTTAAATTGATAAATAACGTGTAGGAATTTGTTTAACGCATTTGTTTTGGTTACTCGATGTCTCCGTTCTCGTGTAGCCTACATATTGCGTTTTTTTTTTAATTAGCTTACCGGGCTAAAGGTTAGCATGCTTAAAATACGTAAGTTGTTTTGTTCAACAAATTTAATTAGATAACTCCTCAGTTGTTTGCATCAGAGCGACAATTTTTGAGATAGTTATTAAAACTGTTTGAAGGTTGTCAAACGTTGTTTCTCGTTGTATATCCTTTAATTCTAGAGTTAAATTGATAAATAACGTGTACGAATTTGTTTAACGCATTTGTTTTGGTTACTTGACGTCTCCGTTCTCGTGTAGCCTACATATTGCGTTTTTTTTTTTAATATGCTTACCGGGCTAAAGGTTAGCATGCTTAAAATACGTAAGTCGTTTTGTTCAACAAATTTAAGTAGATAACTCATCAGTTGTTTGCATCAGAGCGACAATTTTTGAGATAGTTATTAAAACTGTTTAAAGGTTGTCAAACGTTGTTTCTCGTTGTATATCCTTTAATTTTAGAGTTATATTGATAAATAACGTGTACGAATTTGTTTAACGCATTTGCTTTGGTTACTCGACGTCTCTGTTCTCGTGTAGCCTACATATTGCGTTTTTTTTTTAATTTGCTTACCGGGCTAAAGGTTAGCATGCTTAAAATACGTAAGTCGTTTTGTTCAACAAATTTAAGTAGATAACTCCTCAGTTGTTTGCATCAGAGCGACGATTTTTGAGATAGTTATTAAAACTGTTTAAAGGTTGTCAAACGTTGTTTCTCGTTGTATATCCTTTAATTCTAGAGTTAAATTGATAAATAACTTGTACGAATTTGTTTAACGCATTTGTTTTGGTTACTCGACGGCTCCGTTCTCGTGTAGCCTACATATTGCGTTTTTTTTTTTTAATTTGCTTACCGGGCTAAAGGTTAGCATGCTTAAAATACGTAAGTCGTTTTGTTCAACAAATTTAAGTAGATAACTCATCAGTTGTTTGCATCAGAGCGACAATTTTTGAGATAGTTATTAAAACTGTTTAAAGGTTGTCAAACGTTGTTTCTCGTTGTATATCCTTTAATTCTAGAGTTAAATTGATAAATAACGTGTACGAATTTGTTTAACGCATTTGTTTTGGTTACTCGACGTCTCCGTTCTCGTGTAGCCTACATATTGCGTTTTTTTTTTAATTTGCTTACCGGGCTAAAGGTTAGCATGCTTAAAATACGTAAGTCGTTTTGTTCAACAAATTTAAGTAGATAGCTCCTCAGTTGTTTGCATCAGAGCGACGATTTTTGAGATAGTTATTAAAACTGTTTAAAGGTTGTCAAACGTTGTTTCTCGTTGTATATCCTTTAATTCTAGAGCTAAATTGAAAAATAACGTGTACGAATTTGTTTAACGCATTTGTTTTGGTTACTCGACGTCTCCGTTCTCGTGTAGCCTTCATATTGCGTTTTTTTTTTAATTTGCTTACCGGGCTAAAGGTTAGCATGCTTAAAATACGTTAGTCGTTTTGTTCAACAAATTTAAGTAGATAACTCATCAGTTGTTTGCATCAGAGCGACAATTTTTGAGATAGTTATTAAAACTGTTTAAAGGTTGTCAAACGTTGTTTTCTCGTTGTATATCCTTTAATTCTAGAGTTAAATTGATAAATAACGTGTACGAATTTGTTTAACGCATTTGTTTTGGTTACTCGACGTCTCCGTTCTCGTGTAGCCTACATATTGCGTTTTTTTTTAATTTGCTTACCGGGCTAAAGGTTAGCATGCTTAAAATACGTAAGTCGTTTTGTTCAACAAATTTAAGTAGATAACTCATCAGTTGTTTGCATCAGAGCGACAATTTTTGAGATAGTTATTAAAACTCTTTAAAGGTTGTCAAACGTTGTTTCTCGTTGTATATCCTTTAATTCTAGAGTTAAATTGATAAATAACGTGTACGAATTTGTTTAACGCATTTGTTTTGGTTACTCGACGGCTCCGTTCTCGTGTAGCCTACATATTGCGTTTTTTTTTTTAATTTGCTTACCGGGCTAAGGGTTAGCATGCTTAAAATACGTAAGTCGTTTTGTTCAACAAATTTAAGTAGATAACTCATCAGTTGTTTGCATCAGAGCGACAATTTTTGAGATAGTTATTAAAACTCTTTAAAGGTTGTCAAACGTTGTTTCTCGTTGTATATCCTTTAATTCTAGAGTTAAATTGATAAATAACGTGTACGAATTTGTTTAACGCATTTGTTTTGGTTACTCGACGGCTCCGTTCTCGTGTAGCCTACATATTGCGTTTTTTTTTTAATTTGCTTACCGGGCTAAAGGTTAGCATGCTTAAAATACGTAAGTCGTTTTGTTCAACAAATTTAAGTAGATAACTCCTCAGTTGTTTGCATCAGAGCGACGATTTTTGAGACAGTTATTAAAACTGTTTAAAGGTTGTCAAACGTTGTTTCTCATTGTATATCCTTTAATTCTAGAGTTAAATTGATAAATAACGTGTACGAATTTGTTTAACGCATTTGTTTTGGTTACTCGACGTCTCCGTTCTCGTGTAGCCTACATATTGCATTTTTTTTTAATTTGCTTACCGGGCTAAAGGTTAGCATGCTTAAAATACGTAAGTCGTTTTGTTCAACAAATTTAAGTAGATAACTCATCAGTTGTTTGCATCAGAGCGACAATTTTTGAGATAGTTATTAAAACTGTTTAAAGGTTGTCAAACGTTGTTTCTCGTTGTATATCCTTTAATTCTAGAGTTAAATTGATAAATAACGTGTACGAATTTGTTTAACGCATTTGTTTTGGTTAATCGACGGCTCAGTTCTCGTGTAGCCTACATATTGCGTTTTTTTTTTAATTTGCTTACCGGGCTAAAGGTTAGCGTGCTTAAAATACGTAAGTCGTTTTGTACAACAAATTTGAGTAGATAACTCATCAGTTGTTTGCATCAGAGCGACAATTTTTGAGATAGTTATTAAAACTGTTTAAAGGGTGTCAAACGTTGTTTCTCGTTGTATATCCTTTAATTCTAGAGTTAAATTGATAAATAACGTGTACGAATTTGTTTAACGCATTTGTTTTGGTTACTCGACGTCTCCGTTCTCGTGTAGCCTACATATTGCGTTTTTTTTTTTTAATTTGCTTACCGGGCTAAAGGTTAGCATGCTTAAAATACGTAAGTCGTTTTGTTCAACAAATTTAAGTAGATAACTCATCAGTTGTTTGCATCAGAGCGACAATTTTTGAGATAGTTATTAAAACTGTTTAAAGGTTGTCAAACGTTGTTTCTAGTTGTATATCCTTTAATTCTAGAGTTAAATTGATAAATAACGTGTACGAATTTGTTTAACGCATTTGTTTTGGTTACTCGACGGCTCCGTTCTCGTGTAGCCTACATATTGCGTTTTTTTTTTAATTTGCTTACCGGGCTAAAGGTTAGCATGCTTAAAATACGTAAGTCGTTTTGTTCAACAAATTTAAGTAGATAACTCATCAGTTGTTTGCATCAGAGCGACAATTTTTGAGATAGTTATTAAAACTGTTTAAAGGTTGTCAAACGTTGTTTCTTGTTGTATATCCTTTAATTCTAGAGTTAAATTGATAAATAACGTGTACGAATTTGTTTAACGCATTTGTTTTGGTTACTCGACGTCTCCGTTCTCGTGTAGCCTACATATTGCGTTTTTTTTTTAATTTGCTTACCGGGCTAAAGGTTAGCATGCTTAAAATACGTAAGTCGTTTTGTTCAACAAATTTAAGTAGATAACTCATCAGTTGTTTGCATCAGAGCGACAATTTTTGAGATAGTTATTAAAACTGTTTAAAGGTTGTCAAACGTTGTTTCTAGTTGTATATCCTTTAATTCTAGAGTTAAATTGATAAATAACGTGTACGAATTTGTTTAACGCATTTGTTTTGGTTACTCGACGGCTCCGTACTCGTGTAGCCTACATATTGCGTTTTTTTTTTAATTTGCTTACCGGGCTAAAGGTTAGCATGCTTAAAATACGTAAGTCGTTTTGTTCAACAAATTTAAGTAGATAACTCATCAGTTGTTTGCATCAGAGCGACAATTTTTGAGATAGTTATTAAAACTGTTTAAAGGTTGTCAAACGTTGTTTCTCGTTGTATATCCTTTAATTCTAGAGTTAAATTGATAAATAACGTGTACGAATTTGTTTAACGCATTTGTTTTGGTTACTCGACGTCTCCGTTCTCGTGTAGCCTACATATTGCGTTTTTTTTTTAATTTGCTTACCGGGCTAAAGGTTAGCATGCTTAAAATACGTAAGTCGTTTTGTTCAACAAATTTAAGTAGATAACTCATCAGTTGTTTGCATCAGAGCGACAATTTTTGAGATAGTTATTAAAACTGTTTAAAGGTTGTCAAACGTTGTTTCTCGTTGTATATCCTTTAATTCTAGAGTTAAATTGAAAAATAACGTGTACGAATTTGTTTAACGCATTTGTTTTGGTTACTCGACGTCTCCTTTCTCGTGTAGCCTACATATTGCGTTTTTTTTTTAATTTGCTTACCGGGCTAAAGGTTAGCATGCTTAAAATACGTAAGTCGTTTTGTTCAACATATTTAAGTAGATAACTCATCAGTTGTTTGCATCAGAGCGACAATTTTTGAGATTGTTATTAAAACTGTTTAAAGGTTGTCAAACGTTGTTTCTCGTTGTATATCCTTTAATTCTAGAGTTAATTTGATAAATAACGTGTACGAATTTGTTTAACGCATTTGTTTTGGTTACTCGATGGCTCAGTTCTCGTGTAGCCTACATATTGCGTTTTTTTTTTAATTTGCTTACCGGGCTAAAGGTTAGCATGCTTAAAATACGTAAGTCGTTTTGTTCAACAAATTTAAGTAGATAACTCCTCAGTTGTTTGCATCAGAGCGACAATTTTTGAGATAGTTATTAAAACTGTTTAAAGGTTGTCAAACGTTGTTTCTCGTTGTATATCCTTTAATTCTAGAGTTAAATTGATAAATAACGTGTAGGAATTTCTTTAACGCATTTGTTTTGGTTACTCGACGTCTCCGTTCTCGTGTAGCCTACATATTGCGTTTTTTTTTTTTAATTTGCTTTCAGGGCTAAAGGTTAGCATGCTTAAAATATGTAAGTCGTTTTTTTCAACAAATGTGAGTAGATAACTCATCAGTTGTTTGCATCAGAGCGACAATTTTTGAGATAGTTATTAAAACTATTTAAAGGTTGTCAAACGTTGTTTCTCGTTGTATATCCTTTAATTCTAGAGTTAAATTGATAAATAACGTGTACGAATTTGTTTAACGCATTTGTTTTGGTTACTCGACGTCTCCGTTCTCGTGTAGCCTACATATTGCGTTTTTTTTTTAATTTGCTTACCGGGCTAAAGGTTAGCATGCTTAAAATACGTAAGTCGTTTTGTTCAACAAATTTAAGTAGATAACTCATCAGTTGTTTGCATCAGAGCGACAATTTTTGAGATAGTTATTAAAACTGTTTAAAGGTTGTCAAACGTTGTTTCTTGTTGTATATCCTTTAATTCTAGAGTTAAATTGATAAATAAAGTGTAGGAATTTCTTTAACGCATTTGTTTTGGTTACTCGACGTCTCCGTTCTCGTGTAGCCTACATATTCCGTTTTTTTTTTAATTTGCTTACAGGGCTAAAGGTTAGCATGCTTAAAATATGTAAGTCGTTTTTTTCAACAAATGTGAGTAGATAACTCATCAGTTGTTTGCATCAGAGCGACAATTTTTGAGATAGTTATTAAAACTGTTTAAAGGTTGTCAAACGTTGTTTCTCGTTGTATATCCTTTAATTCTAGAGTTAAATTGATAAATAACGTGTACGAATTTGTTTAACGCATTTGTTTTGGTTACTCGACGGCTCAGTTCTCGTGTAGCCTACATATTGCGTTTTTTTTTTTAATTTGCTTACCGGGCTAAAGGTTAGCATGCTTAAAATACGTAAGTCGTTTTGTTCAACAAATTTAAGTAGATAACTCATCAGTTGTTTGCATCAGAGCGACAATTTTTGAGATAGTTATTAAAACTGTTTAAAGGTTGTCAAACGTTGTTTCTAGTTGTATATCCTTTAATTCTAGAGTTAAGTTGATAAATAACGTGTACGAATTTGTTTAACGCATTTGTTTTGGTTACTCGACGGCTCCGTTCTCGTGTAGCCTACATATTGCGTTTTTTTTTTAATTTGCTTACCGGGCTAAAGGTTAGCATGCTTAAAATACGTAAGTCGTTTTGTTCAACAAATTTAAGTAGATAACTCATCAGTTGTTTGCATCAGAGCGACAATTTTTGAGATAGTTATTAAAACTGTTTAAAGGTTGTCAAACGTTGTTTCTCGTTGTATATCCTTTAATTCTAGAGTTAAATTGAAAAATAACGTGTACGAATTTGTTTAACGCATTTGTTTTGGTTACTCGACGTCTCCTTTCTCGTGTAGCCTACATATTGCGTTTTTTTTTTAATTTGCTTACCGGGCTAAAGGTTAGCATGCTTAAAATACGTAAGTCGTTTTGTTCAACAAATTTAAGTAGATAACTCATCAGTTGTTTGCATCAGAGCGACAATTTTTGAGATTGTTATTAAAACTGTTTAAAGGTTGTCAAACGTTGTTTCTCGTTGTATATCCTTTAATTCTAGAGTTAATTTGATAAATAACGTGTACGAATTTGTTTAACGCATTTGTTTTGGTTACTCGATGGCTCAGTTCTCGTGTAGCCTACATATTGCGTTTTTTTTTTAATTTGCTTTCCGGGCTAAAGGTTAGCATGCTTAAAATACGTAAGTCGTTTTGTTCAACAAATTTAAGTAGATAACTCCTCAGTTGTTTGCATCAGAGCGACAATTTTTGAGATAGTTATTAAAACTGTTTAAAGGTTGTCAAACGTTGTTTCTCGTTGTATATCCTTTAATTCTAGAGTTAAATTGATAAATAACGTGTAGGAATTTCTTTAACGCATTTGTTTTGGTTACTCGACGTCTCCGTTCTCGTGTAGCCTACATATTGCGTTTTTTTTTTTTAATTTGCCTACAGGGCTAAAGGTTAGCATGCTTAAAATATGTAAGTCGTTTTTTTCAACAAATGTGAGTAGATAACTCATCAGTTGTTTGCATCAGAGCGACAATTTTTGAGATAGTTATTAAAACTGTTTAAAGGTTGTCAAACGTTGTTTCTAGTTGTATATCCTTTAATTCTAGAGTTAAATTGATAAATAAAGTGTAGGAATTTGTTTAACGCATTTGTTTTGGTTACTCGACGGCTCCGTTCTCGTGTAGCCTACATATTGCGTTCTTTTTCTAAGTTGCTTACCGGGCTAAAGGTTAGCATGCTTAAAATACGTAAGTCGTTTTGTTCAACAAATTTAAGTAGATAACTCATCAGTTGTTTGCATCAGAGCGACAATTTTTGAGATAGTTATTAAAACTGTTTAAAGGTTGTCAAACGTTGTTTCTCGTTGTATATCCTTTAATTCTAGAGCTAAATTGAAAAATAACGTGTACGAATTTGTTTAACGCATTTGTTTTGGTTACTCGACGTCTCCGTTCTCGTGTAGCCTACATATTGCGTTTTTTTTTTTTAATTTGCTTACCGGGCTAAAGGTTAGCATGCTTAAAATACGTAAGTCGTTTTGTTCAACAAATTTAAGTAGATAACTCATCAGTTGTTTGCATCAGAGCGACAATTTTTGAGATTGTTATTAAAACTGTTTAAAGGTTGTCAAACGTTGTTTCTCGTTGTATATCCTTTAATTCTAGAGTTAAATTGATAAATAACGTGTAGGAATTTGTTTAAAGCATTTGTTTTGGTTACTCGACGTCTCCGTTCTCGTGTAGCCTACATATTGCGTTTTTTTTTTATTTGCTTACAGGGCTAAAGGTTAGCATGCTTAAAATATGTAAGTCGTTTTGTTCAACAAATGTGAGTAGATAACTCATCAGTTGTTTGCATCAGAGCGAAAATTTTTGAGATAGTTATTAAAACTGTTTAAAGGTTGTCAAACGTTGTTTCTAGTTGTATATCCTTTAATTCTAGAGTTAAATTGATAAATAACGTGTAGGAATTTGTTTAACGCATTTGTTTTGGTTACTCGACGGCTCCGTTCTCGTGTAGCCTACATATTGCGTTTTTTTTCTAAGTTGCTTACCGGGCTAAAGGTTAGCATGCTTAAAATACGTAAGTCGTTTTGTTCAACAAATTTAAGTAGATAACTCATCAGTTGTTTGCATCAGAGCGACAATTTTTGAGATAGTTATTAAAACTATTTAAAGGTTGTCAAACGTTGTTTCTCGTTGTATATCCTTTAATTCTAGAGTTAAATTGATAAATAACGTGTACGAATTTGTTTAACGCATTTGTTTTGGTTACTCGACGTCTCCGTTCTCGTGTAGCCTACATATTGCGTTTTTTTTTTAATTTGCTTACCGGGCTAAAGGTTAGCATGCTTAAAATACGTAAGTCGTTTTGTTCAACAAATTTAAGTAGATAACTCCTCAGTTGTTTGCATCAGAGCGACAATTTTTGAGATAGTTATTAAAACTGTTTAAAGGTTGTCAAACGTTGTTTCTCGTTGTATATCCTTTAATTCTAGAGTTAAATTGATAAATAACGTGTACGAATTTGTTTAACGCATTTGCTTTGGTTACTCGACGGCTCAGTTCTCGTGTAGCCTACATATTGCGTTTTTTTTTTAATTTGCTTACCGGGCTAAAGGTTAGCATGCTTAAAATACGTAAGTCGTTTTGCTCAACAAATTTAAGTAGATAACTCATCAGTTGTTTGCATCAGAGCGACAATTTTTGAGATAGTTATTAAAACTGTTTAAAGGTTGTCAAACGTTGTTTCTCGTTGTATATCCTTTAATTCTAGAGTTAAATTGATAAATAACGTGTAGGAATTGGTTTAACGCATTTGTTTTGGTTACTTGATGTCTCCGTTCTCGTGTAGCCTACATATTGCGTTTTTTTTTTAATTTGCTTACCGGGCTAAAGGTTAGCATGCTTAAAATAAGTAAGTCGTTTTGTTCAACAAATTTAAGTAGATAACTCATCAGTTGTTTGCATCAGAGCGACAATTTTTGAGATAGTTATTAAAACTGTTTAAAGGTTGTCAAACGTTGTTTCTCGTTTTATATCCTTTAATTCTAGAGTTAAATTGATAAATAACGTGTACGAATTTGTTTAACGCATTTGTTTTGGTTACTCGACGTCTCCGTTCTCGTGTAGCCTACATATTGCGTTTTTTTTTTAATTTGCTTACCGGGCTAAAGGTTAGCATGCTTAAAATACGTAAGTCGTTTTGTTCAACAAATTTAAGTAAATAACTCATCAGTTGTTTGCATCAGAGCGACAATTTTTGAGATAGTTATTAAAACTGTTTAAAGGTTGTCAAACGTTGTTTCTCGTTGTATATCCTTTAATTCTAGAGTTAAATTGATAAATAACGTGTAGGAATTTGTTTAACGCATTTGTTTTGGTTACTCGATGTCTCCGTTCTCGTGTAGCCTACATATTGCGTTTTTTTTTTAATTAGCTTACCGGGCTAAAGGTTAGCATGCTTAAAATACGTAAGTTGTTTTGTTCAACAAATTTAATTAGATAACTCCTCAGTTGTTTGCATCAGAGCGACAATTTTTGAGATAGTTATTAAAACTGTTTGAAGGTTGTCAAACGTTGTTTCTCGTTGTATATCCTTTAATTCTAGAGTTAAATTGATAAATAACGTGTACGAATTTGTTTAACGCATTTGTTTTGGTTACTTGACGTCTCCGTTCTCGTGTAGCCTACATATTGTGTTTTTTTTTTAATTTGCTTACCGGGCTAAAGGTTAGCATGCTTAAAATACGTAAGTCGTTTTGTTCAACAAATTTAAGTAGATAACTCATCAGTTGTTTGCATCAGAGCGACAATTTTTGAGATAGTTATTAAAACTGTTTAAAGGTTGTCAAACGTTGTTTCTCGTTGTATATCCTTTAATTTTAGAGTTATATTGATAAATAACGTGTACGAATTTGTTTAACGCATTTGCTTTGGTTACTCGACGTCTCTGTTCTCGTGTAGCCTACATATTGCGTTTTTTTTTTAATTTGCTTACCGGGCTAAAGGTTAGCATGCTTAAAATATGTAAGTCGTTTTGTTCAACAAATTTGAGTAGATAACTCATCAGTTGTTTGCATCAGAGCGACAATTTTTGAGATAGTTATTAAAACTGTTTAAAGGTTGTCAAACGTTGTTTCTCGTTGTATATCCTTTAATTCTAGAGTTAAATTGATAAATAACGTGTACGAATTTGTTTAACGCATTTGTTTTGGTTACTCGACGTCTCCGTTCTCGTGTAGCCTACATATTGCGTTTTTTTTTTTTAATTTGCTTACCGGGCTAAAGGTTAGCATGCTTAAAATACGTAAGTTGTTTTGTTCAACAAATTTAAGTAGATAACTCCTCAGTTGTTTGCATCAGAGCGACAATTTTTGAGATAGTTATTAAAACTGTTTAAAGGTTGTCAAACGTTGTTTCTCGTTGTATATCCTTTAATTCTAAAGTTAAATTGATAAATAACGTGTACGAATTTGTTTAACGCATTTGTTTTGGTTACCCGACTTCTCCGTTCTCGTGTAGCCTACATATTGCGTTTTTTTTTTTAATTTGCTTACCGGGCTAAAGGTTAGCATGCTTAAAATACGTAAGTCGTTTTGTTCAACAAATTTAAGTAGATAACTCCTCAGTTGTTTGCATCAGAGCGACGATTTTTGAGATAGTTATTAAAACTGTTTAAAAGTTGTCAAACGTTGTTTCTCGTTGTATATCCTTTAATTCTAGAGTTAAATTGATAAATAACGTGTACGAATTTGTTTAACGCATTTGTTTTGGTTACTTGACGTCTCCGTTCTCGTGTAGCCTACATATTGCGTTTTTTTTTTAATTTGCTTACCGGGCTAAAGGTTAGCATGCTTAAAATACGTAAGTCGTTTTGTTCAACAAATTTAAGTAGTTAGCTCATCAGTTGTTTGCATCAGAGCGACAATTTTTGAGATAGTTATTAAAACTGTTTAAAGGTTGTCAAACGTTGTTTCTCGTTGTATATCCTTTAATTCTAGAGTTAAATTGATAAATAACGTGTAGGAATTTGTTTAACGCATTTGTTTTGGTTACTCGACGTCTCCGTTCTCGTGTAGCCTACATATGCGTTTTTTTTTATTTGCTTACAGGGCTAAAGGTTAGCATGCTTAAAATATGTAAGTCGTTTTGTTCAACAAATGTGAGTAGATAACTCATCAGTTGTTTTCATCAGAGCGACAATTTTTGAGATAGTTATTAAAACTGTTTAAAGGTTGTCAAACGTTGTTTCTAGTTGTATATCCTTTAATTCTAGAGTTAAATTGATAAATAACGTGTAGGAATTTGTTTAACGCATTTGTTTTGGTTACTCGACGGCTCCGTTCTCGTGTAGCCTACATATTGCGTTTTTTTTCTAAGTTGCTTACCGGGCTAAAGGTTAGCATGCTTAAAATACGTAAGTCGTTTTGTTCAACAAATTTAAGTAGATAACTCATCAGTTGTTTGCATCAGAGCGACAATTTTTGAGATAGTTATTAAAACTATTTAAAGGTTGTCAAACGTTGTTTCTCGTTGTATATCCTTTAATTCTAGAGTTAAATTGATAAATAACGTGTACGAATTTGTTTAACGCATTTGTTTTGGTTACTCGACGTCTCCGTTCTCGTGTAGCCTACATATTGCGTTTTTTTTTTAATTTGCTTACCGGGCTAAAGGTTAGCATGCTTAAAATACGTAAGTCGTTTTGTTCAACAAATTTAAGTAGATAACTCCTCAGTTGTTTGCATCAGAGCGACAATTTTTGAGATAGTTATTAAAACTGTTTAAAGGTTGTCAAACGTTGTTTCTCGTTGTATATCCTTTAATTCTAGAGTTAAATTGATAAATAACGTGTACGAATTTGTTTAACGCATTTGTTTTGGTTACTCGACGGCTCAGTTCTCGTGTAGCCTACATATTGCGTTTTTTTTTTAATTTGCTTACCGGGCTAAAGGTTAGCATGCTTAAAATACGTAAGTCGTTTTGCTCAACAAATTTAAGTAGATAACTCATCAGTTGTTTGCATCAGAGCGACAATTTTTGAGATAGTTATTAAAACTGTTTAAAGGTTGTCAAACGTTGTTTCTCGTTGTATATCCTTTAATTCTAGAGTTAAATTGATAAATAACGTGTAGGAATTTGTTTAACGCATTTGTTTTGGTTACTCGATGTCTCCGTTCTCGTGTAGCCTACATATTGCGTTTTTTTTTTAATTTGCTTACCGGGCTAAAGGTTAGCATGCTTAAAATAAGTAAGTCGTTTTGTTCAACAAATTTAAGTAGATAACTCATCAGTTGTTTGCATCAGAGCGACAATTTTTGAGATAGTTATTAAAACTGTTTAAAGGTTGTCAAACGTTGTTTCTCGTTTTATATCCTTTAATTCTAGAGTTAAATTGATAAATAACGTGTACGAATTTGTTTAACGCATTTGTTTTGGTTACTCGACGTCTCCGTTCTCGTGTAGCCTACATATTGCGTTTTTTTTTTAATTTGCTTACCGGGCTAAAGGTTAGCATGCTTAAAATACGTAAGTCGTTTTGTTCAACAAATTTAAGTAAATAACTCATCAGTTGTTTGCATCAGAGCGACAATTTTTGAGATAGTTATTAAAACTGTTTAAAGGTTGTCAAACGTTGTTTCTCGTTGTATATCCTTTAATTCTAGAGTTAAATTGATAAATAACGTGTAGGAATTTGTTTAACGCATCTGTTTTGGTTACTCGATGTCTCCGTTCTCGTGTAGCCTACATATTGCGTTTTTTTTTTTAATTAGCTTACCGGGCTAAAGGTTAGCATGCTTAAAATACGTAAGTTGTTTTGTTCAACAAATTTAATTAGATAACTCCTCAGTTGTTTGCATCAGAGCGACAATTTTTGAGATAGTTATTAAAACTGTTTGAAGGTTGTCAAACGTTGTTTCTCGTTGTATATCCTTTAATTCTAGAGTTAAATTGATAAATAACGTGTACGAATTTGTTTAACGCATTTGTTTTGGTTACTTGACGTCTCCGTTCTCGTGTAGCCTACATATTGTGTTTTTTTTTTAATTTGCTTACCGGGCTAAAGGTTAGCATGCTTAAAATACGTAAGTCGTTTTGTTCAACAAATTTAAGTAGATAACTCATCAGTTGTTTGCATCAGAGCGACAATTTTTGAGATAGTTATTAAAACTGTTTAAAGGTTGTCAAACGTTGTTTCTCGTTGTATATCCTTTAATTTTAGAGTTATATTGATAAATAACGTGTACGAATTTGTTTAACGCATTTGCTTTGGTTACTCGACGTCTCTGTTCTCGTGTAGCCTACATATTGCGTTTTTTTTTTAATTTGCTTACCGGGCTAAAGGTTAGCATGCTTAAAATATGTAAGTCGTTTTGTTCAACAAATTTGAGTAGATAACTCATCAGTTGTTTGCATCAGAGCGACAATTTTTGAGATAGTTATTAAAACTGTTTAAAGGTTGTCAAACGTTGTTTCTCGTTGTATATCCTTTAATTCTAGAGTTAAATTGATAAATAACGTGTACGAATTTGTTTAACGCATTTGTTTTGGTTACTCGACGTCTCCGTTCTCGTGTAGCCTACATATTGCGTTTTTTTTTTTTAATTTGCTTACCGGGCTAAAGGTTAGCATGCTTAAAATACGTAAGTTGTTTTGTTCAACAAATTTAAGTAGATAACTCCTCAGTTGTTTGCATCAGAGCGACAATTTTTGAGATAGTTATTAAAACTGTTTAAAGGTTGTCAAACGTTGTTTCTCGTTGTATATCCTTTAATTCTAAAGTTAAATTGATAAATAACGTGTACGAATTTGTTTAACGCATTTGTTTTGGTTACCCGACTTCTCCGTTCTCGTGTAGCCTACATATTGCGTTTTTTTTTTAATTTGCTTACCGGGCTAAAGGTTAGCATGCTTAAAATACGTAAGTCGTTTTGTTCAACAAATTTAAGTAGATAACTCCTCAGTTGTTTGCATCAGAGCGACGATTTTTGAGATAGTTATTAAAACTGTTTAAAAGTTGTCAAACGTTGTTTCTCGTTGTATATCCTTTAATTCTAGAGTTAAATTGATAAATAACGTGTACGAATTTGTTTAACGCATTTGTTTTGGTTACTTGACGTCTCCGTTCTCGTGTAGCCTACATATTGCGTTTTTTTTTTAATTTGCTTACCGGGCTAAAGGTTAGCATGCTTAAAATACGTAAGTCGTTTTGTTCAACAAATTTAAGTAGATAACTCATCAGTTGTTTGCTTCAGAGCGACAATTTTTGAGATAGTTATTAAAACTGTTTAAAAGTTGTCAAACGTTGTTTCTCGTTGTATATCCTTTAATTCTAGAGTTAAATTGATAAATAACGTGTACGAATTTGTTTAACGCATTTGTTTTGGTTACTCGACGGCTCCGTTCTCGTGTAGCCTACATATTGCGTTTTTTTTTTTATTTGCTTACCGGGCTAAAGGTTAGCATGCTTAAAATACGTAATTCGTTTTGTTCAACAAATTTAAGTAGATAACTCATCAGTTGTTTGCATCGGAGCGACAATTTTTGAGATAGTTATTAAAACTGTTTAAAGGTTGTCAAACGTTGTTTCTCGTTGTATATCCTTTAATTCTAGAGTTAAATTGATAAATAACGTGTACGAATTTGTTTAACGCATTTGTTTTGGTTACTCGACGGCTCCGTTCTCGTGTAGCCAACATATTGCGTTTTTTTTTTAATTTGCTTACCGGGCTAAAGGTTAGCATGCTTAAAATACGTAAGTCGTTTTGTTCAACAAATTTAAGTAGATAACTCATCAGTTGTTTGCATCAGAGCGACAATTTTTGAGATAGTTATTAAAACTGTTTAAAGGTTGTCAAACGTTGTTTCTCGTTGTATATCATTTAATTCTAGAGTTAAATTGATAAATAACGTGTACGAATTTGTTTAACGCATTTGTTTTGGTTACTCGACGTCTCCGTTCTCGTGTAGCCTACATATTGCGTTTTTTTTTTAATTTGCTTACCGGGCTAAAGGTTAGCATGCTTAAAATACGTAAGTCGTTTTGTTCAACAAATTTAAGTAGATAACTCATCAGTTGTTTGCATCAGAGCGACAATTTTTGAGATAGTTATTAAAACTGTTTAAAGGTTGTCAAGTGTACGAATTTGTTTAACGCATTTTGTTTTGGTTACTCGACGTCTCCGTTCTCGTGTAGCCTACATATTGCGTTTTTTTTTTTTAATTTGCTTACCGGGCTAAAGGTTAGCATGCTTAAAATACGTAAGTCGTTTTGTTCAACAAATTTAAGTAGATAACTCATCAGTTGTTTGCATCAGAGCGACAATTTTTGAGATAGTTATTAAAACTGTTTAAAGGTTGTCAAACGTTGTTTCTCGTTGTATATCCTTTAATTCTAGAGTTAAATTGATAAATAACGTGTACGAATTTGTTTAACGCATTTGTTTTGGTTACTCGACGGCTCCGTTCTCGTGTAGCCTACATATTGCGTCTTTTTTTTTTTAATTTGCTTACCGGGCTAAAGGTTAGCATGCTTAAAATACGTAAGTCGTTTTGTTCAACAAATTTAAGTAGATAACTCTTCAGTTGTTTGCATCAGAGCGACAATTTTTGAGATAGTTATTAAAACTGTTTAAAGGTTGTCAAACGTTGTTTCTCGTTGTGTATCCTTTAATTCTAGAGTTAAATTGATAAATAACGTGTACGAATTTGTTTAACGCATTTGTTTTGGTTACTCGACGGCTCCGTTCTCGTGTAGCCTACTTATTGCGTTTTTTTTTTTAATTTGCTTACCGGGCTAAAGGTTAGCATGCTTAAAATACGTAATTCGTTTTGTTCAACAAATTTAAGTAGATAACTCATCAGTTGTTTGCATCAGAGCGACAATTTTTGAGATAGTTATTAAAACTGTTTAAAGGTTGTCAAACGTTGTTTCTCGTTGTATATCCTTTAATTCTAGAGTTAAATTGATAAATAACGTGTACGAATTTGTTTAACGCTTTTTTTTTGGTTACTCGACGGCTCCGTTCTCGTGTAGCCAACATATTGCGTTTTTTTTTTAATTTGCTTACCGGGCTAAAGGTTAGCATGCTTAAAATACGTAAGTTGTTTTGTTCAACAAATTTAAGTAGATAACTCCTCAGTTGTTTGCATCAGAGCGACAATTTTTGAGATAGTTATTAAAACTGTTTAAAGGTTGTCAAACGTTGTTCCTCGTTGTATATCCTTTAATTCTAGAGTTAAATTGATAAATAACGTGTACGAATTTGTTTAACGCATTTGTTTTGGTTACTCGACGTCTCCGTTCTCGTGTAGCCTACATATTGCGTTTTTTTTTTAATTTGCTTACCGGGCTAAAGGTTAGCATGCTTAAAATACGTAAGTCGTTTTGTTCAACAAATTTAAGTAGATAACTCATCAGTTGTTTGCATCAGAGCGACAATTTTTGAGATAGTTATTAAAACTGTTTAAAGGTTGTCAAACGTTGTTTCTCGTTGTATATCCTTTAATTCTAGAGTTAAATTGATAAATAACGTGTACGAATTTGTTTAACGCATTTGTTTTGGTTACTCGACGTCTCCGTTCTCGTGTAGCCTACATATTGCGTTTTTTTTTAAATTTGCTTACCGGGCTAAAGGTTAGCATGCTTAAAATACGTAAGTCGTTTTGTTCAACAAATTTAAGTAGATAACTCATCAGTTGTTTGCATCAGAGCGACAATTTTTGAGATAGTTATTAAAACTGTTTAAAGGTTGTCAAACGTTGTTTCTCGTTGTATATCCTTTAATTCTAGAGTTAAATTGATAAATAACGTGTACGAATTTGTTTAACACATTTGTTTTGGTTACTCGACGTCTCCGTTCTCGTGTAGCCTACATATTGCGTTTTTTTTTTAATATGCTTACCGGACTAAAGGTTAGCATGCTTAAAATACGTAAGTCGTTTTGTTCAACAAATTTAAGTAGATAACTCATCAGTTGTTTGCATCAGAGCGACAATTTTTGAGATAGTTATTAAAACTGTTTAAAGGTTGTCAAACGTTGTTTCTCGTTGTATATCCTTTAATTCTAGAGTTAAATTGATAAATAACGTGTACGAATTTGTTTAACGCATTTGTTTTGGTTACTCGACGGCTCCGTTCTCGTGTAGCCTACATATTGCGTTTTTTTTTTAATTTGCTTACCGGGCTAAAGGTTAGCATGCTTAAAATACGTAAGTCGTTTTGTTCAACAAATTTGAGTAGATAACTCATCAGTTGTTTGCATCAGAGCGACGATTTTTGAGATAGTTATTAAAACTGTTTAAAGGTTGTCAAACGTTGTTTCTCGTTGTATATCCTTTAATTCTAGAGTTAAATTGATAAATAACGTGTACGAATTTGTTTAACACATTTGTTTTGGTTACTCGACGTCTCCGTTCTCGTGTAGCCTACATATTGCGTTTTTTTTTTAATTTGCTTACCGGGCTAAAGGTTAGCATGCTTAAAATACGTAAGTCGTTTTGTTCAACAAATTTGAGTAGATAACTCATCAGTTGTTTGCATCAGAGCGACGATTTTTGAGATAGTTATTAAAACTGTTTAAAGGTTGTCAAACGTTGTTTCTCGTTGTATATCCTTTAATTCTAGAGTTAAATTGATAAATAACGTGTACGAATTTGTTTAACGCATTTGTTTTGGTTACCCGACTTCTCCGTTCTCGTGTAGCCTACATATTGCGTTTTTTTTTTAATTTGCTTACCGGGCTAAAGGTTAGCATGCTTAAAATACGTAAGTCGTTTTGTTCAACAAATTTAAGTAGATAACTCATCAGTTGTTTGCATCAGAGCGACAATTTTTGAGATAGTTATTAAAACTGTTTAAAGGTTGTCAAACGTTGTTTCTCGTTGTATATCCTTTAATTCTAGAGATAAATTGATAAATAACGTGTACGAATTTGTTTAACGCATTTGTTTTGGTTACTCGACGTCTCCGTTCTCGTGTAGCCTACATATTGCGTTTTTTTTTAAATTTGCTTACCGGGCTAAAGGTTAGCATGCTTAAAGTACGTAAGTCGTTTTGTTCAACAAATTTAAGTAGATAACTCATCAGTTGTTTGCATCAGAGCGACAATTTTTGAGATAGTTATTAAAACTGTTTAAAGGTTGTCAAACGTTGTTTCTCGTTGTATATCCTTTAATTCTAGAGTTAAATTGATAAATAACGTGTACAAATTTGTTTAACGCATTTGTTTTGGTTACTCGACGTCTCCGTTCTCGTATAGCCTACATATTGCGTTTTTTTTTTAATTTGCTTACCGGGCTAAAGGTTAGCATGCTTAAAATACGTAAGTCGTTTTGTTCAACAAATTTAAGTAGATAACTCATCAGTTGCTTGCATCAGAGCGACAATTTTTGAGATAGTTATTAAAACTGTTTAAAGGTTGTCAAACGTTGTTTCTCGTTGTATATCCTTTAATTCTAGAGTTAAATTGATAAATAACGTGTACGAATTTGTTTAACGCATTTGTTTTGGTTACTCGACGGCTCAGTTGTCAAACGTTGTTTCTCGTTGTATATCCTTTAATTATAGAGTTAAATTGATAAATAACGTGTACGAATTTGTTTAACGCATTTGTTTTGGTTACTTGACGTCTCCGTTCTCGTGTAGCCTACATATTGCGTTTTTTTTTTAATTTGCTTACCGGGCTAAAGGTTAGCATGCTTAAAATACGTAAGTCGTTTTGTTCAACAAATTTAAGTAGATAACTCATCAGTTGTTTGCATCAGAGCGACAATTTTTGAGATAGTTATTAAAACTGTTTAAAAGTTACTCGACGGCTCCGTTCTCGTGTAGCCTACATATTGCGTTTTTTTTTTAATTTGCTTACCGGGCTAAAGGTTAGCATGCTTAAAATACGTAAGTCGTTTTGTTCAACAAATTTAAGTAGATAACTCATCAGTTGTTTGCATCAGAGCGACAATTTTTGAGATAGTTACTAAAACTGTTTAAAGGTTGTCAAACGTTTTTTCTCGTTGTATATCCTTTAATTCTAGAGTTAAATTGATAAATAACGTGTACGAATTTGTTTAACGCATTTGTTTTGGTTACTCGACGGCTCAGTTCTCGTGTAGCCTACATATTGCTTTTTTTTTTAATTTGCTTACCGGGCTAAAGGTTAGCATGCTTAAAATACGTAAGTCGTTTTGTTTAACAAATTTAAGTAGATAACTCATCAGTTGTTTGCATCAGAGCTACAATTTTTGAGATAGTTATTAAAACTGTTTAAAGGTTGTCAAACGTTGTTTCTCGTTGTATATCCTTTAATTCTAGAGTTAAATTGATAAATAACGTGTACAAATTTGTTTAACGCATTTGTTTTGGTTACTCGATGTCTCTGTTCTCGTATAGCCTACATATTGCGTTTTTTTTTTAATTTGCTTACCGGGCTAAAGGTTAGCATGCTTAAAATACGTAAGTCGTTTTGTTCAACAAATTTAAGTAGATAACTCATCAGTTGTTTGCATCAGAGCGACAATTTTTGAGATAGTTATTAAAACTGTTTAAACGTTGTCAAACGTTGTTTCTCGTTGTATACCTTTAATTCTAGAGTTAAATTGATAAATAACGTGTACGAATTTGTTTAACGCATTTGTTTTGGTTACTCGACGGCTCAGTTCTCGTGTAGCCTACATATTGCGTTTTTTTTTAATTTGCTTACCGGGCTAAAGGTTAGCATGCTTAAAATACGTAAGTCGTTTTGTTCAACAAATTTGAGTAGATAACTCATCAGTTGTTTGCATCAGAGCGACGATTTTTGAGATAGTTATTAAAACTGTTTAAAGGTTGTCAAACGTTGTTTCTCGTTGTATATCCTTTAATTCTAGAGTTAAATTGATAAATAACGTGTACGAATTTGTTTAACGCATTTGTTTTGGTTACCCGACTTCTCCGTTCTCGTGTAGCCTACATATTGCGTTTTTTTTTTAATTTGCTTACCGGGCTAAAGGTTAGCATGCTTAAAATACGTAAGTCGTTTTGTTTAACAAATTTAAGTAGATAACTCATCAGTTGTTTGCATCAGAGCTACAATTTTTGAGATAGTTATTAAAACTGTTTAAAGGTTGTCAAACGTTGTTTCTCGTTGTATATCCTTTAATTCTAGAGTTAAATTGATAAATAACGTGTACGAATTTGTTTAACGCATTTGTTTTGGTTACCCGACTTCTCCGTTCTCGTGTAGCCTACATATTGCGTTTTTTTTTTAATTTGCTTACCGGGCTAAAGGTTAGCATGCTTAAAATACGTAAGTCGTTTTGTTCAACAAATTTAAGTAGATAACTCATCAGTTGTTTGCATCAGAGCGACAATTTTTGAGATAGTTATTAAAACTGTTTAAAGGTTGTCAAACGTTGTTTCTCGTTGTATATCCTTTAATTCTAGAGTTAAATTGATAAATAACGTGTACGAATTTGTTTAACGCATTTGTTTTGGTTACTCGACATCTCCGTTCTCGTGTAGCCTACATATTGCGTTTTTTTTTAAATTTGCTTACCGGGCTAAAGGTTAGCATGCTTAAAATACGTAAGTCGTTTTGTTCAACAAATTTAAGTAGATAACTCATCAGTTGTTTGCATCAGAGCGACAATTTTTGAGATAGTTATTAAAACTGTTTAAAGTTGTCAAACGTTGTTTCTCGTTGTATATCCTTTAATTCTAGAGTTAAATTGATAAATAACATGTACGAATTTGTTTAACACATTTGTTTTGGTTACTCGACGTCTCCGTTCTCGTGTAGCCTACATATTGCGTTTTTTTTTTAATTTGCTTACCGGGCTAAAGGTTAGCATGCTTAAAATACGTAAGTCGTTTTGTTCAACAAATTTAAGTAGATAACTCATCAGTTGCTTGCATCAGAGCGACAATTTTTGAGATAGTTATTAAAACTGTTTAAAGGTTGTCAAACGTTGTTTCTCGTTGTATATCCTTTAATTCTAGAGTTAAATTGATAAATAACGTGTACGAATTTGTTTAACGCATTTGTTTTGGTTACTCGACGGCTCCGTTCTCGTGTAGCCTACATATTGCGTTTTTTTTTTAATTTGCTTACCGGGCTAAAGGTTAGCATGCTTAAAATACGTAAGTCGTTTTGTTCAACAAATTTAAGTAGATAACTCATCAGTTGTTTGCATCAGAGCGACAATTTTTGAGATAGTTACTAAAACTGTTTAAAGGTTGTCAAACGTTTTTTCTCGTTGTATATCCTTTAATTCTAGAGTTAAATTGATAAATAACGTGTACGAATTTGTTTAACGCATTTGTTTTGGTTACTCGACGGCTCAGTTCTCGTGTAGCCTACATATTGCTTTTTTTTTTAATTTGCTTACCGGGCTAAAAGTTAGCATGCTTAAAATACGTAAGTCGTTTTGTTTAACAAATTTAAGTAGATAACTCATCAGTTGTTTGCATCAGAGCTACAATTTTTGAGATAGTTATTAAAACTGTTTAAAGGTTGTCAAACGTTGTTTCTCGTTGTATATCCTTTAATTCTAGAGTTAAATTGATAAATAACGTGTACGAATTTGTTTAACGCATTTGTTTTGGTTACTCGACGTCTCCGTTCTCGTATAGCCTACATATTGCGTTTTTTTTTTAATTTGCTTACCGGGCTAAAGGTTAGCATGCTTAAAATACGTAAGTCGTTTTGTTCAACAAATTTAAGTAGATAACTCATCAGTTGTTTGCATCAGAGCGACAATTTTTGAGATAGTTATTAAAACTGTTTAAACGTTGTCAAACGTTGTTTCTCGTTGTATACCTTTAATTCTAGAGTTAAATTGATAAATAACGTGTACGAATTTGTTTAACGCATTTGTTTTGGTTACTCGACGGCTCAGTTCTCGTGTAGCCTACATATTGCGTTTTTTTTTTAATTTGCTTACCGGGCTAAAGGTTAGCATGCTTAAAATACGTAAGTCGTTTTGTTCAACAAATTTGAGTAGATAACTCATCAGTTGTTTGCATCAGAGCGACAATTTTTGAGATAGTTATTAAAACTGTTTAAAGGTTGTCAAACGTTGTTTCTCGTTGTATATCCTTTAATTCTAGAGTTAAATTGATAAATAACGTGTACGAATTTGTTTAACGCATTTGTTTTGGTTACTCGACGGCTCCGTTCTCGTGTAGCCTACATATTGCGTTTTTTTTTTAATTTGCTTACTGGGCTAAAGGTTAGCATGCTTAAAATACGTAAGTCGTTTTGTTCAACAAATTTAAGTAGATAACTCATCAGTTGTTTGCATCAGAGCCACAATTTTTGAGATAGTTATTAAAACTGTTTAAAGGTTGTCAAACGTTTTTTCTCGTTGTATATCCTTTAATTCTAGAGTTAGATTGATAAATAACGTGTACGAATTTGTTTAACGCATTTGTTTTGGTTACTCGACGTCTCCGTTCCCGTGTAGCCTACATATTGCGTTTTTTTTTAATTTGCTTACCGGGCTAAAGGTTAGCATGCTTAAAATACGTAAGTCGTTTTGTTCAACAAATTTAAGTAGATAACTCATCAGTTGTTTGCATCAGAGCGACAATTTTTGAGATAGTTATTAAAACTGTTTAAAGGTTGTCAAACGTTGTTTCTCGTTGTATATCCTTTAATTCTAGAGTTAAATTGATAAATAACGTGTACGAATTTGTTTAACGCATTTGTTTTGGTTACTCGACGTCTCCGTTCTCGTGTAGCCTACATATTGCGTTTTTTTTTTTAATTTGCTTACCGGGCTAAAGGTTAGCATGCTTAAAATACGTAAGTCATTTTGTTCAACAAATTTAAGTAGATAACTCATCAGTTGTTTGCATCAGAGCGACAATTTTTGAGATAGTTATTAAAACTGTTTAAAGGTTGTCGAACGTTGTTTCTCGTTCTATATCCTTTAATTCTAGAGTTAAATTGATAAATAACGTGTACGAATTTGTTTAACGCATTTGTTTTGGTTACTCGACGTCTCCGTTCTCGTGTAGCCTACATATTGCGTTTTTTTTTTAATTTGCTTACCGGGCTAAAGGTTAGCATGCTTAAAATACGTAAGTCGTTTTGTTCAACAAATTTAAGTAGATAACTCATCAGTTGTTTGCATCAGAGCGACAATTTTTGAGATAGTTATTAAAACTGTTTAAAGGTTGTCAAACGTTGTTTCTCGTTGTATATCCTTTAATTCTAGAGTTAAATTGATAAATAACGTTTACGAATTTGTTTAACGCATTTGTTTTGGTTACTCGACGGCTCCGTTCTCGTGTAGCCTACATATTGCGTTTTTTTTTTTAATTTGCTTACCGGGCTAAAGGTTAGCATGCTTAAAATACGTAAGTCGTTTTGTTCAACAAATTTAAGTAGATAACTCATCAGTTGTTTGCATCAGAGCGACAATTTTTGAGATAGTTATTAAAACTGTTTAAAGGTTGTCAAACGTTGTTTCTCGTTGTATATCCTTTAATTCTAGAGTTAAATTGATAAATAACGTGTACGAATTTGTTTAACGCATTTGTTTTGGTTACTCGACGGCTCAGTTCTCGTGTAGCCTACATATTGCGTTTTTTTTTTAATTTGCTTACCGGGCTAAAGGTTAGCATGCTTAAAATACGTAAGTCGTTTTGTTCAACAAATTTAAGTAGATAACTCATCAGTTGTTTGCATCAGAGCGACAATTTTTGAGATAGTTATTAAAACTGTTTAAAGGTTGTCAAACGTTGTTTCTCGTTGTATATCCTTTAATTCTAGAGTTAAATTGATAAATAACGTGTACGAATTTGTTTAACGCATTTGTTTTGTTTATTCGACGTCTCCGTTCTCGTGTAGCCTACATATTGCGTTTTTTTTTTAATTTGCTTACAGGGCTAAAGGTTAGCATGCTTAAAATACGTAAGTCGTTTTGTTCAACAAATTTAAGTAGATAACTCTTCAGTTGTTTGCATCAGAGCGACAATTTTTGAGATAGTTATTAAAACTGTTTAAAGGTTGTCAAACGTTGTTTCTCGTTGTATATCCTTTAATTCTAGAGTTAAATTTATAAATAACGTGTACGAATTTGTTTAACTCATTTGTTTTGGTTACTCGACGTCTCCGTTCTCGTGTAGCCTACATATTGCGTTTTTTTTTTTATTTGCTTACCGGGCTAAAGGTTAGCATGCTTAAAATACGTAAGTCGTTTTGTTCAACAAATTTAAGTAGATAACTCATCAGTTGTTTGCATCAGAGCGACAATTTTTGAGATAGTTATTAAAACTGTTTAAAGGTTGTCAAACGTTGTTTCTCGTTGTATATCCTTTAATTCTAGAGTTAAATTGATAAATAACGTGTACGAATTTGTTTAACGCATTTGTTTTGGTTACTCGACGGCTCAGTTCTCGTGTAGCCTACATATTGCGTTTTTTTTTTAATTTGCTTACCGGGCTAAAGGTTAGCATGCTTAAAATACGTAAGTCGTTTTGTTCAACAAATTTGAGTAGATAACTCATCTGTTGTTTTCATCAGAGCGACAATTTTTGAGATAGTTATTAAAACTGTTTAAAGGTTGTCAAACGTTGTTTCTCGTTGTATATCCTTTAATTCTAGAGTTAAATTGATAAATAACGTGTACGAATTTGTTTTGGTTACTCGACGTCTCCGTTCTCGTGTAGCCTACATATTGCGTTTTTTTTTAATTTGCTTACCGGGCTACAGGTTAGCATGCTTAAAATACGTAAGTCGTTTTGTTCAACAAATTTAAGTAGATAACTCATCAGTTGTTTGCATCAGAGCGACAATTTTTGAGATAGTTATTAAAATTGTTTAAAGGTTGTCAAACGTTGTTTCTCGTTGTATATCCTTTAATTCTAGAGTTAAATTGATAAATAACGTGTACGAATTTGTTTAACGCATTTGTTTTGGTTACTCGACGGCTCAGTTCTCGTGTAGCCTACATATTGCGTTTTTTTTTTAATTTGCTTACCGGGCTAAAGGTTAGCATGCTTAAAATACGTAAGTCGTTTTGTTCAACAAATTTAAGTAGACACCTCCTCAGTTGTTTGCATCAGAGCGACGATTTTTGAGATAGTTATTAAAACTGTTTAAAAGTTGTCAAACGTTGTTTCTCGTTGTATATCCTTTAATTCTAGAGTTAAATTGATAAATAACGTGTACGAATTTGTTTAACGCATTTGTTTTGGTTACTCGACGGCTCCGTTCTCGTGTAGCCTACATATTGCGTTTTTTTTTTAATTTGCTTACCGGGCTAAAGGTTAGCATGCTTAAAATACGTAAGTCGTTTTGTTCAACAAATTTGAGTAGATAACTCATCAGTTGTTTGCATCAGAGCGACAATTTTGGAGATAGTTATTACAACTGTTTAAAGGTTGTCAAATGTTGTTTCTCGTTGTATATCCTTTAATTCTAGAGTTAAATTGATAAATAACGTGTACGAATTTGTTTAACGCATTTGTTTTGGTTACTCGACGTCTCCGTTCTCGTGTAGCCTACATATTGCGTTTTTTTTTTAATTTGCTTACCGGGCTAAAGGTTAGCATGCTTAAAATACGTAAGTCGTTTTGTTCAACAAATTTAAGTAGATAACTCCTCAGTTGTTTGCATCAGAGCGATCATTTTTGAGATAGTTATTAAAACTGTTTAAAGGTTGTCAAACGTTGTTTCTCGTTGTATATCCTTTAAATCTAGAGTTAAATTGATAAATAACGTGTACGAATTTGTTTAACGCATTTGTTTTGGTTACTCGAGGTCTCCGTTCTCGTGTAGCCTACATATTGCGTTTTTTTTTTTAATTTGCTTACCGGGCTAAAGGTTAGCATGCTTAAAATACGTAAGTCGTTTTGTTCAACAAATTTAAGTAGATAACTCATCAGTTGTTTGCATCAGAGCGACAATTTTTGAGATAGTTATTAAAACTGTTTAAAGGTTGTCAAACGTTGTTTCTCGTTGTATATCCTTTAATTCTAGAGTTAAATTGATAAATAACGTGTACGAATTTGTTTAACTCATTTGTTTTGGTTACTCGACGGCTCAGTTCTCGTGTAGCCTACATATTGCGTTTTTTTTTTTAATTTGCTTACCGGGCTAAAGGTTAGCATGCTTAAAATACGTAAGTCGTTTTGTTCAACAAATTTAAGTAGATAACTCCTCAGTTGTTTGCATCAGAGCGACGATTTTTGAGATAGTTATTAAAACTGTTTAAAGGTTGTCAAACGTTGTTTCTCGTTGTATATCCTTTAATTCTAGAGTTAAATTGATAAATAACGTGTACGAATTTGTTTAACGCATTTGTTTTGGTTACTCGACGGCTCCGTTCTCGTGTAGCCTACATATTGCGTTTTTTTTTTAATTTGCTTACCGGGCTAAAGGTTAGCATGCTTAAAATACGTAAGTCGTTTTGTTCAACAAATTTAAGTAGATAACTCATCAGTTGTTTGCATCAGAGCGACAATTTTTGAGATAGTTATTAAAACTGTTTAAAGGTTGTCAAACGTTGTTTCTCGTTGTATATCCTTTAATTCTAGAGTTAAATTGATAAATAACGTGTACAAATTTGTTTAACGCATTTGTTTTGGCTACTCGACGGCTCAGTTCTCGTGTAGCCTACATATTGCGTTTTTTTTTAATTTGCTTACCGGGCTAAAGGTTAGCATGCTTAAAATACGTAAGTCGTTTTGTTCAACAAATTTAAGTAGATAACTCATCAGTTGTTTGCATCAGAGCGACAATTTTTGAGATAGTTATTAAAACTGTTTAAAGGTTGTCAAACGTTCTTTCTCGTTGTATATCCTTTAATTCTAGAGTTAAATTGATAAATAACGTGTACGAATTTGTTTAACGCATTTGTTTTGTTTACTCGACGTCTCCGTTCTCGTGTAGCCTACATATTGCGTTTTGTTTTTAATTTGCTTACCGGGCTAAAGGTTAGCATGCTTAAAATACGTAAGTCGTTTTGTTCAACAAATTTAAGTAGATAACTCATCAGTTGTTTGCATCAGAGCGACAATTTTTGAGATAGTTATTAAAACTGTTTAAAGGTTGTCAAACGTTGTTTCTCGTTGTATATCCTTTAATTCTAGAGTTAAATTGATAAATAACGTGTACGAATTTGTTTAACGCATTTGTTTTGGTTACTCGACGGCTCCGTTCTCGTGTAGCCTACATATTGCGTGTTTTTTTTAATTTGCTTACCGGGCTAAAGGTTAGCATGCTTAAAATACGTAAGTCGTTTTGTTCAACAAATTTAAGTAGACAACTCATCAGTTGTTTGCATCAGAGCGACAATTTTTGAGATAGTTATTAAAACTGTTTAAAGGTTGTCAAACGTTGTTTCTCGTTGTATATCCTTTAATTCTAGAGTTAAATTGATAAATAACGTGTACGAATTTGTTTAACGCATTTGTTTTGGTTACTCGACGTCTCCGTTCTCGTGTAGCCTACATATTGCGTTTTTTTTAATTTGCTTACCGGGCTAAAGATTAGCATGCTTAAAATACGTAAGTCGTTTTGTTCAACAAATTTGAGTAGATAACTCATCAGTTGTTTGCATCAGAGCGACAATTTTTGAGATAGTTATTAAAACTGTTTAAAGGTTGTCAAACGTTGTTTCTCGTTGTATATCCATTAATTCTAGAGTTAAATTGATGAATAACGTGTACGAATTTGTTTAACGCATTTGTTTTGGTTACTCGACGTCTCCGTTCTCGTGTAGCCTACATATTGCGTTTTTTTTATTTGCTTACCGGGCTAAAGGTTAGCATGCTTAAAATACGTAAGTCGTTTTGTTCAACAAATTTAAGTAGATAACTCATCAGTTGTTTGCATCAGAGCGACAATTTTTGAGATAGTTATTAAAACTGTTTAAAGGTTGTCAAACGTTGTTTCTCGTTCTATATCCTTTAATTCTAGAGTTAAATTGATAAATAACGTGTACGAATTTGTTTAACGCATTTGTTTTGGTTACTCGACGGCTCAGTTCTCGTGTAGCTTACATATTGCGTTTTTTTTTTTAATTTGCTTACCGGGCTAAAGGTTAGCATGCTTAAAATACGTAAGTCGTTTTGTTCAACAAATTTGAGTAGATAACTCATCAGTTGTTTGCATCAGAGCGACAATTTTTGAGATAGTTATTAAAACTGTTTAAAGGTTGTCAAACGTTGTTTCTCGTTGTATATCCTTTAATTCTAGAGTTAAATTGATAAATAACGTGTACGAATTTGTTTTGGTTACTCGACGTCTCCGTTCTCGTGTAGCCTACATATTGCGTTTTTTTTTTAATTTGCTTACCGGGCTACAGGTTAGCATGCTTAAAATACGTAAGTCGTTTTGTTCAACAAATTTAAGTAGATAACTCATCAGTTGTTTGCATCAGAGCGACAATTTTTGAGATAGTTTTTAAAATTGTTTAAAGGTTGTCAAACGTTGTTTCTCGTTGTATATCCTTTAATTCTAGAGTTAAATTGATAAATAACGTGTACGAATTTGTTTAACGCATTTGTTTTGGTTACTCGACGGCTCAGTTCTCGTGTAGCCTACATATTGCGTTTTTTTTTTTAAATCTGCTTACCGGGCTAAAGGTTAGCATGCTTAAAATACGTAAGTCGTTTTGTTCAACAAATTTAAGTAGATAACTCCTCAGTTGTTTGCATCAGAGCGACGATTTTTGAGATAGTTATTAAAACTGTTTAAAGGTTGTCAAACGTTGTTTCTCGTTGTATATCCTTTAATTCTAGAGTTAAATTGATAAATAACGTGTACGAATTTGTTTAACGCATTTGTTTTGGTTACTCGACAGCTCCGTTCTCGTGTAGCCTATATATTGCGTTTTTTTTTTAATTTGCTTACCGGGCTAAAGGTTAGCATGCTTAAAATACGTAAGTCGTTTTTTTCAACAAATTTGAGTAGATAACTCATCAGTTGTTTGCATCAGAGCGACAATTTTTGAGATAGTTATTAAAACTGTTTAAAGGTGGTCAAACGTTGTTTCTCCTTGTATATCCTTTAATTCTAGAGTTAAATTGATAAATAACGTGTACGAATTTGTTTAACGCATTTGTTTTGGTTACTCGACGTCTCCGTTCTCGTGTAGCCTACATATTGCGTTTTTTTTTTTAGTTTGCTTACCGGGCTAAAGGTTAGCATGCTTAAAATACGTAAGTCGTTTTGTTCAACAAATTTAAGTAGATAACTCCTCAGTTGTTTGCATCAGAGCGACCATTTTTGAGATAGTTATTAAAACTGTTTAAAGGTTGTCAAACGTTGTTTCTCGTTGTATATCCTTTAATTCTAGAGTTAAATTGATAAATAACGTGTACGAATTTGTTTAACGCATTTGTTTTGGTTACCCGACTTCTCCGTTCTCGTGTAGCCTACATATTGCGTTTTTTTTTTAATTTGCTTACCGGGCTAAAGGTTAGCATGCTTAAAATACGTAAGTCATTTTGTTCAACAAATTTAAGTAGATAACTCATCAGTTGTTTGCATCAGAGCGACAATTTTTGAGATAGTTATTAAAACTGTTTAAAGGTTGTCAAACGTTGTTTCTCGTTGTATATCCTTTAATTCTAGAGTTAAATTGATAAATAACGTGTACGACTTTGTTTAACGCATTTGTTTTGGTTACTCGACGTCTCCGTT